>NW_006436288.1:6500729-6513601 GCF_000325575.1 Pteropus alecto
AGAATAATTCTTAACAAATGATGCAAACTAAATTAGATAACAAATATTGAACTTTGACCCTTGCCTCACCTCTTATGCCAAAATTAATTTAAAATGGAGTATATAGTCTGAACTGTAATAGCTAAAAATATAAAACCTCTAGAACAAAATGAGAAAAATCTTATTGACCTTGATTTTGGCAAAGATTTCTCACATAGAACGCAACAAGAACAAACCATGAACTAAAAATTAATAAATTAGACTGCATAGAATTCTCAAGTTTCTCTCTTAAAAAGCTTTGAAAACATATATCCAACAAAGATGTTGTTCAAAGACATCAAAAAGACTTTTAAAGCTCAATAATAAGAAGACAAGCATCACGGTATATACTGGACAAAAGATTTGAGTAGACATTTTACCAAAAAGAGAGCAAGAGAGAGAGACAGAACAAATAAGCACACATGATAAGATACTCAACATCATTAGTCATCAGTAGTCATTAGGGAAGTGCAAATTAAAACCACAATTAGATACCAGTGCAAATCTCCTAGAAGGACTAAAATTTAAAAGACTATTTTTAACAACTGTTGGAGAGAATGTGGAGGAACTGAAACTCTTATACACTGCTGTTGGGAATGTAAAGTTATACAACTATATTAGAAAGTTTTGCAATTTCTTTGAAACTTAAAGAAATTTAAGTTTCTATATGACCCAGGTATTCCCATATGACCCAGGTATTCCATTACTAGGCGTTTTTCAAGAGAAATGAAAGCATATGTCCACACAAAGACTTATAAACAAATGTTCATATAACTTTTATTGGTAATAGCTCCAACTTGGAAACAACTCAAATTTTTAAAAACAGGTAAGAAATAAAGAAATTGTGATATATTCCTATAATGGAATACTAATCATTATAGGAAGAAATGAACTATTGATATACACAACAACATGGCTGAATTTCAAAAATAATTATGTTGAATGAAAGAAATCAGACAAAAATGAGTATATACTATTTGAATACATTAATTTAAAAATGTATAAAACATAAATTAATCTATGGTGATGGAAACCAGATCAGCGGTTGGGTCTAGGGTTGGGAGTGGTAGAGAGGAGCAGGAGAAAACTTTTGGGGGTGACCGTTGTGTTCATTATCTTGTTCTCATTGGTGAATACATGTGTAAAAACTCATTAAAATAAACGCTTTGTGTATGTGTAGTTTACTGTGTATCCAGTATTCTTTAATGAAGCTGTTCATTTTTTTTCAAAACATTATCTGTGCTTATAAGTCCTTTGGATACCCTTCTCATTTCTTCAAGAGAATACACATCCCAGACTGAAGACCACTGGGCTAGAGCATTAAAAAATAAGATGGAAAAACAAATGCTAGGTCTCCTTCTGTGTACCAAGCACCTTCAGGATTTATACAGTTGGCAATGGAGAGTTCTTAAAGCCTGGCTGTTTCATTCATTCAAAATATTTGTGGCATACCTACAATTTACCAAGCACTGTACTAAACTCTGATTGAATAAAAGAAATGAAGTCCCTACCTTTTTGTAGCTCTTATTTTAGTGGAGAAGAGACAATTTACAAACATATTTTATAAAATCATGTTGTTTTAAGAAACATAGAGTGGTGGATAGTAAGGCAAGAGGATAGAAAATTACTAATCTTGCATTTTTAAAAATAGGTCAGGGCAAGCTTCTGTGAGGCAGTAATGACTGAGGAGGAAAACCATTGAAGTAAAAAATAGATATCTGGAGACAAAGTGTTCCAGGTAGAGAGAAGAATAAATTCAAAGCTTTTGAGATAGGAATATGAATGAGATGCTTTTGCAACATCGAGGATATTTATGTTGCTAGGAAGTGATGACTAAATAGAAAAATTATGGGAAATAATGTTACAGGGATAACCAGGAAAGAGATTCTGTAGGTCCTGGTAAAATATAGAAAGGACTTGAATATTTGTTCTAATTGAGCTAGGAAGCCATTGGAAGATTTTGAACGCAATAATTTTCAGAGAGAATTTTATCATGTTATATCAGTGTCATGTTTGACTCCTTAAACAAAATGAATTGGTGACTGTTTTCAACATTTTTATCACATCCACTGATAATTAGATAATTACTTTCTATACTACTAAAGATGGCATCCTTACCATCTTTAACTATTTTTCCAATTTAAATCTTTGCTTTTTAACATCACTTCATTGCTATAAATTTTCTTTAAATGGAAAATTCACTTATTTATTCATCCAAAAATATTTATTGTTTACTAGGTACCAGGCACTATTGTTAGCACTGAGGATATAGCAGCGAACAAAATACATGAAAACTTGTCCTTGCTCTTCTGGACCTTACACTGTAGTGTAAACGTATGCTTGCCAAGGAAGGGGAAGACTGACAGTAAACAAAATATGTGACTAAAATTCATAGTATGATGGATAATGAGAAAAAAATAAGGCAATATAAAGCTCTGTTGACATTAGATAATATTTAAAAGATAAGAGAAGAGCTCACTGAGAAAGAATCATCTGTGTGGGTACTAAAAGATGGTGATGGAGTGAGCTATGCATATATCTGGAGAAGAACCTCCTAGAAAGAAGGAACAACAAATACAAAGATCCTGAGTACAAATCTGTATCTTACAGCAGCGGTACCAAACTTTTTGGCACCAGAGACCGGTGCTCCTATGAGAATCTAATGCTTGATTATCTGAGGTGGAGCTGAGGCGGTGAAGCTAGCCCTGGGGAGTGGCTGAAAATACAGAAGAAGCTTCACTGGCTAGCTGGCCACTCAACTCCTGCTATGCAACCTGGTTTCTGACAGGCCACAGATTGGTACCAGTCTGCGGCCCGGGAGCTGGGGACACCTGTCTTATAGGGCTTTGAGGCCATTCTTTGAACTTTATGTGGAGCGATGTAGGAAGTCATTGGAGTGTTTGAGCAGAGCAGTGTCATGATATGACCTGTTTTGACATGAGGATTCTGGCTGTTGTGTTTCAGTTTATGTGAAGGAGCAAGGTTTGGAAAGCGGTATGGTGAGTACAAGGAGATAAGCTGAGATACAAGTTGAAGCATGTTGCAATAATTTAGGACTAGAGTGATAGCCATGGAGGTGGTAAGAAGCAGTCAGATTTTAGATATATTTTGAAATTAGAGCCTGATATGGTATGAGTAAAAGAGGAGTCAAGAATCATTTCCAATATATTGTATGTAAGTGTGTGTATGTGTGTGTGTGTGTGTGTGTGTGTGCAACTAGAAAGATGGAATTATAATTTACAGAGATGGGAAATATTATAGAAAAGATGAGGAGAAAAGCTTGGAAAGTGTTATATATGAAATTCCTATTATATATCTAAAGATGGTGATCAGACAATGGAAAAAATCTAAAGCTCAGGAGTAAAGTTCTGACCACAGATAAAAATTTTGGAATTACCAACATATAGATGGTATAAAGGCATGAAAATAGACGAGATCACCAATATAAATGGTTGAATCCTGAGATTGTTATGAAATAAGTGGGAGCTGAATCCTGAGATACTCTAATTAAGATGCCAAAAATAGACATGGAAAAGATGTGGAGGGAAATGAGGCCATGAAATAAAGAACGGTGAAATCCCTGGTAAAATCAATCAGTAGATTACAGATCCTGGTCAGTGGAAGTATTGTTGCATCCTGGTAAAATCAATCAGTAGATTACAGATCCTGGTCAGTGGAAGTATTGTTGCATCCTGGTAAAATCAATCAGTAGATTACAGATCCTGGTCAATGGAAGTATTGTTGCAGTGATCCAATCCATAAAACTGATATGGAGAAGTTGTAGTTTTGGGTGTGACAAGGTTTAGGATATGTCCATTGGAATGAGCAGAAGCAAGATCATTGGAGGAGAAAAGTATAAAAAACTAAGAAGCAACAGAACTATAAGGATTCCCTTCATGGTCATTGAAATACCAATAATTATCATAGCAGTACTATTTTGAGAGATTAGCTTTGAATCAAAGGCTAAAATTGTCAAGGAATAAGTGACTTCTGCTGGTAGATGATTCCAAAAGAAGGATAAATAATAGTGTTTTCGGATATGAGATTCGAAATTATGGATTCTGAGGAAAGAGAATGTGAAAATGGCAAGGCGGGTTAGAAACTAGACCATCTGGTGTGGAGCAATAATGCAAAATGGAGAATGACGCAGCCCCCATTGATCGTGACAGCAGGGGAGGTACTCTTTTTAGGGAGGGACCAGATTTAAGTTAGAGCAACTAGGTAAAGTAAAAGAAATTTAGAGACAAGGCTAAAGATAAAGGTAATTCTACTTGTGATTAATTAACCATGAGTTCCAAAAGGCTCAAGAGAAGGATCTTAGTTCAGAACTGGGAGAGGAATAGAAGGTGAGGGGCAAAAACAGGTGTGTGGGGATCACATTGGAGGTGATGAGAGCAATTAGGGAATTCTTATTTTCTTGTGGTGGTGACTAACATAAGAGAGAAGACAGTTATAATAAAAGTCATCATTATGATGCCGGGGCTTAGCATCAGTGGGTAGAGGCAAATAGCCTCCTGGAGCTGCCTCTTGACCACCGCCAAGGGAGGTATGTTGGGCAGGTAGTAACAGATCTCTTTGAGTCTGAAGGCTCTCTCTTGAAGCATGCTTGTGGCACCCCTCTGAGAACTCCAGGAATAAAAACTATTGGAAAAAACATCTGGATACCAGTCTTAGAGATTTTATTTTTGTTCGCTTGATATGAATTAATTGCTTTAAATATTTATAATACACAGAGGTCATACAATGATATTAGGTATTGAATCTATAATGTATTAGGCACTGGGTAAAGCTCTTTACATACATTATTTAATCGTTACCCCAAGTATTGTCTTTCTATTTTATAGATGAGGATATTGTTGCTCAGAAAGTTTAAATAACCTGCTTAAGTCAATACTGTCAGCAAGTAGCAGAGACAAATTGGCATCAAATTTGATCAGACTTCAAAGACCATGATATGTCATCAGAGCTGTGATAATTATCTCTAAAGTAAAGATCAGTATTTTTTTAAAACAAATTTTGCAATTCTCTTGACCCATGGATGTTAGCATAATATTGATCTTGAAATAACTGTTGCAACTCCTTTCCTCTGATCACTCGTTTTCTTTCACAAGTCGCAAAAGACAATCTCATTACTTAAACAGTCGTGGCAGAAGAGAGGTCACGGAAAATGCTCTTTGGCCTCTGAAAATACTCCAGAATCTCACCAGGTAGCTTTGGTTTAGGGATTAGAAAGATCTTCAGTTCATTTGTGCTATTCTACCTTCATTCTTTCTATATAGTTTTCTCTAATGATGTGATGTGCCTTGGTGGAATAGAAATTTGGAGAGAAAATCACTAACACAGGAACACCTAAACTGTGTTTCCACTTTGAAAGAAAGGGAAATCCAAAAGCAACTGAAAATATTCTCTAGTTCTGCTACTGGAACTTGAAATTTGGCATTGCCTAAAAATTAAATGAAGGGCTTATTTAAAAAAAAAAAAAAGCATATTTTTTTTTTTTTTTTGCTCAACTGAATCGGATTCTCCTAGGTGTGGGCAGGACTGTCATAGATTCTGATTCAGCGGAGGACTGTTTGGGAGCCAGGGCCCTAATCTTCCTAGTCCCAGGTTTACATTTCTCAGTTTCTTTTAATTGGGAAATTAAGAATTTCCTAACCCTTCTCCCTCTCTACACTCTCTGTTTCTTCCCATGATGTCAATGCTTTCTAGAATAAACCAGAACAGAACTGATTTATCAAATAACAGAAATAAAACTTAAATACATATTGCTGAAGTTCTATCAAAAATTGTCCTTCAGAAGTGATAAGGGGTAACAATGTTTTTACATGTGCATCCTTACATTATGTGTGTGTGTATTCACATGGCTCTCTATATAATAGCTCTATATATAGCTGTTATGTATGTGTTCTCTATTTAATAGTATGTATTGAATAGCAACATATATAATATGACAAATATACATTTTTGTTCATTTGAGAGGAGAAGAGTTTGAATCTAATTTACATTAGTATACCGCCAGAACAGAGCCCAATGTCTGAGGATAGAGGTATAGTAGAAAGTCAAAAATGTTTGACTGACTGAGTGAATGAATGAATGAACAAATAAAACTTAACCTCTCCTCAAGAAAACTTTCGGTTGGTTCAAGATCCCCACTTCTCTAAAAACCAAGTCGATAGAAAAAAATTATGTGACTGGTCTTTCTTTAGGTTTCAATGTAAGGAATCTATCACGCAAAGTAGTCTTGACTTTTGCCATTTTTTAAAAATGTTGTCACTTGGAAGACCTATCTTGTAATGAAGTAGTGCTTTAATTCCATATGGGGCATCTAATATCATATTAGCATCTCACATCATATTAGCACTGCCCCTCGGTATCAAGTAAAAAGAGTGTACTCTATTTTTTGAGTGCTAAAGTACCCTGTAGACACATTTTTAAAAATTCCTTGAATTTGGAAGAGTTTTAAATATCTTGGATAATATGTTATATTTTTATATTTAAAGAAAAAAATTTTATGCAGTTTAGTTAAGTAAACAAATACAAGTTATTCTCAGAAATAAAGTTTAATAATTAAACTTTAACAGAAAAATATTTTATATTCTGACAAATATAACTTTTAAGATAGGAGTCTGGAACAGACTCTTAGAATAGCTAGTTAATTTTTTTCTAGTTGCCTAAGACAATGACCTGATGGTTAATCATTATTGGACTGATTTAAAAAAAAACGAAAAAAACAACTACTTGAAGTCTTTAACAACAAAGAGATGGACTTGCCGCTGCTGTAGGATTCTAAGTCCAGGTAAGAATCTTTGAGATTCTCTAATTTCAATGTTTCTTCTATGTGAGAACATTCCACAAATTTCAAGGACAAAATATTTTGATGGACATGATAAATATTACACATTTTTTGCCTGTTTCTTCTACACATTTATGTTCTAAGATCTTAAAACCTATTAAATATCCCTTCTAGAGATAGATGAGCCACAGGTTTATATATGTTTAAAAATAAAATACAGAAAATCAGACATTCATAATTTAAAAATAGTTTGAAATCCAGTTCTTACTACTTTCTCAACAAGTCTGAAAAAGTGAACCTCTGGTTACCTTCCAAAATATGCTACTAGGCAATTATTTTCACTAACTACATAGAATAATGAGATTTACTCCCTATTCCTTTGATTCTATCTTAACTGGATAATTTGGAGTGGAGAGTTAGCTGGCAAACATCAAGAAATAGGATGTCTCTCAAAGTTGCTTTCCCACCTTTAGTTTCCTTTTTTCAACTCAAGTTTGACTCAAGGTGAGGGAAGAGAAAGATTTTTCTAGGTCATTTCATCTCATCAAATGAAAAAAAAATCTGCTTAGCACAGTTCCTCATACAAACTAAAGACTCAATAAATGTTAGTTCCCCTCTCCCATTCAGAAAGGTAGCTACCCTTGTAAGACGATTGTTATTGTCAAAGTAAGGTGGAGGATGGGGGAAGGTGTCCCTACAAGAGGGCAAAGAAGTTGGTAAGTGTCATTTTCCCTTTTCCCCTCCTCAGTTCCACGAGGACATGGTAGAAAATGGGTCACTTGCTTGTACTGCTTTTCTGTGATCCTTCAAATAATAAAAGCCTTAACAGATGAACAGAGGCTGGTGAGAATCTGCCCTCCACTCCATCCCAATCAAATTAGGCAGAACGGGGTTGTGCTGCTCAGGGAAGAGGAGCAATGCTCCATCTGAATGCCTGTGGTCCTGTCTTATAAACATACTGAGTCCTCAAAAATTCATTTATATGTCATTTGTTTAGAATTCTGAGGAAAAAAAATATGTCCAGAGATAATTATGTGAAACGTCTCTAGGTCAGGCTTAAAGTGCCATGGTGAAGTAAAAGTGTGGTGTTTAGAGTCAAGCCTATATGGATAATCTAACTTTCTAATTACTTTGTAGTTGTTACAATTTAATCTTTCTCAGAAATGAGAAAACAAGTGCTTGCATTTCCAATATTTTTTCTGGATATTTTTTCCCAATATCTAGGAGAGAGGTATAGAATAGTCTGTCTGGGAAAGCTGTGAAAATACAAGAAGAGTAATAATATATTACAAGGTATATTCTCCAGTGAAGCAGCAGTGTGGGAGAGGTTATTTCAAGTGAGGGTAACTGGGAAAACATCTAAGAGAGGTGACTTGGAGCAGCATTACAACCAAGAGATGAGAAAGAACATTATAGATTGAGAGGACACATATAGGGAGCTGAGAGTTTTTTCTGGAGACATTGGTTCCATATGACTGAAGATGTGTTTAGGTGTATTGAGAAATGAGACTGAAAACAAGTGTTGGTTTCAGTTTGTGAAGAATCTCAAGTAGGAAGTGTGAATATTATTTTGTATGGTACAAGGGACCTCTGAAAGATTCTGAGGATACATGTATGTATAGGACAGAGAGAAGGCTGAGAGACAGGATAATCATAATTTAATCAGTTGCAATAAACAAGGCTAAGAGTGGTGACATAATAGTCTTCAAGAATATTGGTTCAATGGCCAAAAACAAAAAACAAAAAACAAACCATTAAAGCTAAAGGGTGACTATCCACTTTGCAAATCATTCATAAAGATTTACAATTATAAGATTAAGTGGTAAAAAATGATTTTCTAACATTTAAATCCTGAGGGATGATACAGAGATATTCATTAAAAAAAAAAACATATGAAATTTATCAAAAGGCAGCTTATGACTTTGAGACCACCAAACTACTGATTTTTCCCTCCACTCTACTCAGTAACTACACAGGTGCAGGCATGTATGGAGCACAGGCAAAAAGTAGAATAACATAACTGAGATTCACTTACATGTACATAGGTGTGGGTTTCTGCATTCATATGTGTGCTTATATACACTCACGTATACAAAAGTGGTAATATCTTCAGATATTTATCATTTCTATATTTACACATTTATTAAATATACATTGTATATATTCATGGTCTTTATAAGTAAGGAATCAATAAATCCTTGTTGAATAAATTAACGAATAAAATATACAGTTGATCCTCATTACTTATGGATTCTTTTCGCAAATTTGCCTACTCACTAAAATTTATTTGTAACCCCAAAATCAGTATGGCAGGTCTTTCATGGTCATTCACATACTTGCACCAAGTGGCAAAAATTTTGAGTTGTTCAATACCTGCGTTCCCAGCTGAGGTCAAACAAGATGTGGTTCTGCCCTCTTGTTACAGCTCTCACACTGTGAACAAGTGATGTTTTCCTACTCTATATAGTGCCATATTTTTTATTTTTATGCTTTTTATTGGAGATTTTGCTGTTATAATGCTTCCCAGGCATACAGTGCTGAAGTTAAACACATGCTTGTTACGTAGCGCAACATTATTAGATTAACAATATAAATTAAATAAAGTGTCTTTAAACAGAAGCACACATAAGATATTAATCAGCTGATAAAAATGTTGTGACCAGAGACACACAGGAACCTAACCCTGTCTCTAGGAGCAACATTCAGTATTTGCTAGTTCAGTGTTCGCAGCAATTTTAGAACATAACTACTGCAAATAATGAGAATGAACTGTATATAGAATATATATTAAATATTGCATATTTAATGCCTTATTGGTAAGCATATATCTATGCTTATGTGTTTCAATACATAAATAGATATTTTAGATACATAAATGTGTATTATGCACATATGTATAAACAAGAACAGATTTTCTAAACCTCAGTGAAGAAACAACTAATTTATATAAAAGAACAAACTTAAGAAACAAATTGACTAATTTTTCCAGTCTTTAAAATGGGGGATTAATAACTCAAAATTAAAATTCCTCTTTCACTTTGATCTCCAAACTCCAGTGGGTATTTATCCTATAGCTCTGATCACATATAAATAAAATGAGATATTAAGAAAGTTTTCTAATATAAAATAATTAGATACGACCTAAATATTTATCAACAATGTAACACCCTGCATCTCTAACAAAACTGAGGGAGCCATTTATTAATATAAACTTAAGTATATAAAGCAAGAGTATATAAAACAGAATAAAAAAAATAAGTTATCTTTTTTAATAAAAAAGGTAACTTATCTTTTGTTAGATAACAATGTTAGTGGCATCCTGCCATTTGTATTCAAAGGAAAATATTATGCATTTAACTAAAAATGCATATTATATTTCTGGATAAGATTCACTGAAAACTGATAGCATTAGTCCTCAGGAAGAGAAACTAGATGCTAGGGTTGTGGGTTAGAGGAAGAATTTTTAATACATGTCTTTTTGCTCTTTCATACTTTCAACTACATGCATATATTTTCTCTTCAAAAATAAATGAACAAAATTAAAATTAAGTAGTAATCTCAAGCGTGGACAGAGTCTGTCTGAGAGATACTTGAAGTACACTTTGCTCTTCTTAACAAATCCCAACTTTACCTGCTTTTCAAGCCTGGTACCAGAGATATCTGTTCTATGAAAACTTCTTAAGCCACCATAATTACATTATTTTTATACCCATTTTGACTATCTGTTATGTGCAAGGCATTGTTTGGAACTTTGTAAAGCTATAAAGATAAATTAAATATGTATTTGCCTTCTTAAATCTTATAATGTAGATATGTAGAAAATAAAAGTTAATTTCTATAATTACAATTTTTTTAATCTAATCTAGTGTGTGATTCTATATAATCTTATTTATTTTCTATTTCAATTTTTTCTCCATAAATGTATCTTTCTAACTAAATTATAATCTCCTAAAGCTAAGGTTCTATGTGTGCATTTTTTTATGTCCAGCATTTAGCAGGCCCAGTGCTCAGGACGCAGTAGGCCCTGAATAAATATTAGTGAATTTATGAATTGAGTGATATTGATTTTGTGGCTTTATTTATTTCTATAATGTATATTGTTAAAGTGAAATAAGTTATTCTTTTCCTCCCCGAATAGGTCATCATTTGAACAAAACACCAGCAACAATTGAAAACAGTCACATAACATCTGTATTTCAAGGATGGACCAAAATCAACATTCGAATAAGACAGCAGAAGCACAACCATCGCAGAAAAGGAAAAGTAGATGTTGCAGTGGATTCAAGGTAGAATGAGTTTCATGTTTCCAAACTAAAATAATTGAAAGGGAAACTTTTCTTTAAAGAAACAGCAACTCATATTTAGAAAGAACATTAAATTTCAAATTTGAGTTTTCTACTGAAACATACATTAAAATATTAACCAAATGATCTATATTTTGATTTAAATGTTTCAAATCTGAAAAAATATTTTGAGTGACATTTCTGATAGTTATTAGTTTATTAATGTTAAAAATTTAGAAATATTTTGGTATCTTCTCTTTGGTTCTCGATGGGCCAAAAAAATTATAAATGTGATTAAAATAAAATAAGTTGTATAATAGGTAATATATAAAAATAGTCATG
Organism: Pteropus alecto; assembly: GCF_000325575.1. Taxonomy (NCBI): domain Eukaryota; kingdom Metazoa; phylum Chordata; class Mammalia; order Chiroptera; family Pteropodidae; genus Pteropus; species Pteropus alecto. The sequence continues at coordinate 6,512,166 of NW_006436288.1, forward strand.
CTTGACCTATAAACAGAGAAGATTAATCAGCCTTATGAATCACTTTGTAGTCTTGACCTATTTAAATTTTTTTAGAGAACAGCATTTTTTATTTAAATAACTTAAATAATAACATCTGATGGAAAAAGAGATCCGCAATAACAGTGAAAAGACCTGGCCCAAAGATCTAGCTTCTGACTTAAGAAAGACATTTAATTTCTCTATATACGAGTTAGTACAAGTAATAATCTTGTCTCTTACTTTTGTCACACAATTGTGAGACTCTAAATGATATAGACTGTATTGGGATTTTCATAGATAAGAAAAAGTACACCCTGAACATAGTGTTGAAGAAACCAAGACTCAGGGAAATTAAGAAATTTGCCTGAAGTCATCTAGCTTATGAAAGCTCCTGAACCAAAGTTAAAGAATTTAAGGCCACATAGGAAAGTCTTGAAGAAATAAAAAAATCACGACTGACTTTTATTCATATTTTCTGTGGTTTCTTCAGTCAGACGCCATCTTATCTACCTGAATAAAGACCACAGAGATCAGATTCGATTGCAGTAACCTTACATAAGGTCTCTTTTAACTTTGTGCAGGGAACATGAATTCTGTTTGTTTTCAGCAATTACTGGTAAAGTTTGTTCTGATGAAATATTTGAATAATATTTACACAGAATGACAGTCACAAGGAAAAGGTACTGGTTAATGCAATTGTATTGCATTCCATTATCTAGGGGTAATATGATATGCTGCATTATTTCTTCTTTTAAATATTGAGGGTTAAAGTGATTTTGTTTGCACATGTATACCAAGGTGACAACAAACTGGCTGAAACAAATAAGATTACCGGAGCTGTCTCACGTAGCATATTTAGAAAAAAGCTAGGAGTTAGCAAGTTAGCAGTGCATATAAAGTATGTTAATTACAGCCTAATAATGAAGACCAGAGAAGCAATAATAATAGTAATAATAATAGCTAACATTTATTGAACACAATATATGCCAGACAGGAGTCTAGTGTTTTATTTTTATTAGTGGATTTCTACCAGCTAGATGCTATCATCCCCCTTTAACAGATGAAAAAACTTAGATACAGAGAGTTCAAATGACTTCCCCAAGGTCCTCAAACTACTATGTGGTAGAGTCAAGGTCCAAATTCAGGCAGTCTGATTCTAAATCCAAGGCTCTCAATTTCACTCTATATTGCTAAAGTAACTGTGGATTTTTATAATACTAGTACCCTCAAGATGTTCTGATAAACAGGAATTTAGAAGTAGACTGTTTGATGGTCTTCTTCATTCTACAGAGGTCTGCTAAGTATTTCTCAGAGGCACACACATACACACATGTTGTTACTGACACGCATATACAAACTCAGTAGGTAAAAATGTATAAAGTACAAATAAATAAGATACTTTTAAATAACAACATGCTTTGATTCTTTCTTATCTC
>NW_006436288.1:6513655-6543039 GCF_000325575.1 Pteropus alecto
ACTGAATCAACTAGATTATATAGACCCTGCCAGTATATCCTTCATCTTTACACTTATTCTTTCTGAATATCTGGTTGCTTATACCTCTATGTTGTAATGAAAATTCTTTAACAAGACAAAAGTTTTTGATACATTTGCATCAAATAGAAGAGCAAAAGTGAAAGTTCCCCCTTTCTGTTTTCATTTCCACTACCCCTCCAGAAATCATCAGAATAACCATCCCCTATGTAACCATCAACAGTATCAATATTCCATAGTTTTCCTCCAGCTCACTTTCCTCCAGGCACATTAGCCTTTTTGCTATTTCTCAAAAATGCCAAGCATAATTCTGACTTGGAAAAGTTTACACTAACTGTTACTGCAGTGTAACAGATATCTTGCTCTTTCGTTTCATTCAAATCTGTTTAAACATTACCTCATCCCTGACCACCCCATATAAAAATAGCATTTCCTATCCATAGCTCAGTTACCAAGTTGATTTTTTATAGCATTCACCATCACCTGATACACATACACACACATACGTATGTGTGTGTTTGCCCTTCATTGCATAAAACAATACAAATTTATCACAGTTTTGTAATAATTTTACAGCTCTGAAGTTGAGAACTGTGAAATGGGTCTTACTGGACTAAAATCAAGGACTTGTCAGGGCTGTGTTCCTTTTTGGAGACTCTAGAGGACAGTCTTTTTTCTTGTCTTTTCCAACTTCCAGACACTGCCCGATGTTCTTGACTCATAGCTCTCTTATTTATTCAAAGCTAGTGGTCAAATATTTCTCATGTTGCATCGCATTAACACTGATTCTTCCGCCTCCCTTATATATTTAAAAGACCCCTGCAATTACAGTGGATTAACCAGGATAATTCAGGATAAACCTTTTAAAGTCATTCCACTTTGCCATGTTACCTAATACACTCATAGGTAACCAAAATAATGGCCCTCAAAGATGTTCAGATCTTGATCTCCAAAAGCTCGATAAATATATACATATATTTATATATGTTTATATAAATTGGTATACATATATTTGTATATTTATATTTATATGTTATATAAACATATGTATGTTTATAAAATTGTTTTTTACTCATATAGCAGTGGTTTGTACATTTTTAATGCTATATAGAATTTCATTATATGAATATACCATAATTTATTTCTCTTACTGTCTATGGGCATTTAGATTGTTATCAGGGATTTTCTATTATAAATAATGATGGTATGAATATTCTCTTGCATATCTCCTGGTATACCCAGAGTTTTTCTTGACAATATCTGTGACTGAAATTTCTAGATCATAGAGTATATAAATGTCAATGTTATAAGATAATGCTTAATTGCTATTTAAGTGGTCACACTAATTTATATGATTACAAAAATTTATAAGAGAAAATAGGGATAAATGTTTTCTCCAGCACTTGGCATTATCAGACTTTTTTATTTTTACCATTTAAAAGATTGATTTTCTAATTTTTTTTTTTCAGATAATTTGTTGTTAGTGCATGGACACGCAACTGATTTGTATAGAAATGCAACTTTTGAGTGTTGCTTTTGCATTCTGTGTCTGTCTTTACTGAATTAATTTATTAGTTCTTGTTTTATAAAGTCTTTAGAGTTTTCTACATATAAGATCATGTTCTCTGAAAGCAAAGGCAATTTTACTTCTTCCTTTACAGTCTGCATACCTTTTATTTATTTTTCTTGCCTACCTACTCTGGTTAGAACTTCCAGTACCATGTTGAACAGAAGAGGCAAGGGTCGACATACTTGCCTCTTCTGTTCAACATGGTACTGGAAAAGCTTTCAGTTTTTCACCATTGAATATGATAGCTATGGGCTTTTTATATATGGCCTTTATTATGTTGAGGTAGTTTCTTCTATTCTTAGTTTGTTGAGTGTTTTTATCATGAAAGGATGTTGAATTTTTTGTCAAATGCTTTTATGCATCTATTGACATGATCATTTGGTTTTGTCCTTCATTTCGTTAATGTAATGTATCACAAAGATCAATTTTCATATGTTAAACCACATGTGCATTCCAGGTATAAATTCCACTTGGTCAAAGTGTATAATCCTCTTAATGTATTGTTGGATTCTGTTTGGTAGTATTTTGTTAAGGATTTTTGCATCAATATTCATCAGGGATATTGATCTGTAGTTTTCTTATGATGTCTTTGTCTGACTTTGATATCAGTATAATGTGGACTCATACAATGAATTTGAAAGTGTTCCTCCTCTTCAAATCTTTGGAAAAGTTTTAAAAATATTTAAATTATTTTTTCTTTAAATTTTTGATAGAATTCTCCAATAAAGCCATCTGGTCCTGGGCTTTCTTTGTTGGAAAGTTTTTGATTACAGCTTCAATCTCCTCACTAGATCTAAATCTATTTAGAAATTTTATTTATTTGTGATTCAGTCTTGATAGGTTTTATGTTTCTAGTAACTTATCTATTTCTTCTGGTTTACCCAATTTGTTGGCATATAATTGTTCATAGTCGTCCTTTAATTCATTTTATTTCTCTGACATCGTTTGTAATGTTTCCTCTTTCATTTTTAATTTTAGCTATTTGAATCTTCTCTTTTACTTAGTTAATTTAGTTAAGGGTTTTTTCAATTTCGTTGATCTCTTCAAAAATCTAACTCAACTTCGTTGATTTTTTTCCTATTCCCTTTTTCATATATCTCTACTCTAATCTTTATTAGTTCCTTTTTTCTGATAACTTTGGGTTTAGTTTAGTCTTTTTTTTCTAGGTCCATGAAGTGTAAGTTTAGGTTATTAATTAGAGATCTTTATTTTTTAATACAATCACTTATCACCATAAACTTCCCTCTTAGTACTGCTTTTACTACATCCCATATAGATATGGTTTGATATGTTGTGATTAAGCAATACCAATTGGCATAGAGGAAAGGTAGGTATGTTTTTTATTATAAAAATAATGTTATAAGTAAAGAAGAAAAGCAATTTTAATTCTATGCACAAATAAACATTGTAGTTCTATAAGCATTTTTCCTTTTCTTTCTGCTTTTTCTTAGATGTTCTTTGCAGCCCTGTCTTTCAGCTTTATTTCTAAGGCACTAAATGCAGCCATTATGAAAAGTTCCATCACTCAGATAGAAAGGAGATTTGACATATCATCTTCTGTTGCTGGCTTGATCGATGGAAGCTTTGAAATTGGTAATTTCTATTTCTATTTTGATTTTTACTTAGTAACCCAATTTGCAGAGGTTATAACTGTTCGTATGTGCTCTACACTACCTGTTCTCAGCCAGAGGTAAATTTGCTACCAGGGGCAAGTTAACAATATCTGGAGACATTTTTGGTTGTCATAACTGAGAGGAAAAGGGCTGCTAATGGCACTTAACAGTGGAGGTCAGGGATGCTGCTAAACATTCTACAATGCACAGGACAGCCCCCACAACAAAGAATTATACATTCCAGAATGTCAACAGTGCAGAGGTTGAAAACCCCTGATCTACACAATCTCATTACTTGCAAACAAATACTTTGCAGGACTTTACCTTCCCTCTTTCAAGATTTCTTAGTGTAAAAAAAAGGTTGTAAAGAGGATTATGATTCTAGTGATTTGAAGAGAGAGCAGCAACCTATGTTAAGTTTCTACTGTTTAACTGGGTATAAAATTTGGGGTTAAAAGTCTTTTTTTTTAGAACACCGAATATGCTGCTTTGTTGTCTTCATTTTAATTTGAATATCTCCAATAATAGTGAGGTTTTATATAATTATTGAACATTATATTCTCTTATTTTCTAACTTGGTAGCTCATTACCTGTGCTCATTTTTCTTTGTGTTTTTTTCACTATTTGGTAACTGAAAAAGACTAACAACTTATGTCTTTTGAATAAATTATAAATAATTTCTACAAGTTCTTTTTCTTTTAGCTTTATTTAAAATATATTTAGATATTGAGTATTCAAAAAATAATTGTATAAAGCAAGCCCCATCTACTCTTTTGTTATGAATCCTGCCTTTTCATGATTCAGAGGATATTGCACCCTAAATATCCTTTAATTTTTCACCTCCTTAGTTTAATGAAACCATCTAGAATTTTTGTATTAGACTGTTATTAGCTTTAAATCTAATTTACTATATATGTCCTTTATTGAGGAATTGATCCTTAATATTTGTTAAACCTTGTAGCTATTTAACAGCAATTATTTGGACGTGGTTATAGGTTTTACCGGTTTCTTTGCTTACCACTGTTTCTTGAATTTTATGACTTTAAGTTTCATATTTAAATTTTCTGAAGTGTATCTTCCAGTGGTTATTTTTTCCAGACATATTTTCTGAGCACTTGCTTGTTGGAAACTCTATTTATTTTACTATTATATTTAAGTAATAATTTGAGTATGTAATTAAAAGTACAAACTCTTTTTTATCAGAACATTTAAAACATTTATCCACTGTTTTATAACACCTAATGTTGTATATGAAAAATCATTACAAGTATCATTGTCATGCGCTGATAAGAATTTATGCTTTATCCTTAAATTTTAGAAATTTTATCAGCATATATCTAGAACTGTCTCTTTTACATTATTTATGCTGGAGAAATGCAGATATTTTCATCCGAAGGATTGAGACTTCTTCTAGTTCAGGGAATTTATTTATTTATTTTTAATTTGTTTCTTTCTCTCTATTTTCTTTTTTATTTTTTCTGGAACATATATAAAGTGAACATTAAATTTTCTGGCTATTTTATTCCAGTTAGTTTTTCTTTCTAAAATTCTACCTTTTTGTCCTTATGTTCTATAAATATTCTTTGATGCCATCTTACATCTTATCATATCAGGTCCCAATATATACATTATTTCTATGATATTTTTAATTGCTAACAATGCTTTATTGTTATTATTTTTAGTCTGCCAGTATTATTTTATGGATACCCTTATACCTCTAGAGATACTAACTGGATATTTTTTAAGTTTCCCCTTTTTTTAGTTTCCTTATTTAACTGTTTCTTCATGGGTTACTTAATCTACTGGTACATTTTGGGGTTTTTATTTCAAGCTATTTTTTTTTTCCCATCAAATGTTCAATAATTATTGATTGTTTTCTGTTTGTATTATACTTGTGGCCCCTGATGGAACAGAATGGTTTGACTCCCTCCACTTGGAATGCTCTTCTCCTGCCTGCCTTTCTTTTAATTTCATAAAAATTTATTTATTTTTGTTTTTAAATTATATTTAAATACTTTCCAATTATTTCCCCTGATTATTTTGTAATGCTTTTTAATTAGAGCAGTAATTTTTTTCTGGAATTTTAAAAAATTATTTTCAAATATACAGTACATTGGTTAAACATTTATGTGATTTATGAAATGATCCCCAATTACTCTATTTTCCCTCTGGCTATATGTATAGCCATTACATTACTGCTGACTGTACTCCCTATGCCGTGCTCCCCATCCCTGTAACCATCTATCAACCACTAATTTATCTCTTCTTTCTCTTTTTAATCTAAATAATTTATACTCAACATTAAAATTCAAGTGGCCCTTCTTCCAGGAAACTTTTCTGAAACCCTTAATTAACTTAAGTTCCCTCTTTCTGTGGTCTAACAGCACCTCTATTTTTCTATTTTTTTCACTGGTATGCAAGTTCCTTGAGGACCAATATCATGGTTCATTCTTTTCTATATTTCTGGCTCCTAGTACCATGGAAGTTGCTTAACTGGAATTTAATGAATGCTAGACATGAATGAATACATGCATAAATTAATACCTTTCCCTCTGGTCAGGAAGATTTCCTCCATTTTTTTCTCCATTCCAAAACAATCTAGTTAACTCCAAATTCCTCAATAAAATTTTGCTTCACTAATATTCCCAAGTAATTCAAGTGCTTTCTTTTGTATCTGAAACCTATTCTACTTATTATTAATACCATAAAACTTTCTAGTGAATGGTTTAATGTGAGTTTCATCTTTTCAAGTAAATTACATGGTTTTTGAGGGAAGATACCATGTCCTATGCTCTGTTTGTATTCATTCTGGGGCCTTCCATTAACTGGACATAAAATTAGACTCAGTCAATGTTTGCTATAATGAATCATTTAAAAATGATTTTGTTCTCTTTCTAGGAAATTTGATTTTGATTGTATTTGTGAGTTACTTTGGATCCAAACTACACAGACCAAAGATAATTGGAATTGGTTGCATTATTATGGGAATTGGATGTATTTTAACTGCTTTACCACATTTCTTCATGGGATAGTAAGTGTTAAACAGTTCTATGCCATTAATTATCATCTACTTGCAAATTAATGGTAGAATTTATTTATTTTCTTATTAAATAAGCAGTTACATTTTGAGAATACCTACTAAGTACATGTAGAAATGGTTTATTTTTTATGTAATAATTAACTTATTGATTAATCTACCCTGGCTTTCACTAAATTTGAAACACTAATATAAGAAAATGTATTTCTTATTGTTGGTTACAGTCAAAAATATTGAATGTCTCTTGCTTATGGATTTATATCTTAACCCATTTGCATATATAGTTTGTCATTGATTTGGTCTTTGGCTATCTTCCTAACTTTATCTTATACTGCCCTTCACACTCTAGGCCTGCAATTTTTCAGATGCATCCTAATATGTCATACCTTTGCACATGGTGTTTCTTACAATCGTGAATATATTTTCTTCTCTGTCTACCTATTAAACTTCTATCCATCTTTAAGATTCATCTCATATGTCATCTTCACAGGGAAGTCTTCTCTAATCCACCCCCATCCCCACCTCAAGTAAAGCTGATCATCTTTTTTTCTTTGCAACAACTCAGGAGCCGGTATATTAAACTTACAACTTTTATTATACATGTTTATCTTAGAGAGTGCAAAATTCCCTAACTACAAAATCTTTGAAGCTGAGTATAATGCCTGGCATACAGTATGCTGCCCTTGGAGCTCATGAGGTACCTCAGTGTTTTTGGATGTCAGCATTAGTCTTTATTCTAGTGCCATCTCTGTTGTTCCTATTAAGATCTTCTTCACTAAATTGAAATGGATTAGAACTTCTTAAGCTAAATTTTAAAGAGTCAGGCTTATGACTGTGTGTGTATATGTGTGTGTGTGTCCATGAAAGAAAATTAGACAGATTATTAATAGAAAATATAGATGAATTGGTGTACATTATAGATTGATTTGGAAAACACTGCTCTAAATTTTATTAAATGTTATCGTAAAGTTTATCAGATAGTTTAGATTGTGATTGGCTTTGGAGATAATTCAAAAAGATGGATAGATACAGTTAGCATTTTTTAAAAGCATAAAACCAAGGTATTTCATATCTTGAATATGATATAAGCACTCCTAGGATGATAGTTACATAATAGATAACCCACCTTGTCTGGGGAGTATTGATGATATTTCTGAGTGAACACTCTCATTTCATTTTCATCCATCGCCTCTCCTAAAATACAGGTTGGGAAATTGACAAAGAAGTCTGATAATTTGGAAAAGAGAATGGTGCAAATAAAGTGGAAAATTCCTCTGTATTTCTGGGAAAAGTAAAAATATTCATTACACAAGCAAAATTTTAAATCTAGTGATGTTCTTACAGTTACAGGTATTCTAAAGAAATCTATAATAATCCATCAAAGAATTCAACATCAAGCTTATCAACCTGTTTAATTAATCAAAATTTGTTAGTCAATAATACATCACCTGAGATACCGGAAAAAGGTAAATATTGAATTAACATTAGTGAATATTAATGTCACTGATAAATATTTTAAAATATATTATTATAATTACAACTGTAAAAGTTATTTCGATATTCATTAGCAAAATTAAAATAAATAGAAAAAATTTTCAGCTTACAATAGTATTTATATTATATATAAAGAGCTTTTAGAAGTAATAAAAAGAAGAGTATTTTGGTAGGAAATTAGTTAAGATTATGCATTTAAAATAAGAGGGAAATGGCAGAAATATGTAGAAATGTAACTATGAAAAATGAAAATTATTACACCAATTAAAAAAATTTTACCTATTATAACACAAATCTAATGTATAATTATAAATTATAACACTAATTAAAGATTTTTCTGCATATCAGATAGGAAAAGATTAAAAATAAGAATAAATGAGGTAGAGGAAAAAGACATTATATGTATTACATTATAAATTTCTAACTCTTTCTGAACGTTAATTTTCAATGTAGTAAAGAACAAAAATATACATAATATTTTGTTTAGATCAGTAATTCTACTTTTACTGATTTATCTTACGAGAATAATCAGGACGCACAAGGATTTATTTATGATTATAGCCCTGGCATTCAGAATAAAAAATTAGAAATATTTTGTGAGTAAAAAGTAAGAGATTGATTAAAAAAAAAATTGTGAAGCTTTTATTCATCATACTACTCTGCTGTCATTAAAATCATGATGTAAAAGAAATCTTAATAACATGAGGAAATTGTCATAATATGGTGTTAAGCATTATAAAAGTAGATTACAATAAGAACTAGATATTTAAATATATAATGAACATATTATGTGCACCGAAAATATGATAGATATATACAAACATGAGAAGTGGTTCTCTGTGTGTGGTTGGATTTCAGATCATTTTTAAAATTAAATTTATTGAGGTGACATTGGTTAATAAAGTTATATAGGTTTCAACAGATCATTTTTACTTGTTTTCTTTGTGCTTTTCTGTATTTCCAAATTTTGAAAAGTGAATGTGAATCATTCATAATTAGAAAAAAAAGCAAAAATTTCTTAAATAAAATAATTAAGGGGTTAATGTAGTCAAGTTTAGCATTCTAACAGGAATAGTTTAGCATTCTAACAGGAATGCTAAAATTAATGTTTAAAATAAAACGCTCTCTTGTCTACATAGGTAGGGAATCTGAGTCATATATGTGGATATATGTCCTAATGGGTAATATGCTTCGTGGAATGGGGGAAACCCCCATACAACCCTTGGGAATTTCTTACATTGATGATTTCGCTGAAGAAGGAGAGTCTTCCTTTTATTTAGGTAATGTACAGAAAATATTAAATTTTATGATTACTTTCCATGGATCTACCTTTGATAATAGTGTTTCTAAATTTATTCTTATATGTATTTTTAAAAATTATTGGAAGGCTATGTCACATAATATTACTTTAAAATATTATGTGGATGTGAATGTGAATCATTCATAATTAGAAATATTATGTGAATAATATTATTAAAATTATTATTAGAAATATTATGTGAATAATATTATTAAAATAATATTAAAATATTATGTGAATGTGAATGTGAATATTGAAGAATAACCATGTATTCTTGGCATCTGATAAAATTGTTTTATAATATTTTCAGGTAGTTTGTTTTCAATAGCAATGATTGGTCCAATCCTTGGCTTTACACTCGGATCTCAGCTTTCTAAAATATATGTGGACATTGGATATGTAGATTTGAGTAAGTACAATCAGAACAAGGTGACATGATAATGCTTTTCAAGTACAGAATGTCATTTTTCTAAATAATTAAGTTTATTCTTTCACTAATAGTCCTTTACTATCTGTGAAAAGTTACGAATCAGAAATAAATGTATTAATAACCAGAATAAAAATAAAATTCAACTTATATTTATACTAGGCTCTTATAACTAAGTCTAAAATAAAATAGAATAAATAATAACTTGCTAAAGATTAGTTGATTCAAAATAATTGCAAACTAATTAATGCTTTCTTGACCTCAGGAGATGGGGTCAGTAGAATTTTTCAGACAATAAGGATTCATGTAGTTTCCATAATCAGTCCTTAAATGGTTTGCAGGCATAAATGTTCAACGATGACTGACAATTGCTCAGTTATATCACCAGAAAAGCCACCAAGTTTATGCAGGCCCAGGCAATGACAACAATGTCATGACTGATTCCTAAACAATAACAATTGTATGATGTCATTCAATTGTAGGTTTATCCTCATTTCGGAAATGACAAAGTATGAAAAAAGAAAATAATGTGTTAGAATTGATGAAATGCAGTTTACTTGCTTTATTTCTGAAGGAGAATAATCATTACCATTCTAGCCCAGCATTTATTGCATTTCAAAATAATTTTTGACTGGCCTCTAATTTTTTATTCTAGGCAGTATCAGAATAACTCCTAAGGACTCTCGTTGGGTTGGTGCTTGGTGGCTTGGTTTTCTTTTGGCCGGACTATTATCCATTATTTCTTCCATACCATTTTTTTTCTTGTCTAAAAATCTGGATAAACCACAGAAAGAAAGGAAAGTTTCAATAAGTTCACATGTGCTCAAAACAAATGATGAAAGGAGTCAAATGGGTAATTCGACCAACCATGGGCAAAATGTTAATGAAAATATGACTGGTAAGTATTTCATAGTTACAGTCAATTCGGAATTCTTAATCCCAGTGAAAGGGAAGCATGAGTATTCCCAAATAATAAGTCATATTCCAAACACCAAGAGTTAGCTTTCTTCTGACTAAATTTAGCTGAATTATTTTTCTGAGATTCCTTAAATTAATCAGTGTTTTTTGAACACATACCAACTCTCTAAAGAGAATAGAATTAGGTTTATGGTCTTTAGCAGGGAGAAACCAACCTAAGGCAAAAATTGTCTGTTACTTGTAAACCAGAGTATATATTCATTTCTAAATTTTATACTGTAAACTATGAGGGTTAAAAAAACTATAATATTTCATTCATTCTTTCATTTATACAAATAGTACCAGGTACCATACTATGCCCTGGTGATAGAATATGGCTTCTGTTTTCCAAGAATTCACAATCTGGGGGGTTGTCCTGAAAAGTATATAGACGGTTGCAATGCAGTGTGAAAGTACTATGATAAAGTTAAATATAAGGAAGAATGAGTACTTATAAACTGGTAAACTTAGCTATTCTTAGGTGGAGAGATAGAATGAGGAGAAAGAAGTCAGAGTTGGTTTCTCTCTAAATAATTGGAGTAAGATTTTTTCCCCTTGGTAATCATATAGCACAAAGTTTGTTTACCTAAATATTAAAAAATGAAGTAGAAGCAATGGTAGTAATTAAGATTATCAAAGTCAGTCATGTGAATAATAATCTTCTACCATTTGATAGTGCGTTCCCTTTCAAATATAAACTCTGAGGACTAATGGAGAACAATTTAGAAGCAATACTCCGGAGAACGATCCAGCAGCAGTCAGAACAAAATAGTTGAAACAATGAGGCATTAGCACAGTTTGTAAAAGCCCGAGCAGAGTGATAATTAAACCCTTGGTGACCTTTTCAAGTTGAAGTTGAAGAATTAAAGATTCTCAGATGTTCTTCCCCTCACTAATTTTATTGTTACATTTTCTTCCCCATCACTCTAATTCGAAAGCAATGATTTGTTGGAAGAAGCTTGTATTGGCTCTTGAGACAAAGCTGTTAAATTTTTAGCTACATTAGTAGCTTGAAATTGGCTATTGTGGAAGAATTTACCATCTCTTAATACCATGGAGATTGGGAAAAACTACAAATCAGGCCTTGTTTCCCCAAGAGTCCATTGTTAAACATTTACCAGCACACACTGAGTTAGAAGTTCTGAAATTTAACATGCACATTAAAAATAGCATACCAAGGCATTTTCATTTGGTCTATGCTGTTCTAACTGTACTCAATCAAATCCATAAAAAGTAGTGGATTATCTAAACCCATAAAGAATGTGGTTGACTGTGAGCCCAAAATCAATGTAGCAGATAATGAATATGCAAAAACAGGACAATTGTAAACATCATCTGTATTATCAACTGTGTTTGTAGGATAGTGGCCAGAAAAGTAAAGAGGGCTTTAATCATGTGATATTAGGAATAGATGAAATTATTAAGAACATTTAGTTAGAAAAAAAATATTGGATTTGTTCTATATGTTTTTGAGTAGAAATAAGACTAATTGGTTAGAAAAAAAATAAAGAAATATTTCGGTTCATTACAAAAACAATTTGTAAACAATGAGAATTATCCAAAATTAGACCAAATTTCTTTCTGAGGTAGTCAGCTTAATGTCACTTGATGTATTTATTGATCCAATTATTGAGAATGTATGGTAGATCATGATTGTGTAGAAGTTCAGACCAGAAGAGATCCAGGTTTGCACTCACCTCAAAAATTCAGTGGTTTGGTGAACCCATCTGCTCCATTTCTTTTGATCAAATATCACAACTCACTTTGCATGCCTAACAAGTCAGTGGTCCTTCCTGATAGTGGAGTTTCATGAAGAAAAGTTTAGCATTTTGGCTTAACAATTTTAAATGTCATTTATTCATGTTATAAGTTTCTCTATCTCTTCTTTTTTTCTCTTCTCCAATCTTTGCCCTCTCTTTTCTTATTATAAGCAGATGAAACTACTTCTTAATTGCCATTGGATGGAAGGTTTGATTCTGACCATATCTATTGAAAACTTAGAGATTTCTACAGAACAAGATCTTTCAAAGTTCGTGTCATCCCTCTCTCAATAACTGTATCTGGTTCTGTCTTTCTAGACTGATAATTCTTCCTGTTTTTCTGAGTAGCTCCTTTCAATTCCCATACGGGTGGTTGACCTGTTGGTCACAGATCCAGATAACATAATTCTTGCCACAAACAGAAGTTACGAATTTTTTACACATTTATTTGTAGGCACAGATTGTTGTACTAGTGTTGTCGCGATGTCCTCTGAGACATAATATTATTATTCTTGGCTTCTCCTTAAACCTTGAGAAAGGTAATTTATAATACTGACAGCTTTACTGAGGCAGTATTTTAAGGTAGAAAAGCTGTATACCAGGAAACGAGAGATCTATATCCTGGTACCAAATTGATCTTTATGATTTCTGAACCTTAGTTTCCTTATTTCTATGAGCTTTAGATTATACTATCTGTAAGGTAATTTTCTACTTAATAATTATATTATTAACATAATAATTATATTATTAAGTGCTAATAAATAAGTGACATTGCATGTCTTATTTACTTTTGTTTCTTGAGCACCTAGAATATTGCCTGGTACCCAACTGAAAACCAAATATTTGTTGAATTAATTAATTATTAATTAATGAGGTATGTAATTGTATGGTAGAGTGGTAAAAATAATCAAATACAAAGTGAATGAAACAAGTTGCAAAACAGTATGCACGTATAATCCCATTTTGGGGTAAAATAAACTAAATAAATGTTAATGTGATATGGAAAAAAATGAAGAAGTATATGAAAAAACTGTTGATAGGATTATAGGGTATTCTGATTTTATGTGTTATGCATTTATGTAATTTTAAATCTTATATAACTTATAAGATTAAGATACTACTATATATTTAAGCTGCATTATTATATTTCCTTTACATTTATGTTTTTGTAGGTTTTTTCCGGTCCTTAAAAAGCATTCTTACCAATCCCCTATATGTTTTATTTTTGGTTTTGACATTGATACAATCCAGTGGCTTTATTGGTGCTATTACTTATCTCTTAAAATACATAGAGCAACAGTATGATAAGTCAACATCTGAGGCTAACACTGTGGTTGGTAAGACATATTGTTTACGTTTGCTTAATGGACAATGTATAACCAAGTAATTGAGTTCCAAATGACATTTTGTTGTGACGGTGATTTCATATTTTAGTAAATGTAATTTTAATTTATTCTTTTACAAATCTTACCAAATTTGTCAATCTTGTGATATAATCATGCTGTATTTGGAGTTGTATCTTACATTATTTTTGAGGAGATGAATTCCTGAAGAAAAATTGTGCATTAATAAAATATTTAGACATGGTATTTGCTAATTAGATCTTATAATTTAGTGCTGAGATGAGATCCAGAGACAAATCCTTTTATAATGTAATTATTATATTTCCATAATTCATTAACTTTGATTCAGGACCAAGATACTTAGAGAAAATAAAACATTGATGTTATCCAAAGAAAAATCAATTTAACCACATCATAGATGTCTACATAATTCAAAACAAAAATCATATCATAAAGAGGTTTTTTTGGCTCCAATATCTATTTCTAATGACATGAGACTTGCTTATGAAGGAAAGGTTTTTATTAACAGTAGAATTGATAAATTCTTTCCCTGCACCCAGTATAATATAAAATTCTTAACAGCAGTACATTACCCAGTACAGTGCCCAGCACATTGTAGAAAATTAATAAATATTCGATAAACTAAATTGAATTTATCAAGTGCTATGTGAGTAGGTCATAAGTAAATAAGAAAATAATCATTCTGTATAATGCTCTCACTGAACTTAAGATAAAAGTTTAAACTGCAATAGTTAAGTTTGACTCCCAATAAGGTTCCCAGCCTGAATTTTTTTGTTAGAAGGGTCTTCACCTTTAATAACTCTTGTAGGACAATGCAATAGAAAAGTTATAAAAGGGATTAATCATTTTTAACTATATAGGTACTGTTTATCATCTCAGGTATATGTGCGTATGGATGCATAAAGAAGAGATATTCAAGTATTCATTTCTAAAGTTCTGGAAAAATTTAGAAAAAAGTTTTAAGACTGGAATTCTTTATTTTGAGGAAATATGAAGGATTTCAGATGGTAGGATGAAAGTTTTATAGGCAGGAAGATGATATTTTGCTGTGTTTTCCAGAAAAAAAAGTGCCCCACAGAAACCATCTATTCAGACATACAAATATTCTCATTCACTAACTTTTGCTATTGGGGAAACTCAGCCCTCAGCATTGGCAGGAAAAAATTATTTTTATCTTTCTTATGTGGTACACTGGTCCCCTAACTCTATCCTGGCCTGAAAGTCTTCTACTTAATAATGAATAAGATTGGATGAATTTGGTTGATATACAGTGTGTTTCATGTTGAAAGACATTTCAGAATAATTATATGTATATAATGAAAATTTTTCTTTTCTTTTATTTCTAGGTTGCATAACCTTACCGACTATTGCAACTGGAATGTTTGTAGGAGGATATATCATTAAAAAATTCAAACTTACCTTGCTTGGAATTGCCAAATATTTATTTTTTATCAATATATTGTCCACCTTATTCTACCAATTTAATTTTACACTAATTTGTGAAAGCAAATTGGTTGCTGGCCTAACCTTAACCTATGATGGGTTTGTATATATTAATATATATCAGTTGCATGATGTATAAACAATCTAATGTAAATGACTGTAAGGAAAACAGGACAGATGGCAACTTTAACTAAACTTTCTTTTAACAGAAAAATTTCGACTTACAAATTCTTAAAACATCCATTTCTTAAAATTTCAAAACACTCTCTTTTTATTCTTCCCTTTATAAAAAGCTACCTAGGTTGTAATAATAGTTATCATCTATTGAGTGCTTACAAAGAGTGATGGATACTCTTATCCCGATTTCATAGATAGAGAAAGAAAGGCTTAGACTCTCAGATTACATGGCTAGCAATGTTAAGATTCTGACTCAAATTTGGGGTTTTGGACTCCAAAACTCTGAGTTTTAACCGTTATAACCTTAAATGGATCATGAGAGGAATACAAGTAGCATTTTCCAAATGTGACTGAATGATCTTTATCCAGTTGATGTTGATGTTTAACAACTATGTTTAGAAGAAAACATTTCCTTACATTGTACTACAAAGTTTTCCTTTTCTTCAAACTAATACTGTTTCTTCTTGTATTGTCTTTATTAACAGTAGAATTGATAAATAGCCTATCTATAATTGCATTTTAGACTCTAGAAAACCTTTAATTTTTATTATTATCAAGTATTGTGAAGTATCCCTAGTACTACAGTCTCTATCCCAAATAAAGGGCAAGATTCCTGTGCAGAGTTCTTATCATCTGAATACATTCAACAACTTGAGCTTAGAAAGGTTCATTTACATTCAAGCAACAAGCAAAGATCCTGGAATCACAGCTCAGTAACCATGCTCCTTGGTGCTGCTTTTTTGTTGGCTCTGATCTTTTAAACTCTGGATCCTATGAGGTGTCAATTTTAACTTGTCGAATCTTCCCACATTTCCAACCTAACATAGTCTTGAATTATCTCCCAATTTCCTCCTTATGCTGACTATTATTACTTGTATCCAGCATGTCCCACTCTGGTAAACCAAACTACAGAGTATCTAGAACATTGAATTTTGGAGGTAAAAGAACTTTAGAAACCTTGCAACCCAAACCTTTTATATCCTCTTTCTTTATTAGAGACCCAGAGAAACCATGACTTGTTTGAAGTCATAGAATGCCTCCAGAATGATGCTGTGTTACATTATTGGTTGAAGGGCTCTCTGGTTGTCAGAGCGGTCTTTAGTCTTTAGCCAGTTCCTTAATAAGTATAATAACTGTTCCATCTATCTAAAAAAAGGCAACTAGAGCTCTATAGGATTTTTTTCAATCAGTAAAATTTTACCGAGTGCCTCCTTAAAGGTCAAGAAGATTTATAGGATACATCAGTGCCCTCATGGAATTCTTAGTATAATAATAGCAAACAACAGAATAAATGTATTCAGCATTTATGAAATGCTGATCAGTGGGGTAAGTTTTTAGAGTATAAACTAATGCAGAAGTTCTCAGAATGTCGTCTGAGGGTCTATAGGGGTTCTTAAGAGTTTATCAGAGTGTCAACAAATTATAAACTATTTTATAATAATACCCAAACACTATTTTCCTTTTTCATTCTCATTTTCTATGAATGTATAGTAATATTTTCTAAGGATACAAGATTTGCAATGATAACAACAGTCTGATGGCTAATGACATGTGCTTGTGTATTCTCATGTATTAAAATTTTTCTAGTATTTACTTCTAATAGAATATACATCAACAGATATAACTTATTTGAACAAAAAAACCTTTGAAGCTCTCAATACTTTTCAGTGTGAAGGGCTACTGATAATACAAAATTGAGAACTTTCAAATTAATTTTTTTACAAAAAAATTCCTATGAGGTTGATGTTATTATCTATGACTTACAAATGGCAAAATTGATTTTAGAAAGAGTAGTTACATTGCTATGATGTGGCAGAACTAATGTGAACACAGGAGTTTCTGATTGCGATGTCTAGACATTAATCATTAAACTTAATCACTCCTAGTTGTATGTCCCCAAGCAGAATTAGGTATTAGATGCCTTTTACTAAAATTATTAATAATAGAATTTCTGAATGTACTTTTTTCTTTGTGTAAATTACTTCTCATCCAAAGATAATTTATCAATCTTCAATTATCAAGATTTTTACCAAAAACAAAAGATAATTTAAAATATTTAGAATCAGAAAGCTAACTATACATGTGATCTATTTTATAATTTTAGCTATGTTTTGAGATTATATTTCATAATATAACTATGTTTTACAGTAATTCATTATAAAGTATATTACAGTTTCATTTAAAAATTATATGGATTTTTTAATTTTTTCTCAACTAATTTTATTTTTCTTGATTTTTAAAAAGTGATCCTTAGGGATTCTGCTTTAAGCATGTTGAATTCTTTTCTTATATAGTGAAAAATAGATTTTTAAATTCAAATTAGTTAAATAACATTCATAAATTTATGGGACTTTACAGTGAGCTGGAAAGAATCTTTGCTTAATGCCATTAGACATTGCTGAAAAGAAACTGAGTCACAAATAATGAATAAGCAATTTAATGAGTAATTTCTTAATAGAATCTCAACGACCTCTTGTCTAAGTCTTACCTATTCTCTTTGGTTTCTTTTTCTTGTTTTACTTTATCTAGATCATAAATCATGTCTGGGTAAAGATGGAGGGTGAATAAATTAATAAGCCCTAACATTTTTTTTGCCATTTTGGCTTCATCACTCATCAAATTTCTCTATCTAATTAAAAGACAGCCCTTTCCCTTCTTTCTGTTCTCCTTACTCTTCTCTTCCCTTCTCTTCTTTCTGTTCCCTTCTTTCTCTTCCCTTCTCTCTCCTCCCCTCTCCTTCCATTCCCTTTCTTTCCCTTCCTTTCATTTCCCTTCTTCCTCCTCTTTTTCCATCTGCTTCTCTCTCTCTCTCTCTCTCTCTCTCTCTCTCTCTCTCTCTTTTTGATATATATCTATCATATATTTCCAGAAATAATCCAGTGGCATCTCATATAAATGTGCCACTTTCTTATTGCAACTCAGACTGCAATTGTGATGAAAATCAGTGGGAACCAGTCTGTGGGGACAATGGAATTACTTACATATCACCTTGTCTAGCAGGATGTAAATCTTCAAGTGGCAATAAAAAACCTATAGTGAGTATTAGTTTTTTCTCTTCTCTCCTTAATCAAAATCATAGATTCGATTAACAAATACTTATCAAATTTTTCTATAACTAAGATCTCTAGTAAAAATATAAAAGAAAAAGACTTACAGTATTGTCTGTCATTGCGATGGCTGTGTTGTTGCACAAACAGAGCCTCATATACAATCTTGCTTGGACTTTATAAAATTTATACAAAAATTAAATTAAATTAAATCTGACTTGGGATATAAACAGGTTTTCCTGTTGCTTGAATTCTCATTTGAGATCACTCTCATATTTTTCCCTTTGAGTTTATGAGTATAACGTTTTGGAATTTAAATGCATTTACAATCTCTAAAAAGCATTTCATTGGACTAAAGGGTATGATTTCCATTAAGTTGGAGGTACTTTACCCTTCAGAATTTAGGGGATATTCCTGAGCCTACTCTTTGTCAATACTACCTGCCTTTCTAGAAAAACTATGTATATGTAATTTTTCATATAGATAAGTTTACCCCTAGGCTCATTATCCTTTTGACTTTCCAAAAATCATCAAGGCTTCAGCTCACTTGACTGTCCAATTCTTACATTCTAATTTTGATTTCTCCAAAACTGGCACTATTTCTCTACAGGATAACTTGGTATTCCGCTTACCTATAGCTAACATTGCCCATAGAAATCCATTTCCTTCTTCACTCAAAATGTTTCCTTCTATGAAAACTATGAGTTCTCTCCAATTCCCTGGGTAACTTCCAAGAGTAGGGGATCAGGTATAGTGTTCTCTATTGTGCCTCTAATCCATTGACTATCTCACAAAGGAGGGGAACCATTTCCTGGGCCCTTTTCCAATCATCAACATGATTATTGCTCTCTTCCACACCCTTCTGTCTTTGATTTTCAAAATTTTAATCTTTTTCTTGCCCATAGTTCTTTTAATTGTAGTATTGAAGAGCAGCGAAAACTGTGAAGAATAAAGCACCTAGATTCTTTGAAACTAGGCCATAAATTTGCACAAATATGACCCAAGGGCTATACTTAAAACCCACATCGCCCTAAAAGTTCCCCATTTAATCCTTTGACTGAAAGTGCCCCCATTTAACCCATGGTTCCACTTTGTCCATTAGTGAAGGCTTGGGAGAGACATGATAACAGAATCCTAAAGAGAGCTCTGGTTAGTATGGTGACATTATTTTCTTAGTTTTTGGCAATGATACCATTTGGGGAGTACTGGGGAATTTTTTAACCAAACCTATAATAATAAAACATGCTTAATCATTCAAAATAATATTCTTCATGCCTAAATTTGGTTTTATTAGCCAATAGGCTTGCTACATAAAGGATTCCTCCATATTTTCCTTGTGAAAAGGTAAATTTTTGTCATCAGATAAGTATGGATTCAAATTCTTCCTCAATTTTTCGGTAATTAGTCTTTAGCACTAAGAGGTTTAAACTTTCCTTAAACCTTAGTTTAGCCTAGATGCAGAACAGAATTTATCAAAGCTGCCTATCTATGTAAAGTCTGTGCCAAATTAATCTCTAAAATCATCTGTTTCTAAGTTTTTCCCTTCTGTGCTCTAATTGTTAGGATATTCTGTTGGGCTGAACTTCTCTGATAATAACATCATCTATTTTATGTGCTGTCATTTTGCTCTTGAATGTTGAGTTTGCTGGTCAAAGTAGAATTCCAGAACCACTGCCTGGCCTCTTTTCCCCTGGACTCTGCCCCACTTCAATGGGTAGCTCTAGTCCCAGATTTTGGCTCCTCTCAAACTACTATATTTTCTAGATTCCCTGGGTAATCCCCTCCCAAGAACTAGCCCTGACACTTAGTAGAGATTGTTAAACAGAATAAGTAGATGTGTTATAGAAAGTAAAAGTGAGTGGGAAAGAAATATTAAAGAATTTATATTAATGAGAAAAATACATAGTTTCAGATATTAATTTCTTCTATACTTTCCTAATTTTTAAATCATGGATAAATTAAATGTTAATGGTGAATTACATTTTCTTGTCTAGAAAGGAACCAGTAAACTATTTTACTTCTCAACTATTGAGCAATTATATTTTTAGAATCTTTTCTTTAAAAACTGTAAATATTTTAGCTTTGCAGAATGAGACTACTTTAAATATTATAGACCATATTTATAGCCTAGTCATATTTTGCAAATACATTCTGTAATATTTCAAAAACTATGTTTTAGGTGTTTTATAACTGTAGTTGTGTGGAAGCAACTGGTTTCCAGAACAGAAATAACTCAGCGTATTTGGGTGCATGCCCAAGAGATGATGAGTGTAGAAAAAAATTTCATATTTATATAGTATTGCAAATCCTGAATTCTTTTACAACTGCATTGGGAACTGCCTCAACTATCATGCTGCTTTTTAAGTGAGTATGATTTTTTTAAAGCATTCTTATGTATATTAGACTATAAACATATCTAATAATGTATATATTTTTCCATAATATATTTAGAACCCAAATTCATATTGTGTTACATTTTAATGTTTTAAGAATGTACTGTCTTAAGATTATTGTGATACTTCAATGCCATAATTAATAATAACTTTGCTTCTGATTCTTACATTACAAAATCTTGATTCCATTTTTTCTCCCTTTACTAAGAATATTAAAACACAGACTAATTGACAATCACCTCAGTCCTAAAAGAATCCCTGTTGTGATTCTAAAAGAACTCCTACTTTTGATATGCCTTGCTCCCTGATGAGCCTGTCAGTGAATCACCTATGATTTTATTGAAAGAAAACATTTGGAAAACAGACTGTATAATATAGAGACTATGATATTTCAAAGCTTTTAATCTACTCTCAGAATGGCTATTGACCTAGTCTCTCAAATACCTTCATAGAACAGAGAAAAATATATGAGCAGAAGTCATTCTTTTCTTCACTCATTGAACATATTTAATGAAATATTTGATGAAGAATGTTCCATAGTAAATAAAACAGATAAAGTACTTATTTCCATACAGTTTAGAGTATGATAGGAAAAATTGATGTAAAACAACTTAAAAATAAAGACATAATTATAAATTGTCATTAGTATTCATAAGGTAAAAGAGGTCTATTAAAGGGAATAATAAGAAAGACCTAATTTTGGATTGAGGTGAGGAGCTGTGAAGAAGAGGACTTAGAGAGTATCTCTCAAAAAAAAAAAAGAGATATTTAATCTAAAGGTCAAAAGAATAAGATAAAGTTAGTCAAATGAAGAACAGAAAAGAGCTGATGTGTTTGAGAAATGAAAACAAGCCCGTTGGTTGGAACATACTGAGTGAGAGAGAAATGGCAGAAGATAAAATTAAAGGATTAGGAAGGAATCAGATAATACAAGCCCTATTGGTAAAATTAATTATTCAGTCACCTAAAATTGAAAACATAAAGACTTGAATGTAGATCTCAAATTATATATATAGTGACCTGGGTTAACATCTAATTATACTTTTAAGACCTCGGTGTTGACCACAAGTCACTGTTAGTCAATAGCATGACCTAGAAGGGAAAAAACAAATGTACTAATTTTTGTTAAAATGAATATAGACCTGTAAACTGAGTCTACAGTTGTTTAAATTCTACTCTGACCCCAAATCTTCTCAAATTTATTCCACAGATATAGCTCCACCTTAATATAAATTAATGTCTACTCAAAAGGAGAAGTCCTCCATATTTGCCAAATTACAGATATTTACTTACAGAAAAATCATCTCAAAACTTCATGTTATCTTGCATCTCAATAAGTTTTAGCTTCTTAATTTAAAATCTTTCATGAAAAGAAAGAGGGTTTTAGAGATATCATTGCTCCATTGTTGATAACATCTATATTTTATCTTTTAGAGAAAATGGTTAAGATTAATATCACCATTTGTCAAAAACATTTATTAATCTTTCACCAACCTTTGATTTTACCAAAAGGAAACTTTTGTGAAATAGACTGTAAAACAAAAATATAAACTTCAATCTATTAATGATTTTCCAGCTCTTATGTTATAAGGATAGTGTTAAAACTAGACTAAACAATATTGATATTATTTAGTCATTCAATATATATTCATTATGTGTTGTGCACAGTTCTAGATGCTGAGGACAGAACTGTGAACAAAGTGATGAAGGCCCTAATTTTATTAGCTTCCAGTGAGGTCAGGGGATGGAGAACTGGATGCATGTAGAAGAAAACCCAGTAAATAAATAAGCTCCTAAATATGTAAAATAGAAGAGGTGTTAAGCATTAGAAAGAAAAATAAATCAGAGTAAGGCTATAGATGCAGGGAGAGGCTGGTGGCAGGTAAGCAGTAATAATTCAACTATTGTGTTTTGGAAGTCATGTTAAAAGACCTGAAAAAAGAATGAAAATACAAGTCATACTGATATAAGGATAGGTACAGAGCAATCTAGGCAAGATAGTAGCAAAAGTAAAGGCCCTGAAGTGGACCATACTTGACACATACAAGATTAACAGTGTGTAAGGAAAAGAGAGCTATTACGGTCCAGATAATAGACCCTTTGGGTCACAAGAAAGACTTGGAGTTTATTCTAATTGTATTGAGAAGTTGGCAGAGAGATTTAAACATGAGAATTATATGACTGGCTCATTCAATTAGAAGACCACTATGGCTACTGTGTAAAGAAAATGTTTTGGGGAGGCAAGAATAGACATAGGAAAAGCAGAAGGCTGTGATAGTTCTTCATGGGATAGAAGCATGATCGAAGATGGTGATGGTAAAGGAAGTAGGAAGTTATTGAATCTTCAGTCTTTGTTTTGGTTTTAAGGCAAAGTCAGTAGGATTTGCTGATGGATTGAATGTGGCATGTACAAATGAAAATTAAGGATGATCCCAAGATTGTGGCCTAGCTCTGAGAGGATGGTGATACTATTGAAGGAAAGGGGAGGGCTAGGGAAGAGCAGATTGGAGAAAATGGAGAAGCAAGAATTTGTAATATCCCTGTAATTCTGAGATGTCTGTTAGATCTCCAGCGACAGGTCACATATACAACCTGACATTTAGGAGAAATAATGGAGCCAGAGACATAAATTTTAGAATCAGCATCATACAGATAGTATTTAAATCTGTAACATTGTTGAGATCTTCTAGGGATCGAGTACAGATACATACAACATCTTAGGACCAGGACCTAGACACTCTAACTTCAAGACCAAGAATAAGAGGAGAATCCAGTGAAGGAAACTGAGAAGGAGGTCCCACGAGGTCAGAGAAAAACCAAGATGGCAATGTCTCAAAAGCCAAATTAGGAATGTATCATGAAGGAGGGAGTGAGCAACTGTATCAAGGGCTGCTCAGAGGTCATGGATGTTAAAGGCTAGGAAGTAACCATTGGATTTTTTATGTGCTGGCCAAGTTAGCTTTGACAAAAACAGTACATGAAGATGAGAGGGGGAAAAGCTACTTCGCAATGGATCCAGAAAAAATGCAAGAAGGGGAAGTGCAGATAGCCAGGAGGAAATTTTCTTTTTAGGTGTAGAATTTTAAAAAGAAGCAAAGAAAAGTTGTGTTTAGCTAGCAAAGTGTAGAATCAAGAATTCTGTTTATGTTTAATGCCAGATATTATAACAAGCTTTCATGCTGATGAGAATTAACCAGTAGAGATGAAGGAAGTTGATAATGCAGGAAAGAGGAGGAACAATAGCAGAGGAAGATGAAAAGGGATGTAAATAAGTGCACAGAGTTTACTCTGTAATAGAAGGGAAGATCATCTATGTGGGTAAAAAGCATGCAAATGTGTAGCTTCAGTGATGCAAGGGCATACAAATTTTTTTCTGATTACTTCTACTCTGTTAAATAGAAAGCAAGGTAATCAGCTGAGAGTGAGAAGGAAAAAGAAAGAGGCTTGAGAAGAGATCAGGAAATGTAAATAAGTAATCTTGAAAATTGGGGGATAAACTGATTGGGAAAATGGACTAGTAAAATACAGTAAGATTGCACTGGTAATCCGCCCAGGGTTTGCACTTATGAATTTAAAATGAGCCTAATCAGCATGGTCAAATAATTTCCCCCAGCCAGTGCAGCATTGTGGTTATAGAGAAGAAGCTGATGTTAGATGAAAGAATCTTTCTTTGTCTAGTACAATAAAGGATGAGAAGGACAAAAAAGTCCAGGATATATGCAAGCAGTGATTGAAACAAGAGATCATGGTGAGAAAGGAACTGAGTAAACTAGAGATGACCTGTGAAAAAGTGGGAAGAGCCAAGAACCTAAAGAGCCCCATGGGGCTGAAGCATGTTGGAGTTGGTTTATTAGAGTGAATGAATTTAAAATTTAAGAGGTTGTTTTGAAGAAGGGGATGCTCAAAATAGGGAATTAGGGAAGTGCATACTGATTGTCATGACCATGGAATGGAAGTAAGAACAATGGAATGAAGCAATCAAGAAACTGGAAGGCCAGATCATTGGAATGATAGTCCACATGAATATTAAAATAACTAGGAAAAGTGGCAGAAATAATTTTGGGAAAAGAATAACAGAGAACCTAGTTCTAAAATCATCAAGGATGAATGATGGAGGTGGTAGGTCAACTCTGTAGATACTACAAGAAGTAGTTTAGGGAAGTGAGAGGTTTTTCAGAGGAGACACTCATGTCTAGAAGTGGTTTTTTAAAAAAAGCAAGAACACCTACACTTCAGGGCCAGTGATACATAGGATGTTAGAGAAAGTTGAGAGTTTCACAGAAAGGGAGCCATCAATAGGCAGCCAATTTTGTTTAGAACAAGAAAGTGAAGAAATTGCTAAAATTGTAGGATATAAGTATTTGGCTGGTAACAGACTATGAGTTTCAGGGGATACAATGGAAGAATTTAAGTAATTGAAAAGGAGTAGAGACTGGATGTGATTAAAGGATGTACTAAACCATGTTGAGTAAGAGTCCTGGGACCAAGAGATAAAGAAACTAGCCTAGGAGAGGTTAAGTGACTTCTCTAAGTCACTTGGTTGGTATGAATCATCAATTTATCTCTTTATTCTCAAGGATAAGAACTAACATGAATCTTCTAGGAGGCACTTTGCAAATGTTTGTTGAATGACTAAATCTACTTATCTCTGTGAAGAAATATAGTCATCCAAACAGTTCAAGAAAAAAATAAGTCTTCGTATCAGTTAATTCAGTATTTCAGTAAAAAATTGGATTTTTGAGCCTCAGTCACCCTCTCTCCATTGCTGCTGGATAACTCATGTACTAGGTTGTCATAGAGATGGTACTGTCACCTGCTCATGGAACACAGAAAATGGAATTGTGGAAATAACTTTCTAAATGAAAGAGTGAATTAATTTCTAAGAGAGGTTACAAATGTGCTTGCTACCTTTAAAATGACATTAAAATACATTAGATACTAAAATACAGATACCTTTCTGACCCCCCAGTTATATTATGTAGTTCATGAATCATATTAGTCAATACTTCTGTTAACAGCAATGACAGAAATTTAGATGACAAAAAGAGCTCTGCTAAGACCTAGACTTAGATTAAAGTATCTGCTCATGGCCTGTGTCACTAGACTACACAAAATCAGTTTCTTCATAGACATAATAAAGTCTATTTCAACCACTCTCTCATTGAATTTAATCATGATCCAATATGAAAATGTTTGTTAAGTTGTCTTGAAATTGTAATGCATTAAATGAATAAGGGTCTTATTATTATTATCATTAAATGTTTTTTCTTTTAAAACAACTGAAAAAATATATTTTAATGTCAGCTATCCAGCTGAAGGTTTTCATTAGACCATGAAGAACAATGACATTGAGAAACGTTTTACTATTGGACTCAGCTTTGGATTTTAGAGGTGTTTAATGATTTCTCGCCTTTATTTTATTTCAGAAATGTTCAACCTGAACTGAAATCGCTTGCAATGGGTTTTCATTCCCTAATTATACGATCACTAGGTATGATAAATACACAGATTATAAGTTCAAGATATAAATTTTCGTGTCAAAGCTCAAAGACTGATTTTAATTAATTTCAAATTTTAAGAAAATAAAAAAAGAATAGTATAAGTAAAAACCATTTCTATTCTTATGGTAAATGATAAATAATAAGAGACAGAGGAAAACTGTGTAATCTAAAAGAGAATTCAATTGTTAATTCTAGTTCAAGTTCATCTTTAACTAGAACAAGGAATCATATTTGTTTTACGCTCTGTATTACGATATGCTGAAATAGGATTAAGAAAAGAGAAAGTTCTTCTACCACCATAAAATAGAAAGAAAGGAACTTTGTCATCCCAGTTGTGAGCTCTATTTTGATATGTCTAATATATGTGGCACAGTGGACCTAATTGCTGCTATGGGAAAAATATATGCTGAGTACCATACTTGCAATTTATAAACAATTGTCTTCAATACAATAAATGTGTAAACTGTCTATAGAGTATATTAAACTGAAAAAGGTATCTGGAAAACAGATTATTTGAAGTTTTAAAATTCCATTAATGATTTAAGACCAAATTTGTTACCTAAAAATGTAATTCAATAAGTTTGATCAAATCAGTGGTTTTGTATGGGGAAAAGAAATTATTGGCATATATTTTTTATTTTTCAAAGGGTAGCTGTGATTTTTTGAAATCTGTGAATTTCTCACCCATTTTTTCCTCAGATATATTGGCCTCATATACCAACCCCTTGTCATTTAAGATTTCTCATTCTCAGAAAATTGAGAATGATTAAAAATAAATGAAATCAGTAAAATTGTAAAATGTGAATCACTACCATTTTATGTAACAAAATAAAAATTGAAAATTATTTATCAAAATACAAAAAAAGAACAAAGTATAATTATGAATACTTCAGTTCTACCATCTGAAGAATAGAGCTCTACTGTCATGTTTAAAAATTTTTGATCAAATTACCAATGCTTAGAACTAGGAGTCAATCTCATAGTTTATTCAAATAGCAGTAAAAGCAGACAGGTATATCTATCGTAAGATAATGCAAATGTTCCTGAAAAATCTTACAGTCTGCAAAATTATATACCACAAATAAAAATTGGATTAGGCACAGACCACTAGAGACTGAGGCATCATTGTAATCAAACACTAATAGAAACAAAATTCAGCACCACAGGCCCTAACCTGGACAACCCAGGCTGCTTCAAAAGGCATTAAAAATGCAAACAATCTATGTAGAGAAAAATATATGATCATGGGCTCTAGTGACACTAAGAAAAGAGAAAGAAGGACAACTGGCCAGGAGCCTAGCATTCTCTGAGTTTGGACCTGGGCTTTTTAATAGAGGAAGTCCTAGTGTTGGCACTCACCTTTTAATTTTCTTAAAAATAGTATTGAAAAATCTCTTGCCTTTGTAGCAGTTAAGCTGCAAGATTTTTTCATTTCCTCATGAAATTATGTCTACTCTCATTCTTCCAGCTCTCTTTGTCTAAAAAAAAAAAAAAAAATGCACATGAACCAACATAACTTTCATGTTTTATTAACAACATTTTTCTTTTTAACTTAAGTTGGCATTATAGGAAGAACAGAGTGTACAGGAATATAAAATTTCTTTTTCTCTATGTGTGGTGGCAGGGCGAGGGTAGATAATAGATGTCTATGCTATTATATGTGGTTCGAGATTTTGAGATTCCTAATAATCTTAATTCTTGAGTAGAGTTAGGTCAAAACAATGGAAGAATTCTCCAAAATTTTTAACTTTTATTTATTCCAAAGTGTACCAGTGTAGAATATCACCCAGTTACATTTGAAACATGTTTCTTAGATTGATGTCTTCTCATCTCATGTTGTAGGAGGAATTCCAGCTCCTATATATTTTGGGGCCCTGATTGATAAAACATGTATGAAGTGGTCCATCAACAGCTCTGGAAAGCAAGGGTCTTGTAGAATATATAATTCCAAGTTATTTGGGTAAGTTGTCATTAATATATTTCATTAATTTGTATTTTTCCCTTGACTATTCTTAAAGGATGAGGTTTCATTGTCAGTATAATAATATTAATAGTTATAGCCATCATTTAATAAACCATATTCAGCATTGTATCAGGCAATCTGGTATCTCATTTTAATACTCATAGAAACTCTAGAAAATATATGTTTTTTTTTTCCTTAGATATGAAGAAACCAAGTATAAAAAAGAATAACTTGTTCAAAATCTCACAGCTAATAATAAAAAGATCTGGAATTTATTCTCAAATCTTTTCATTTCCAAAACTTCTCCTAATATTAAACAACAACAATAGCTATATTCAATGGCCTCTGGCTTCTCTTGGAAGATACAAAATTACCTACTGGGGCTCTAGTCATAGGGAACAAAAAGGAAAGAATTGTTTCTATACTCTTCTATTCATAAGGAAAAAAACTATATGGCCATTTAGAAAAAAATAGTGGCAATAATACCTTAACTTTAAATAAAAATTAATTGCAGATTAATCAAATATGCAAATATGAAACTGCAAGTATTAGAAGAAATTATGATAGAAATTCTTTTAATTATCTAGGAAGAAGGAATGTTTTTAAGTGTGACCCAAACCCCAAAATCATAGTAGAAAAAAAAGATAAAATATATTTTTTTTAAATTCTGTGTCATAAAACTTATCTGAAGCAAATTCAAAGACAAAAGATAAATTGGAAAAAAAATTGTAACTCATGACACAGACACAAGGCAAATGTCCTAAATATATAAAGAGCTCTTAAATAATGAAAATAATATCAAATGCTGGCAAGGATGTGAAACATCAGGAGCTCTTTCATTTTGCTAGTGGAAAAGCAAAATGTTACAGCCAGTGTGGAAAACAGTATGACAATTTCTTACTAGCTAAACATAGGCTTATTGTGTAACCAAGGAATTGTGTTCTTGGGTATTTATTTACCCAAATGAGCTGGAAACTTACAGCCGCACAAAAGCCTGCACATTAGTGTTTATAGCAGTTTTATTCATAATTGCCACACAAAAAAAATGGAAGCAACTGAGATGTCTTTTAGTAGGTAAATAAACAAATTGTGATACTTTCATACAACAAAATATTATTCAACAATATAAAGAAATGAGCTATCAAGTTACAAAAAAAATTAGGCAGAAACGTAAATGCGCATTGCTAAGAGAAATAAGGCAGTCTGAAAAAGCTACATACTTTATGATTCCAAACATAGAATCTTTCATAAAGTTTGAGCCAGGAAACAACTCTCTTTAGAACTCAGCATTTTGTAGCTCACTCATGGCCCTTATCTCTT
>NW_006436288.1:6543344-6654125 GCF_000325575.1 Pteropus alecto
CATTTTAAAAAGTTCTTTGCAAAATAATTGCCAAATTATTTTCAAAAGAAGATTTTTTTTTTAATAAAAGTGGTGCACTCACCAATGAATACATAAAAATAGTTCAATCGTTATCCTGTGACTTTTTTAGATTTATTATGTAGAGATAATAACCAGATAATCATTCATTGATTTTATCTAGCAAGACAAATATCATCAATTCCTAATCCAAAGAATAGAAATCTATATTATGATATAAGTCCTAAATCTAAACCCAACTTCTTCAAGTTTTCTCAGCAATAGTCACCTAACCAGAAACCTATATTAATTTTCTGGATAGCAATGGAATTTTTTAAAAGTTCAACATTAGTGTATTACTACTTGACATAACCCAAGCATGAGGCAAATATACTTGAAGACTTTTAAAATATTTCTTTCATTTTATTTGGTATACCACAAGATCCCACTGAAGATTAAAATTGAAATAAACTTAAGTTTAAACAGGTCAAAATTATATAATTGATTCCATTCACCTTCAATTAAACCTGATTGTTCAAAATATTTTTTGCATAAAGCTTGTCGACATTTAGTTAACAATGTCGTGAAGCCAGTGAGTGCTTCCTAACCTACCATGTTAATTGTCATCAGTTTTTCCTGGTCTTTATAATCATCTGAAGAGCTTTAAAAAAATACTAATTTCTGTGTCCTACCTGTAGAGATTTTGATTTAATTCATCAAGGGGTGCGGCCTGAGCATGAAACTTTTTAAATCTCTTCAGGTGACTTTTTGTTTGTTTGTTCCTCAGGTGATTTTATTTTAATTGAGACTCACAGGAATAGACCTTGCGTGCTAGATTGTTTTGTGTGGTTTTGTTAAATACTTCCAGTAGGCCATGCTGCAGGGCCTTTCAGACTGCATTCAGCCTATAAGCTAAACGTTGGCTCTTGGTTCAATCTAAATGCATTCAATTTGGTTATCTCAGTCAATTCATTCTCTTTATAATCTGTCGCACTACACATGAATTAATCTGCCTCAGAGAAAGTTAACCATTCCAAATACACCTTTTTTTATAGAAAGCACTTGGGTAGATCATTAACCACTCTTAGTTTCTGTTTAAAATATTCTGCTTAATGTTCCATTAAAAATAATCAAAAACTCCTTATGCACCAACAAAAAGAATCATTAGAATTGCTGCCTTAATATTTTTATGTATAATTTCTAACAATTTTTTAAGGTCTTCTGCATACTGGAGAGGAGCTCTGTAAATTATGTCATACAATTTAAAATGAAAATTGACTTTCTCTTTTCACAGGTACAGCTTCTGGGGCTTGATTGGGAGCACTAAGTTGTTAACAGTTATTTTGTTTATCGCATTTATTTATGCTATGAAGAAAAAATATCAAGGAAAAGATACCAAGGTATCAGAAAATGGAAGAAAAACTGTGAATGAAGAAAACTTAAAATTCTTAAATAATTATGGACGTTGCATACCTCCTGCCAGAGCAGATAGTGAAACACACATGTGAGGGGAGGGAAAAAAAATCCTGTTGCTGTGTTTCCAATCAACAGTGTGTACATTCAGTAGGATGTCATTTCTGAGCATTTTCCGATTCTTTTGCTGATAATTCCCATACTCTTTACATGTGATGGAACAATAAATTACCTATGAATTTATAATAATGAAACAAACTATAAACAAAAAGGAATAGAAGTACTCATTGTTAGCATGAGGCTATGTATTTGTGGTTAAGATTAGAACATATGATCCATATAAATTTAAAGTGAGATTAGTATGTAATAGAAGAAAAAATATTTGCTCAGGCAACATAACTCAATAAAACAATAAAATCAGTGACTAGGTAGAGATGAAAGGGGGGAGCAGAAATTAATAGCCTAAATTTAAAAAAAAAAATCTTAAGATTAAAAAAAAAAGTCGAGACCAGTTACTCAAGCCTGAAGTCTAGTATGATGGAGCATTTATATTGTCATGACATTTGTCATTCGTGTATTAAGTCATATATTTCTCAAACCTTATCATTTATAATTTAAAATTGAATTTATCTAGCAACCCCTGATGCAACTTCTTCCAATCTCTCATTAAAATACTGCTGAAGATATAGCAATAATCAAAAATTTGCAAGCTATGATTATCAGACAACATATTACAGAATGTATTTTAAGTTTCTTTAGGGCCCATGTAAATAACTTAATATAAATCCATGGAAAAGGATTAAGAAAAACTGACATAAACTTGAGAAAGCAAAGCCCATTTCAAAGATGTGTCTTCATTTCATGTCTGCTCCTGGAAGAAGTGAAGTCCATATCAGATCATTTATGAGCTGTCTCTCAATTACATAGTTTTTTTGCATGTTTATTTGTTTGTTTGTTTGTTTTGTGCACAAAGATATATCTTTCACATCCCTGCAAGTAGGACAACAAATAGAGTGATAGAGTACAAATATTTAAATACTGAATTTGCTAGTGACAGCAGCATTGTTATTGTGAATGCTAGAAATTATAGAGTTTATTCTGATAGGTTAAAATAAATTGTTGGGGGGGTACCAGAATCACCTGCGAAAAAATTTTTTGAATACTCCAATCTTATACTCACCATAGAGATTCTGATTCAAAGCATTTGTGATGTTAAATCTGTGGACATCGCCTTTTAAAAAATCTATATAGAGTCCTTGATGAAGAGATACAAAAAACCAAACTGCAGGATAGAAGATATTCCCGAGTATAGCAAAGTCATACGACATGAAAGCTTGCCAGAATCAGGAACTGGACTAAAAGTTATATATAGCAACCTATTCTCAAGTCGTAGACTTGAGAAAAGATTCATTAATCACAGAGGCAGCAATTTCAAAAGACCACCCTCCTTGCTAGATTGGTAAATAACAAGTCTGATGGCATCTTGTCTCAGTAAAAATAAACAGAAAAATTATGAAGCTCTTTTTTTTAAAACAAAGAAAATAAAAGCAATGTTTTGAATGTTTATTTATTCAATAATTTTTGAGTGTCGAATATCTGTCAGACAAAATTAAGTATAATAGTAAACAAAAACAAAGAGGGATATTGCTTCGTGAAGCTTACACTTTCGAGGGGAAGGACAATAATAAAATTAAATTATAAAATAATAAAATAATATAAATTAAAAAGATAAATTTA
This sequence comes from Pteropus alecto, assembly GCF_000325575.1. Taxonomy (NCBI): domain Eukaryota; kingdom Metazoa; phylum Chordata; class Mammalia; order Chiroptera; family Pteropodidae; genus Pteropus; species Pteropus alecto. Next base: position 6,546,492 of record NW_006436288.1, read on the forward strand.
TCATTTCTAAATATGATATGTACAGTGAGAGAAAGGAACATTAAAACATATACTTCAGATTATTTGTTCTACTTCAGAATCCAAGAATCAAGAATAAACATATTAATATTTAATTCAATAGCATTTCTTAAACAGGAATCTTAGGAGAAAAAAGAGGAAAAATTCAATAGATATGAATAAGATAAAGGAAGCTTGCAAGAAATGAAAATAATGCAAGAATGTAATTAAAATATGTATTGGATGAGGTTAAAAGAAGAGAATGGTCAAAAAAACAGATCAATGATGAGGAAGTTACATTTGAAAATCTGTCAAAACATGGAAGAAAAAGATAAAGAAGCAAATTATAAAAGAAGATAGATGGTTAAGAGAACAAATTAAGGCACCAACCTAAGAAATTTGATATTTTTAAAGAAGAAATTAGATATGGAAAGGAAGTGTTAATCAAAGATTTAGGGGAAGAATGCCTTTCCACTATGAAGAAAGACTTGAGTATACAGACTGAAGTTTCTTCACACTCCTATCCATTTTCATGCAATGGAGCCTTTGACTCTGATGTTTCTTCATCCTGAAATGCTATTTCCACCTAATTAACTGCTTCTCAGCGTTGAGATCTAGCTTTATCACATTTCTTCAATGTCTCTGACTTCACTACTCAAAAATCTTCCAATTATATTTGTAGCAAGTTAGCACTTATCAAATGATAATTTTACATTTATTTGTGATTATGTGATAAGTATCTGTCTCCTCTACTAGTTATACTATAGGAAGGTAGGAATTAAACTCATTTTACCTGTCTATTTTATTCCCAGCCTCTATCTTGGTGTGTTACACACAATAGGTGCTTTATCAATTATTTTTGAATGAATGAATGAATGAATGTATGAAGTTAAAAAATGTCAGTCTTATTAAATAATGTCATAAATAAGAACTAAAAGAAACATGCAAAAATAAAAATAGCTAGCTGCATTAAGGTCATTGGATATGGAGTGATGGTTTCAGATGTTTTAAAGACTTTAATATTTTAAAACAAACAAAAAAATTTTTAAATGTCAAAAAAGTATCTTTTGAGTGCCATTTATAGGCTAAGCCCAGGAGATAAAAAAACATTTATGAAATAGAACTTTTGCCCCTTGGGAGCCCATAAATGAGATGGGAAAGTAGGCATGTAAACATGATAACATATACTATAATAAATTCCGTAATAGAATAAAAAATGTTCAAGTCTCTCATTCACGGGGACCATGGTAATCTCTTTGTTTCAATTTCAACATATGTATTACTGGAGATTTTACCAAAACAAAATGATTAAGAATTAATTATAACAAATTTGGCAGTGGTCATTGTTACTTTACTCTGTGTGCCTTCTACCCTTTCTCAATAGACAGTGCTTACCCTCTGGAACTCAAGAATCAACTTGATGAGATGATTGCAACATAAGCAGTGTAATTTTAGCAACATCTTAAAGCATTCTTGACCATTAACCCGTAGACTCACCTCTCACCCTCAACCAACCTCCACTATTAAAATTGATGTTGCCCCAAGTTCCATCATTGGAAGTTTATCCCTTTGAAGACTTTGTCTTTATTTAAATTGGAAGAGAGCATATATGACCATATGAGATTCCAATCATTTTTAAGAAATAGGTTTTTGATAGGAGTACAAATGGAGAACATGAGAGGAAGAGAAAATGTGCAGAGAAGAAGAGAAAGGTCACAGAAACATGAGATAATAAACACTAAAAACTCAAAAAGATTTTTGTCTTCTACTCATCATTTTATTTAGGCCTCATCTTAATAATAATGATTCTATACATTTAAATCTTCTGCAAAAATGTTCCTTTGAGCCATGTTTATTAAAAAGTCTTCATTTGTTTAATAATTCTGTCTAATAATTTATCAAGTAATCTGTTTCATATCTAGAGTTTAGCCCTGTCTACAGCCACGCTACCCTGAACAAGTCTGATCCCATCTGATCTCAGAAGCTAAGCAGGGTTAGGCCTGGTTAGTACTTGGATTGGAGACCACTTAGGAAAACCAGGTACCGTAGGCATAAAAAATTATAAAAAATAAGGGATTGTAAACTGATGAGGTCCTTGCAATCTGTGAGGTCAACCAAGGGTTGCCTTGCCTTAAAAAAAAAAAGCCAGGATCAGTACTGTAATACTGGTCTTTAAAAAAAAGAGAGAGAGAGAGAGAGAGAGAGAGAGAGAGAGAGTTTAGCCCTGATAATTGCTTTGTCTACCCACACTATTTTCTATTGCCTTTTTATGTCTTAGAATTTTCTGTTGAAGACCATAAATGGAGTATAGGACAATCGATACTGAGGTAAATGTTTTTTATACTTGGAGCTAAGCTCATTTTTCCTTCTTCTAGGCCTATAGTGTGGATTTGTATCAGGAGTAAGGCTGGGTTTGAAGTTTATTGCTGCTATGGTTACCCTCTGTGCCTCCAGAGCTTCGAATTCCTCTGGGGAAACTTTGTATCTAGGGTCTGCTCTCTACTTGGATTTTATTCTTCCTTTTGTCCTGTTACCCAGAAACAATCTCTCTTACAGCTCTCCCAACTATAGTCCATTCTCCTTTTTTAAATTTATTTATTTTAATTAGTTTCAAGTATATGGTACATTGGTTAGACATCTATATAGTTCATAAAACGATCCCCCCATTTGCTCCCTCCCTCTCCTGACCCTCCACCTAGCCAAATTATTAATGCTATATAGTCCATTCTTGTATTTGCTAGATGCTTGTTACCACGGTTGGGGGAAGGGGTGGAGGAGGGGGACTTAAGCAGGCTCTGTGAACCTGGGTCTTGGGGGTGCCCTGCCCCTCCCCCAGAAGAGGAACTTTTGTTTCTTGCATCCCTTCCCAGTGGCAGGATTTTTCAACAAGGCCCTACAGTTTGGGTTGCCCTTCCTCACTGGAGAAAGGATTTTGTTCCTTAGGGAAGAAAGGGAGACTGAACTCGAACAGTCGCTGCTATTCTTCACCACCCTCCTCCCTGCCAGCACCAAGAGTGCTCTCTCCAGATTCCCTCTGATCTTCTTTGAGGGTGTCTGGTGTGGGTCCTGGGGGAATCACCTGCAAGAGGCGTAATCTCACCTTTGTATGCAGCCTTCTGAGGCTTCATTTTCTCATGCCTACTTACACCTGGTCTTTGCAAATTTCTAGCTGAATCATTTAACTGACATAAGTGGCATTGGGTGGCTTCTGCCCCAAGTAAATAAATGTTCAAATCTTGTTTCTCCCTGCAGGAGCCTCTCTCTCCAGATGCCCTGTTAACTCTTTGCCCAATAACCTCAGATCATTGATAGGTTCAAGAAAAGTCGTAATTTGCATTTTATCCAGCTTTTTCTAAGTATAAGCGTGTAGGTGGAATACTGTTTCCTTCTCTCTGCATGTTTGAGTTGAAACCAGGAGTCTCACTTTTATTCCTTTGATGTGAAAGAAAATCTATTTCAATTACCTTTAAGAACTTTTAAGACCTATTTGAATTATTTGAGAGCACTTCTCTTCCTTTCTCCCACCTGATTCTAGTCAATAGGTTCTCCAGTAACTAGTAAATTATCAATTTGTAAACAATTCTTAGCACATCTATCATTCTGAACTGTACCTTTCATTTCATAGGCCCGAGTCATCAGGCAAGAAGGTTTTTATTTTGTTTCCTTTTATCTTCTCTGTTGATTTTTTAAAGATCAGAAGTTTTTTCAAAATGGTAGGTCTTGTTTTGTTAACTTGGAATTTTTTACCCAAAGATTTATCCCTAGTACCTGTGCATAAAGAGTTCTATGATGTTCTTTTAGCAATATTTCCCATATTCTTATGGTTCTTTCTTTAATATGAGGTCCTAAATAGCTAATAAAGAAAATTATGAATAATATTAAGAATGAAAGTAGAAGAAAAGGTATAGTCTTGCAAATACATTTGATATTCGGACTGACTACAAGAACATTTTCAATGTGGCAAATTTGTTAGAAGTTATTTGTTGTATACTATACTAGATCTGCAAGTGACTTTTCTCCCAGATTTTAAGGAAACTTACAGAATTATGAAAAGAATGAGGTTTTCTAACTCATATTGAAGCCACATAAATATCTTTCCCCCATATTAGCCATTCTAAGGAATTTAGCACAGTACATCATTGCTGATGGGAATCTCTGTCTCTGTCTCCCTCCTCCTCCTCCTCCTCCTCTTCGTAACTTCTATTGCTTTCATTTCATTTAGTTATCAAAATATGATGTTAGTAAGGGCTAGTTTTTTAATTTACCAAGCTTGACATCTAGAGGCCAAAATAATCTTGTCAATATCTACATTTCAAAAAGTACTAGAATTTTGTTTGAGATTTCACTGAATTTATAGATAAATTTTGAGAGATCTGACATCCTTACAATATTAAACCTTTGAATCAGTAAATGTGATATATGTCTTAATTTCTCTGAACTGTTTTATAGTTGAGGCAGTAGTCTTAGACACTTGTTACGGGATTTAGTGCTAGGATTTCAATGTGTTTTTCTTTTTTTGATGCTACACTAAATGGTACTCCTTGCTAATATAATTTCCTAATTGCTTTTGACATATGAAAAACTACATTTGATTTTATGTATTACCCTTTTATACAGTGAACTTTATTAAAATTCACTTATTAATTTTGATAGTAATTAAATCTGTAGTAACTTTTGGATTTTCTGCATATAAACATGTCACTGCTAGTTATATTTTTCCTTCCTTATCCTTACAAATTTTAATTCTTTTTCTTCCCCTGTTTCCCTGGCTATGATATGATATTGGATAGAAATGGTGATAGCAGGCATTATCGTCTCACTTCCAATATCAGCAGGGAAACTTTACTATTTTCCATTTAATTATAATGTTTGCATTAGGGTTTTTAAACCATGATTGTATCCTGAAGCATATCACATGGAAATTTGTGATTTTTCTACTCATTCTAAGTATTTACTTTTTAATCTCATTGTATATTCATAATTTAAAATATTTTCTTATAGAGGCCCTCTTCTCAAATTTAAGTTTCCCTCCACAAAAGTTAGCCCCGCCCCTGCCGGTGCACGTGCTCAGTGCTGCATCCGGAAGCCAGGCTCTCGCTGTGTTCCTGCTCCACCATCCTTCAACTGTCGCCTTTCATCTCTATGCTTCTCGCCTTTTGGTTGCAAGATGACTCCTTACTGCTCCACAAGGCCCAATATCCATGGTTTAGGAAGGAAAAAGGAAAAGGGCAAATGTCTTCTTCGAAAGCTTTCTTTTTATTTTAGGAAAAAAAAAAATCCCTTCCCAATTAGCAAACTTCTGCCAATATCTCATCGAGTAATACTGTAATCGCTGTAACTGTAGCCAGTAACAAAGGAGATATTCTTAAATTTGCTTCTACTGTCTGTCAATAAGAACTGAATGTTTTTCTTTCTCTCCGTCAATCCAGAGTCATCATTTCCCACCAAGACCTGAATAGGAAGCTTATGTAAAAATTCTGATTCCTTAGTGACTCACCACATATCCACAGTGTTTAAAGTTACCTTGTACTGTTATTTGATGTTCTGCATTACTTTCTATGTAAATTTACTCACCCTAATAAAATGACACCACTTGAATTCTCCTTCAGTTCTACAGCCTACAACTTAGTTATCATATCCCTCACAAGCACACACCAACACAAATATTCTCTAGAACCAAGAATAGCAATGAGAAAACAATTGTTCAATAAACACCCACTGGAGAGCCTCAACACCTCTTATAATTGGAGGACTCGATTTCATCTCTTTCTGTAAAATGCATTGCCTTTGCTGATGTGTTATTCTTTATGAAACATTATTTTTAATCATGTGTTACATGCACGAGGGCAAAAAAATCGGAGTACAAAGGAACTGAAATGAAAGATAAATGTATTGTTTTTTGCTCCTCCTCATGATAATCCAATGTCACAGAGGCAACCACTTTGAAACAATTCAAACATGTTTGTAAATTTTATCTTAATTGATCAAGTTTAAAATATATTTTTAAACTTTATGCTATAAAATATGAAGAATGGTTATTCCCTCTCCTTCCATTTACATTTCTTTTCCCGATTTCTGTTTTTTTAAGTTCTTATTTTTCAAGCTCCTGTAAATATTGGTTACTTGTAGTATTATAAATAATAAACTATTTCTAATTCCATTCAGTTAGACTACTCACAATATTAAATAAGAAAATTAGTAACCCTAGACTCTCCACTACCTGTTTTTTCCTGTTTCTCTTTTCTTCTCTGTCTTCTATGCCATCACCTCTGCACTGTCATGAGGGAGTACAAGTGCTGAGAAAAAGAACAGACCACCCCAGGCCTCATGGACTCTAACAACAGAGGTCATGAGGGGTCACAAAGCACTCCAATACCCACTTTCTCTGATCTTCTTTCCTCTATCAAGAATCATCAAGAGAGAACCCTATGTTCTCAGAGTAAAAAGCTATCTTTCCCTGTAGTGGGTAAGAATGGGCTCATGGGACCAGGTCAAAAATCATGTGTCTTTGGACCTACTATGCTCTACCAAGAATATTCAAGTGAGTAAACTGTGAATAGAGCAAAGCTCAGCTTTCTCTGATCAGTTTACTAATAGATGTCAAGAAAGGGCCACGATACTCAAGTAAAAATCTGCTTCTCCTGTTTGCATCTATAACATGGGGTCATGAAGGAGCCCAGTCATGACTCCTCTTAAATGTGACACTCACAGTCTCACCAGCACTTTCCGCCTTAAAATGCATCAGAACCGATCCCTTTACGTCAGTCACCCAAAAAGCTTCAGGACTCCAAGTTCTCATTGTCTTTCTTCTAATTTCTATAAGTCTGATTTCCATACACTTCCAATTATCTACCTTTTCCTCTCAAACACCGTTTTCTGAAATCTGCTCACTTTCATTTGTCCTCTGGAACTTAGGGTCCCTCATCATCAAAACCATCTGCATTCTCAAACTCATAAATGAGCATTCTCTTCACCACTGCACCAAATCCTGGTTTTTCCTGAGGGTGCGGCTTTCCACAAAAATTTCTTATGTGGTAGCTGTTTACTTTTTCTTACAACCTTATTTTAACTTCCAGACCATTCTCCTCACTTTCTCCCCTCCAGAAAAAACAGCTCCAGACTTCAAGTTATTGGGCTCTATATGTTTCAATCATATTTACTCTGAGTTACATTCTTCATTTCTGAAGATTTTAGCTCGCCTGTCATCTTTCAACACTGTCCCTTGGTCTTGAATCATGGTTATTTTTAATAGTCCTAGAGGTGACATGAGTCCAAAACTTCACTCTTAATTCTTCTCCAAAAACTTGTTCTTTCTCATGAGTTGCTTTTTTCTCATACGGCACATCCAATTGCTGAGAAAATCATGTTGGTCTGAAAAATATCTATAGACAGTTCATCAAGTAAGTGGCCTATTTTCTGTCCACCTACCAACTAGTATTCTTTGAGCTTGCAACCAGAGGTTCCTACCTACATTAGGAACTCTTTCTAAGTGCATTCTGGATGACAGCTTCTTCCACTCGAATCTATCCCTAGACACACTCTCATTCTCTTTATGTTACACATAAATAACTATAGTATATTGACATCCTCGTCTCCCATTCTTCCTTTCCTCATTCTCCTCACCATTAGAGATTTATATCATTTTATATATATTTACTATCATTTCAGTGTGATAAAGACTAAAGAGGGAGAATACAGAATAGATAAACAGAGCTGTTCATTCTATTATCTTGAACCAAAAATTCCATACCATTCATAAGATCTCTTGTATTGTATCTATAAGTTATAAAATAATACTGTGAGTAGATTTAGTTTTAAAGGAGCATCTCAAATTTTATTAACCTCAGTTTTTAAAAAGCTGCTTCTTAAAAGCTTCATTCTTTAAGATGGTTTATGGAATTAGTGCTTGTGTTTTAACTTAGGACACTGTGCGTGGCATAAACATTGATCTAAGAAAGCCTCCTGAATCTGGGAAAGTGTTCCTTTGACAATATCTTCACTACAAGTAGCCTTTAAGGACTAATGTTTTTCTAATATCACCCTTTTATCCTTTGGCTCAGACTCTTGTTTTTAAGAGAGAGTTTAGTCACTAGGTTTGAATTGCTGAAAAAAAATTCTAACAATCTTTATTACATGATTTTTAATAACCTGATTAAGTTTGTCAGTATTCTGAACAAAATGAGGAAATATATAGCATGAGTAATAAAGCGGGGAATGAATTGGAAGCAAGTGATGAGTAATCTATTTTGAAAGAGTCATGTCTGAAATGAATAGGAAAAGTTAAAGAACAATTTCTAAATCAAATAAAAACACACAGACTTCTTTAACTTGGAAGTAATAAATTTGAATATAATACTTAAATATTTACGTAAGCAAGATGAAAATTTCTGTCTCTGAATAACACCAATATCAAAGCAGAAATTCAATGGAATTAAATAGAAATTAAATAAAAATTTCACAGGAGGAAATTTTTAGAATCATTTGGAAAAGGAGAAGTGGGAAATATACTCTTATGGTATGTATAAGAGAAATTATCATTTTAACATAAAAATAAATTTGGCTCTGATATCCTGTTTTGAGGGCTGTTATAAATGTCCCTCTGAGGAAAACTTCTAATGCCATCGATGTCTCAGAAATACCATCAGTGAACTTTTTTTCATCTTAAGTAAAAAATATATATATATTTTTGAGATTCTTAAAGACAAGAAAAAGTTATGTGCAGTACCTCTATTGATTTTAAAACAATTAAATTGTAGTGTGTTCTCCAACTCTGGGAAGCATGATATAATAGAACATTACAGTTTAGTTTTCAATTCATCATTATTCAAAACTTTGGAAATTTGGTCCATTTCTTGGCACTCATTTTCCTTCCTTATAACTCTTGCCTCTACAGTTCCTGAAGAGGCATTTTTACCAGGTAGACGATATTTCCTCAAAATAATTAGGATAAAAAGAGCTGGGATAAAGCCTAATCCTCTTAGGGCTATTGGCAGTCCAAGGTAGATGTATCTATTAAAAGAAAAAATTAAAACACATTAAATCTCACATAGTGTGGTGAATATAAACTAGTTTTGCATATCTTTATTAATATTTTATTCCCATAAAAACAACAGCAGCTAATTGTTTTGCATGTTGGTCATATATAAGCAACTTTGCCAAACTCTCTTATTGTTCGTTAAAATGGTTTTTTTTAGAATTTTTCACCTAGAAAATCCATTTTTATTTTCTTCTTTTCTATTCTTTTACTACTGTTTGTATTTTATTTTTTTACATTGAATAGAACTTCCAACTTAAATTTGATATTGACAGTGATTGCAGTTTTATTCCAGTATTTAATAAGCATAATTCCAAAGAATCACCATTAATGATACTTACTCTTGTTATTTTTAAGATGACCTTAATTAAGTTAAAGAAGTTCCTCTCTTCTCTTCTGTGTTTGGTCAAAGTCTTAACTATTGATGTGTGAAACATCACCAAATCATATTTTTGCACATAGTTAGCAGAAGATCCGAATTTTTTGTTATTATGTTAAGAAGGTATATTACATTAATAGCTTTTTCTGAAGTTGAATTATCTTTGCATGCCTAAAATAAACTCTATCAGTTAATTTTTCCACATTATTAGATTAAATTTGTTAATTTTTTAAAAGATTTTTCCATGTATATTTATAAGTAAAATCAGCCTATACTTTTTTCTTTGTACTGAACTTGTCTAATGTAGATATAAAGATTGTGCTAGCTTTGTAAATAGAGGAAAATTTTTCTTCTTTTTCCATTTCTTGGAGTAAATTGTATGATGTGGGAATCATCAATTCACTGAAGATTTGTAAAACTTGCCTTAGAAGCATCTGGACTTGGTGCTTTTAGAAAGTGGGAATTTTGACCAATTCAGTTTGAATAGCTATAAAAATATTCATGTTTTTATATGTTTATAGTAAAATTTGGTAATACATATTTGGTTAGAAAGTTCTCGTGTAATGTTTACAAATTATTATGTCTAAAATCCCTAAGTAACTGTATTTATATTCCATTTTTCAATCTTAATAGTTTATTTGTATCTCCTCTCTACTTGCCTTTTCAGATAATTGTCATTATTATTATATTTTAATATTTTAAAAAATATAGCTTTTTATTTTTTTGGTATGTAGTCTATTCATTTCTGCTTTTTATTTTCAACTTTCTACTCCTAAAATTTTCTATTATGAAACATTTTAAGAATACAGGGAAATTAAAAAATTAAACATGTCTGTACTCACCACCCAGGTTTTTTAAATAATTAAATATTGCTATATTTTTAGACCAATTTAGAAGAAAATACTAATACATTTAAGTCCTCTGTGTACCCCTATTATTTGATTATCTTCTAACCCATCCCAGATGTAATACTATGTTGAATTTTATGAAGTTTGTTCTTAGTTTATTTTTATAGTTTTATAAAGTGTGTATGTAAACATTCTTGATATATACAATTACTTTATATATTTTTACATTTTAAATAAATGGCATAATGCTAAATGTTTTACTCTAAAATTTTCTATTTTAGCCCATTTAAAAACCGTTTACACAAGTAGTTCTACTTTGTTTATTTTTAACTATTGCACCATATTCCAATGTATGAATACACAACAATTTATTAATTTAGTTTCCTATGAGACACTTATTGTTCAAATTTTTTCTAATACCGATACTGCAATAAACCTCCTTTTACATGTTTCCTTGTGCACATGAGCAAGTTTCTCTAAAATGAGTTTATCTAAAGGTTTTAGGTTATGGAACTAAGTAAATATAGCCCAAAAGTTCTCCATGGCTTTTATTCACTGCCAGCAGCGTGTGAGAGTTCTTATGCTCCCAATTTGTGTTCTAATATTCTTCATTGTCTACGGTATCGTCTGTCGTAAATAAAATTTTAAATTTTATGTGCAGCCACATTTGCCCATTTCTTGTTTTCTGGTTTATGATTTTGTTTCAACCCGAACCCAAAGCAATAAGGATCATAAAGATATTAAGATCTGTTGCTGATGATTTATCTACTATTGGTCTAATTATTTTTTTGTAAACTATATGCATGTTTCTCTGAGTAATTTTAATGTTTTTTTTTACCTTGAGGATTTTTAATCTTACTCTGATAGATCTGTTTATATTTATTCTACAAGACATTTGATATGCACTTTTCTTTATTATTATTATTATTATTATTATTATTATTAGTATTATTTTACTTAGCTTCCGAGATCAGACATCGGGCTCGTTCAGGGTGGCGTGGCCGTAGACCATGGACCATGGCTCCACTGGGGCCCGAACCTAGGACCTTCTGCATGCAAAGCAGTTGTGCTAACCGCTACACTGTGGAACCACGTCCTGAAATGCACTTTTCATCTGAAAATTCATGTCTCTCTTAAAATTTATATTTTAGATAAATTCTTATGTGCTCTCTTCCAGTTCACTAATTCTTATTTTAATCACATTGACTTGAAATTTATTACATATTTAGAATTCCTTTTTTATCTCAATGCTATACATTTAATCTCTAATATTTCTAAAGTTTCTTTTGATATTCTTATTTCTGCTTGTTACTTCTTTCATCATTTCTTGTTCATTTTTAACAGATAGTAAATGCCAACCATTTACTATTTTTTAATCCTATTGAGCTGGTTAAGCATACTTACTTTAAAACCTTTGTCATACTCTTATATTACATTAAATTTAGTCTGGAATGAAATCATCTTTCAGTTGGTAATTTATGTGCTTATCTTTTTTACTATTAGATTTATTCACGTATTTTTAAGTTTTAGATTGCAAGCTCCTTTTGAGTGTTTTGTTGGTGGTGGTTGGTTGGTTGGTTGGTTGGTTTCATTTTCTTTTCCTGCTCTGTGTCTTTGCATTTACTCCTCCAAATCTGATAGATTTTCCTTTCCTTTCCTCAATTCCTCAGGCCCTAAGTCAACCTAGTTCTCATAAGGATGATTTTTCATAGTGATACTGGGAATAACCACAGTGGGAACATGTCACTTGGTTTAGTTTTTAGTGTAACTGTGTATTATTCCCTCCTCAGTAACAAAGCAATGATCTGCAAAAGTTTTGTTTGTTTGTTTGTTTGTTTGTTTGTTTGTAATTTTTAATCTCTTACAATGAGGTTTGCATTAGTTTCCTAGAGCTGCTGAAACAAAGCACCACAAACATAATGGCTTAAAACAACAGAAATTTATTCTCTTACAATTCTGGAGGCTAGAAATCTGAAATTGAGATGTTGTCAGGACCATGAGTCCTCTGAAGGCTCCAGGAAAGAATCTTTCCTCCACTCTTCCTAGCTGGTACTGTCAGCAATCCTTACAATTTCTTGGTTTGTAGATGCATCACTGCAATCTCTACCTCTGTCACCACATGACAGTTTTCCCTGTGTGTCTGTGTCTTTGTGTTTCCTTTCTTCTTCTTATAAGGGCAGTAGTGAATAGCTTTAGGGCCCACTCTACTCCAGTATGTCCTCATCTTAAGTTAATTAAATGAGTCCATTTGCAAAAACCCTATTTCCAAATAAAATATTCTAAGGTTATAGGTGGACATGAAATTTTGAGGGATACTACTCAACCCAATCCAAGAGTGTTCTACCCCACCACTTGGATTAAAGTGTTGAATCTAGATCTAGTTTCTTGGGTCCTTGGAAGTACTTTGTTTTTCATTTGGAAGCTCATCTCCCAGAAACCACTGTCTGTTTCTAGACTTAGAGACTTTGCATTCAGCCTTTGAATTCAGATCTGTTTACTCTCTTTATGTTACTGATCAATTTTTGATTCAGGAAAACAGGATGTCCAGGATGATGTTTATAATTATCTTTGAACTTAAATTTGTCCCTTTGGAATTTTAAAAATATATTGTATCTATTGTTTATTTGAGATAGGAAATAAATCAATATATAACTTATTAAATCATTTATCAGGTTGTTTTACTTTAAATTACTTTGTTGTCTTTTTCTAAATTTGAATTTATTAGTAGTCACTCTTTTTAAAGAACACATATATATTTAAAGTTCAAAATATCCCTTTGAGTAGTGGTTTAGCTTCATCTTGTAAGTTTTCCTATTCCATGTTTTCATTGACATAGAGTTGTAGTTACTTATCTATTTTATTATAATTTATTCTTTTACCCATGAGTAATTCCAAACATGTGAAGTTTGGCAACATTTTTTCATAGATTTCTAATTCCACTGCATTAGGGACAGAAAACAGGTTATATGGTATCATTGCCTGGAATTTTTAAAAAGCTTTCTTTGCAGCATAGGACCTGGTAAATTGTTATAAATGTTTATTCTAGGCTTGAGAGGAATATATATTCTGATGGTTGGGTTAAACAATTGCTATATATCTATGAGATAACCCTCATATAATTTGGTAGTGCAACTATGTATCCTCACTAATTTTTTGTCTGTATTTCATATTCACTTGTTGGAGAAGTGTGTTAAAATTTTCAACTCTGTAAATTTTTTCTTGTAGTTTTGTGAATTTTTGTTTTGCATATTTGAGGTTATGTTAATATATAATTATATGGGTTTATAACTGTTATATATATCTTCTTTATCTCCATTAATCTTTTTCACTTTGAATTCTATTTTGTCTCACAGTCATTAATATAACAATGGAAACTTGATTTAATATCCACCAGGTATATTTTTTCTGATCTCTGTCTTCAACCTTTCTTTGCATTATATTTTTTAGACTGTCTCTTGTAAACAACATATAACTAGAATTTTGAAAACTCCAATATAGAAGTCATTATCTCTTAAAAGTGAGTCTAATTGGTTTACATTTATTGTGAAACCTGGTATATTTAGGCATATTTTTTCAACTTATTGTGTGTGCTTTTATTTTCCTATTTCTTATTCCATTGAATTTTTCTTAATATTTTTCTCTGTTTCTAGTAGATGGGAATAAATTTAAGTGATTATCCTCTTATTTTTGTCAAAATATAAAGTTAATCAGTATATCTGTTCTCCAGAACTCTAAAAGAGTTCTAGATTTTACCTGGATTTTATGCTAGGTTAGCCTGCCCTAACTGCATGGATGCCGACAGAAGATACAAGACTCCAGGGTCAGTGACAAAGGACTTTTTTACTGTAATTGCAGCAGTTAACACAAAGTTCATGTTCGTGTTAGTTTTCTTTAATCCTCAAATCCCAAAGGGGTGACACAGAAGAAGACCCAGGTAAGAAATCCAAAGTTTAGGAAATCTCAATCTTTTAAATGGGTTGCAAACAAATCTGCCCACCTTAGCCCAGAAGGAGATTTTATCTTTATCATCCCAGACAGCAAACTCTGCTCCAGAGGGAAACATCATCTATATCTTCCAAGGTCATGTACTGTTCAAACATCCTTGAGAAGATAGTCCAGAACAAAAATCTGCTAACAAGCTATGCAGAAATTCTAGGGACCCATGGAGAATTGACTACCAACAATATCTACCTCTTGTTTCTATATTAGTTTCCAGTGAATTTTCTCATGAATACACTTGACAGGCCATTCTAATGTATCTGACTGACAAAAGAAGGTACCAAATTTAATTATTTTGTCTGAAACAACATTTAATTAAGGCCACTATCAACAGAAACCTAAGCAGCAGGATGAGGCCGACCTACACTTGTAATCCTCGGGGTTCCTCAACTATGATGCAAATCCATTGCATGTGCAGTGTTTACCTGGACCCACTTCCACTTTACCCCTGTGTAACTTTAGGCAAAGGGGAAACTAATGAAAACATGAATCTCATGCTGAGTGCTCTCTTCACAGTTCTTGACAGCCCTTTTACTGATCAAGATAAGACCTTAGAATGTTTTAAACAATGAAAAATTGTTTTTAGGTAAATAAAAGAATTTTCTTACTGCCCCATCATGAGATGTTCATATAAATTTAAACCAAATTCAGGTCTCTGAATGAAAAAGAGCATGAAATAGAAAGAGAAAAATGGAAAAGTTTTGTTCAAAAACATTAATGCTATCATATGTGTTTTGTTCAAAATTAGATCTATATTAACAAAAAATAAGCCTTAAAGAGACATGAAGAATATTGTGTCAGCAAAATTTAATGAGAGAGAACAAGTATAATTTTATAGATCAGAAGTGGTGAAAGGAAGTAAAGACTGAGGCTAGTAAGATTCTAAAATGATGTAGGAGAAATGGGGATACTTTAGAGACTAACATAATTTAGAGAGGTAGCTGATGTATAGCCATTACTTCAATAACGTATTGACTGTAATCAATTTAACAAACAACACTTTGAAAGGGTGGGTTAAGGAAATCATCCATGCTTATATTTATCACGTACTTTGAAAATATTGAGGAAATAAAATTCTAGTATATAAATAAACATTTATTATCTAGTATATAAATTAAAAATGGAGATATAGTATCATAAACAATTCTGGAAACAAAGCAAAAAGTATGCTAGTCACTTGACAAAGAAAATGTTAGACATTAATGGTGCCATTTTATGTGCAATTTATGCTAAGAAAACAATTATTTAAAAAAGTCTTTACCTGAAGTTGGTGGAATCATATATCCTGCATGCCCCTGACTCACCAGATTTCAAAGTTGCCCAGTATAAACATGTGGAGTCCATTAAAGCACCAAAATATATAGGTGCAGGAATTCCAGCTATAATAAAAGGAAGAAAGAAAAATCCATCAAAAAGGAGACTTAAGATACATTGTTTTGTTTGAAAACATTTCAATTTTCTCTATTTGTAGAATAAAGATTAATGAAATATAAATCTAATGCTTTAACTTTTATTTTCAGAAATTAAAGATTACTTTCACTGTAAAATTTCCATATTATAAAGGATAAATAATCCGATGGGTGAATGCAACATAAAAATTATTAATAGAAGAAAACGTTAAATTAATGATTCTTTATACTTTTTTCTGCAATATTTTGGGCCAATCATGTGTACATTTTATTTTAACGTAGTATTTCCTCTTCATTTGCTTTTCAAATCTAACAGATAAAAACTAGAATTAAGGTCAAATAGGACATTTTCAAGTAAAAAAGAAAGTTCTCTATTTCTTCTTGTACTTCATTCTCCTACTATTTACAAAGTGCTGTTTACAAGCAGATGGGGTATTTACTAGACCATTACTCTAAGAGAATAATTTAATTTAATTCGTATTTAATAATGATCTAATATAATGTTAGGAAAAATAACTATTTTTACCAAATGCTCTTGTGGAAAATGCATGTAATCCTATACCAAGAGACTTCTCTTCAGGCTTGATACACCTAAAAATTAAATAAATTAATGAATAAAACTAAAATAGAGATTAAAAACTACCACAACAATGGAATATTACTCATCAATAAAAAAAAAATGAAATCTTGCCATTTATGACAACATGGATGGCCCTAGAGGGTATTATGCTAAGTGAAATAAGTCAGACAGAAAAAGACAAATACTGTATGTTTTCAGTTATATGTGGAATCTAAAAAATAATACAAATGAATCAAATCAGAGAGACCCATAGATATAGAGAACAAGCTGATGGTTGTCAAAAGGGAGAGGTGTGGGGACATGAATGAAATTTTTAAAAAGTACAAAAATTTTAAAAATGAAGCATTTTTAAAAAATAAATAAATAAAAAAAATAAAAACTGCCATAGTTTCTTAAAAGAACTGTTTGTGTACTAGTAACATTGAGCAATACAAAATTTTCTTGCATACTCAGGTCTTGGTTATTCAAGACCTAATTATCAAATTTGTATCTACACAGGAATCTCACTTCTGGTCATTGGCAATTACCCAACACTTTTTGCTCATTCATTTCTATCAGAAAGTTATTAAAGAAAACATATTTCATATCAATCAATATCTATCCTTTTATTAAAGTAGTAGTTCTTGATTCTAATAGTTCAACCTTCAGTCTGAAATAAGAACAATGCAAAATTAGCTGTATTTAAATTATTTATATTAATAAAATACAGAAATGCCAAGAATTTACATAAGTAAATCTAAGAAAGAAATACAGCAAGAATAAAAATTTTCAAAGAAAAGTGATGAAAACATCCAAAGCAAACATATTTTAAGTGATTTGGTACAATTTCAAGAGTCACATAGATTTCTCTATTCTCTCTAAAAATTCTCCCACCTTTCCACTGTTGCCTGAAATGCCTATAAGTAGAAATGAAGGCTATAATTTGTGTCCCACTCACTTCGGCATTGGCACTGCTACTCAAAGAATTCATTTTGAGTTTCCCTGATTAACTTAAAGCTGAGAAAATAAAAGCAGCTTTATTTACAAAAAGATGAAATACATTTTTAACAAAACATCATCTCATTGGTATTTTCCTGGTACAAATATTTTACTAGATTCTAATAACTCTACAAACTCAGGTTGAGACACAGTTGAACTTGGCATTATATGTTTAACACATAGGTTATTTAGAAAACATCAGTGATTTTACTCTGAAGGAAGTAAGAAAATCCAGGAGACCTAGCATGACTCTCTTGGTCCCGTGGTTTCCATTTAATACAAAAATAGGGCATTAAAATTTTACCAAAGACTTTCTCTTTTCTATCTCTAATATCTCTCTTTGTAATCTCACAGAAGCATAAATCTTAATAGTTAAGAAATTGTAAGCAGTTTAAACTGTTCTATAAATACTGTAATTAATTGGCATTGATAATAACAATTTCTAGAATCCAGGAATCAGAAATAAAAATGAAAATGCAAATTATGGAAGAAGTGCTGACAGAAATTCAAATAGTTCTTTAAAACTGGCTGAGTAACATAGATGTTGCAGCCCTCTACCATCATGATAGGAAATTCATGGAGAGTCCACAAAAATGGAGAAAAGCATAAGTATATACATAAAAATCTAGGTGTTAAACTCTACGTATAGTATAATCTTGGAAAAAGATGAAGGAAAAAAGTAGAGACACGAAAAGAGCTGAGAGCATGATTAAGTACTTGTCTTATTAAGGAGTAGATATTAATACTGAAAAGTTTTGAAATTCATCAGAAAAACAGAAACATAGTTAAGAATTTCAATAATCAGTTTAACCATTTGAAAGATATAGTTTTCAAAGCAGAAGCAGCAAATCCAATGCATATAATGGAAAGCAAAAAAAAAAAAAAAAAGCAGCAGCTAAGGGAAGGTCAGATAAAATATATGAAATAAAATGGCAAAAAAAAGCCCTATCACAGTAATTAAAATAACGATAAGTAGGTTAAACTCACCAATCTCAGATTACACTATCAGAACTAACAAATGGAAGATTGACGATTAAAAATAAAGGGTAGGAAAAAGATATAATGGGCAACAATGAGCCAAAAGAAACTCAGAACAGCAGTTTTAAAAGAAATTGAATAAAATTCCCTCAGAAAAAAATGTAGAAAAGATCAAGAGGAAAATTATAGGCTGGTATATAATTTAGAAGTATAGTGATCAAAGGCGCATCTGCATAATATAACATAGCCTCCAAATGTATAAATTAAAAAATGACATAACTACAGGGAGAAAGACATTAGAAATTTTTAGATTTTAACAAACATCTCTGAAAAACTGATGGATTAAGTAGACAAAAAAACAATTATAGATTCCCAAAATTTAGATAACGCAATGATTTACTTCAATCTAAGAGATATGGGAACTGTATAACCAAAATGCAGAAGTATACATTCTTTCCAGAAACACATGGAACACACAAAAATTAACTATGCACTAGGCCCCAAAGAAAGCCCCAATATTTTCCCTTAAAACCTCACATCTTTCAGATTATGTTCTCTGAACATAAAAATGGAATAACAAATAATAAAAAGATACCTATAGAAAGTTCCCATATATAGTAAAGCTATATAATGCACTAATAACTAAGAAGCTAATTTTGATTTGTGGGTGCCTATGATGAAAGGAAGTGGGGAATGAGAGGACAAAAATAAAAATAAGAGGAAATAAAACAAGAGAGAAACCTTGCTCCAATCTCTAATGATAATATGCTATGGGACTGAGAATTATGATTAGTTTAACACTGCTTCTGAGTTCCAATAAAATATTTTTAAAAAGAAAGAAATGTAAACTTTGTTTACTAGACATGTTTAGAATTATTTACTAGGTATGAAGAATGCTGTAATTAAAGGAACACATGTACGATATGCCAAAGTTTGAATTCCCTTTGCAATTTCCTGGTTTTACTAAACCTTTCAACATGTATGTCTCAAAATAGCCTGATTAGAGAGAGAAGCATTTATTATTATGCCCATTTTTTCTTAAAGAAAAATGGAGCTCAGAAGGTCCAGTGATCTGCCTAATCCCCTGTAGATAGACGATAGCTGGTGAAACTGGGACTTCTGACAGCTTTACTCTCTGTTGTCTTGTAAGTTGGACTATAGGATATGACTGCTAGGCAATCACTCTTTACCTACCAAATGACCATTTCATATGGTTTACCCTAAAATATAAATGTATCTCTTCTTGTGTTAAACAATGAGTTTTACTAATTTAACTCTAAGAAATAAGGACGGAAAGATACAAATGGAGATATTTATATTACTAACTCTAAAATTTTGTAAAATTCAACAATGTTTAATGTGACATTCTTAATCAGTGGTATGTTAGAGCACAGAATTCTTAGGTACCGGGTGCGCCAAGCGGCTTTGTAAAAAAATCACCTTAATAAATGACCAGGAAGGAATCTATATAAAGAAAACAATTAGTGTACCTCAGGAGAACCATATATCCAGGTATGGCAGATAAAGAATAAATGAAACTGCTGATCACCGACAAGATTAAAAAGTACTGGAGCATCATGGAACAGTCCTGTCCTTTGCCACACAGCCCAAGAACTGCAGATGAATTTCCTGATGTTTGAATACAGCTACAATTTTGGAATACCTGTCCAAAAAATAACCATTTATCCTATTTAAGAAAGAAATATTTGAACAGAAATCTCAAATATTTTTACATGCCCAATTGAATAAAGATAGGGACTGTTTATTCCCTTATTCTCATCTCTTTCATAGTTTCAGGATCATACCATAAAACAAACCACAGAAGAATGGTTTCAGAAAAACAATATCTCTCTCTAAATATATGGAGTAAATTTGCAAGAGCTCAGCTATCTGAAATCATGTTTTTAAAAAATATATACTGTTTTGCCACGATGACAAAGAAAATTTGTTTCTGAATGCTCAGTTGAAATATTTAGGTACTTAAACAAAGCTTTATTAAAAAATATAGTTTATTGCAAAAACAGAGTAAAATCAACCCTTTTTGAATTTTTATGTCTCCAGATTTTAATACAAATCAAAATTTATATTTTACTTTGATAACCAGCCAACATTTTAAGTATTGTAACATTTTTTAGGCAAGAAAACTTGCCTAATTCCATCTTACATTCTTTTTACAAAGCTGCCAGAATGTAAAATACAGAAAAATACAAATGAACAGACCAAAAAACTCCCCAGTAAAACAATTAGCCAATTTTACCTTGATAAAAAGATTTCAGTTGAGTACTTTTAAAACAAATTATCTGAGTAATAATGTCAACTGCTATGAATTAAAGATCAGTGCTCAGACACTGTGAATGTTTAAAATAAAATCTAAGGGAAAAAAGTAAATCAAGTGAGCATATGAAGGTAATTAATTTTTTCCACACACAAAAAAAATTAATTAGGTTTTAAGGAAGATGGTTAATTTTACATTTTTTCAAATGTGCACCCAGTTCATTGTTGAAAAGTGCCAATGCAGTACATAAAAGAGAAGTTCTGTTTAAAAAAAAAAAAAAATGGCCGATAAGTTGTTGTACCATGTTTATTCCTGTTCCAACGAATGTCTCACAACCAGCAAGGCAAGCTGACATATATGACAAACTATTGCTTCCACACACTGGGTCCCATATTTTAGTTGGACAGTTACAATCCATGTTGCAGTCAGCGAGGATAGCATTTCCAGCATATAAATCTTGTGCTGTTCTGTAATGATTTAAAATAATGTCATGGATGTTGAAAGCCTTAGAGCATCTTCTCTTTCTTTTTTCATCTCAGTTCACAATATTCTTTCCTCCCCAAAATAAAAACAGAAATCTTCCAACCATCAGTGTGTAGCCTGGGCACTACAGATCTGGCATAAAAGGCACTTTTTCAATGATTTATTTAGAGAAACAAATGGCCAATAAACAAGCATTAATTGAGTGCCTACCATATGAGAGGTTTTTTTTCAGGTGATATTAGAACTCAAAAATAAAGACCTAATCCCTGTGGTTGATCCATATGGTGGAAAGTAACAAGAGATCATATTTTATGAAAAGAATCTCAAGTGCTTACTTGAAGATCAAAATCTACAATTTAATATATAATATAGATAATATATGTAGCTCCAGAACAAAACTATGTGAGTAAACAAATACATTCTTCTACAAAGATGTATCAGGAACAACCTATGTTGCCATCTTGAGACCACACATGTAGGAAGATTAGCCAGAGAACTTAGGCAGCCATAGAGCTCATCCATCATCCCACTAAGGCAAGGAGCCAAGATAGCAGCCTTGCTCTACTGTTAAGTCTCTGGTTCCACATAACCGAGAGCTTGAAGAGTTATCCTGAGCAGCCGCAGAGCCTAATCTACAGTATTATGATACTGTCAAGCAACTAACACTGCCCTGCATCAGCACCCAGCCTATCGCCCTATCCAATTGCTGAACACAGCCTGCAGCCTTGCTCAGTCAGGGAACGTAGCCTGTGACCCTGCCCAATCAAGGAGCATAGCCTACAGGCTCACTCAATGAGAGAATGTGGACAGTGACCTTGCTCAACCCGGGACCACGATCTCTAGCACCACTCAACCTTCCTATAAACCCAGATAAGCCTCAAAATACAAATCTAAAACTATTCAATATTGGAGATGTAACTATACAAATGAAAGATATGAATTAATGTATTATATATTAAGATTCAGTTACGGTAAATTTAAGCTCATTGTGGAAACATAAAGGCGATTGAGACTATATAGTCAACTCTTAATTTTACTCGTTTATGGAAGTATGAAATACATGGATGACATATCCCAATGCAACCTAAAACTATAGGTCGTTTCTTTTGATATCCCCTTTAATACCTACTAGGATATCACAAAACAAACACACACACAATCATAAACTCACTACCCTGTGATATGTTCCCAGCCTCTTTAATAATCCTAGAGCCTGAATGTATTGGGTTATAATTGACAGGAGGAGGAAAGATGAAAGACTATGGATTTCCACCATTAACTCCAATCAGCAAATGGTCTAGTCACAGGTAATCACTCGAGAAAATATGTTATTAACTGTACGAAGTGATAACATTCATTAGTAAAAAACTTACCCTTCATAAGAAGTTGTTATGCCAGCCACTGAAGAATTATCACAGATCATAAGAAAACGCAAAAAATATATAAGAAATTCAATTAAAGATAACCAAAATCCTATGTGGGCAGCTTGTTTGACAGTAATCTTGAACTTCTGCATAATTAAACCACCAACTATATATCCAATGCATATGGGAGGTAAGTTGTAAACACCTATAAATGCAAGAAAAAAATGATATTTACAATGTGACTTAGCAAAGGAACAAATATAATATCACCTTTACCTAACATGTTTGGCATAAGAAAATATTTTGGTCCCATTCACAGTGAAGAAGAGTGATAGAGTTTTATCCTTACTTGGTCACATATTATATACATGTATTAAGAGAGATCTTTAAATGTCCTTCAATGTCAAAGTATATTTTGAAGATTGCTCTTATCATTCAATTTATTGCAGTAGGTTGTAAATTTCATGTAGGCAGAGATCATGACTGATATATCTTTTCACCAGTAATTTATTGTTTTCCATTCTTTGGGGTGATACATATATATGTATACGTATATGAATATATATGTATATATATGAATATATATGACTATATATGAAAATATATATGAATATATATATGATTTATATGATCATGCTGCTGTTTATTACCATTATGGTTGTTAAGAATTTGACTCAGTTCAAGGTACATTAGATCACTGCTGAGCCCGATTGTCAAGTATATTTACATTTCATATCTTGCTGCTTACTGCTGCTATTGACAAGCACTCTCTCTACCCTACTCTTTCCTCCAAAAACGAGAAAAGAAAAAAAAAAGGAAGAAACAGCCCTAGGTTGCATTCTTATATGCCAGGGTTTGCTCACTGAATCACAATCTCTTGGGAGAACTTGTGAAAAATCCATTCGAGTCCCATAGCAGAGTCTGATTTAGCATGTCTGAGGTGGGCACCAGGTAGCTGAACTTGTAACAAACACTCGAGGTAATGTGGATGCAGGTAGTCTAGGAAATTCACTCAAAACTGTAAAAATATCCCTTGAGAAGCAAACTAAAGGTGGGGTCGTGTGGTCACAGGAAAAATCAGAATGTATGGGCTGCAGAGACACCTCAAACCACCAGGGGGACCAGGGAACTAAATAAGGAGGAAAGTGGAATTCATTCATCCAATAGTAAAATCTGAGAGTAAAACACTGACTCCTAATGAATTAACTCTGTCTTCATTTTTTTATTAATGGATTGCCTAACCGAAAATTGTATCTAATTTGTTCATTCCCCAAGATTTCCACAAATACTTTGAATTTGTGTTCTTACTGGAGAGAGAACAGAAAAACCAAGATTTCCTGACTTTCTTCTCTTCCTACCCTTTGTCGATTTCACTGAAGAACGGAAGAGGGAAATGTACCAGAGACAGAAATATTCTAACAGATTTCCATTTCGGAGTTTCCTAGACCCATCATCACACTGTTCACCGTTCTAGGGGGCGGGGCGTGGAGGTGGGGCGGGGTGGGGGGAAGTGGGCTACTAATGGCAGAGAGCAAACATACCAATTAGAAAGACTGCGTCTGAAGTTGATTTTCCATATTGCTGTTCCAGATATTTAGGCATGAAGAGTAGCATATTAACAAATGCATTAAATTGTATCACACTTACTAGTATGAAAAGCATGTAAACTCGGTTGGAAAAAAGACTTTTCATGAACGGTAAAAAATCTGAAATGAAAGAATGACAAGTGTCAAACTAACTGGATTTTGCATTTTATGATAGGCTTTTTCTGAAACGTCCCCTCTAAATTATGTTTTTCTGTTTTATAATTCACATGTTGTTAATTCTTTTTACCCCTTGAAAGCTAAAGTTATATCATTGTTTTGGTAGATTCTGCGAGTCAGTGACAGCTTACTGGGCAAGGATCAGGACACAATAGTCTTGCTTTACTAAGTTACTACTATGTCTTAAGGAAAAACTGTAATGTGACCAAAATATTGCCTGTGTTCACACCATTTCCTTTTTTCCTTCTCTTCTTCCTTCTATCAATATCTTCACTTCTCCTGAGATCATCTAAAATGAAAGATGCTTGTCCTGACCTCTAAAGTCTAGAAGAAAATCAATTTGATAAAGAAGTTCATAAAAAAATATTGACATTATCACTCCTGAACATTTAAAATAAAGGAATTCATGGGAATTCAAGGAATGTAAATATCCTCAAGTTCCAGGTATTTTTCTGCTTGTTTAGAACAACTGTTTTGGTGGTTCTGCCAATGGTTCGCAACAAAATGTACTTAAAACTACCTGGGTTGCTTTTAAAACACCAACCCGCAGGTCCCAATCCCTGAGATCTTGATTCATTAGGTACATACTAAGGACCATGTAAATAATTTACCCCAAACTTTTCCCTGTTGGTGTGGACTGACAAAACAGAGCCAAATTTGTGGCCCACCTCAAGCAAACTGCCACCATTTTGTGTCAAAGTCTAACTTATAGTTTTTTTCACTATTCCTGCCTTCATGTTCTCTGTCTCGAGTTCCTTGCTTATTGTATATTATCCTGTTTTGCTTAATAAACTGCCTAAAATCAATTCTAGAACAAAGTATCAATAAAGAAAGCAAATTGGAAGAGGAAGAAGCATAGCTTCAGGCAAAAAAAATGAGTGGTAGAATTCGTATTTATGAATGAAATACTTGGCAGGTGTAAGAGTTGTGTTCGGAGCTCTTTGGAACATTTTAAGTTACCTATTTCGTTGACATCCCTTTCCTAATAGATGAGTTTTAGTACTTCGAATTCTTTTCTATATGTCATACTAAATTTTCAAGATTCTAAATTGTCTCTTAATGATTTGAGAAGTATTAAATTATGTTCAATTGTAGTTTAAGTGAATTTTTAATTGTTAATAAAAATTCTGTGCAAGTTGGTATTGTAATTTATGGGTGTTACTAAAAATAGCAATATCGACAACAGTAATACTAATACTAGTGGAAGTAATAATAGTAATATGTGCCTGAAAACAACAACTTTATAATTATTACTATCTCTATTTTACAGATAAAGAAACTTCTTATCTTCTAAATGAACACTCTAAGAATTTTAAAGACCAGACCATACTAATTAAATACTCATATTAATAAAATCAGATCTCTTAAGAATACTACAGAATTTCCAGGCATCAATAATTTTTAAAATTTCCCAGGTGATTCTATGTGGTCAAGTTTAAGAATCAGTATTCTTGAATACTAAGTACTTAGACTATCTTAGCTTAGTTTCCACCAGAAGCACCTTCTGTACATTATACTTTGAGCTTTTATTGACAAATAAACAACAACAACAACAAAACTGTTTCATGAAATATGCTCCTGTGTTGGCTAGAAAACAACTATGTAATTCAATATTACCTATATCATACAACAAATAACGATCTTTTTCTTTTTTAAGAATTTGTTACTTGGGGAAGATTTTCTCTTTAAGAACTATTATCCTTCCCTCTATCAAATATAGGAAATTATATGATCCATCATGTTTTCTCTTTCTGCTTTAACTTCTAGGAAACTCACAGCTAAGCTAATATTTTTGGTTTCAGAAATATACGCTTATTTGGATTAGTGCATATTTTTCTTTCTTTTGTTCTGATCTGAGATAATTCAGCTCTCAAATTATATTGTTTATTACCAAATAATAGCATAGGAAGAATCAGACTAATTAGACATTATTGACTGCTGACTATTAATGACAAATTGTCTTAATGCATTCTAGCACGTTATAGTGTAAGACTAAAATACAGACATATCTATATAAAACAAAAAGTAAATATATAGTATTTAAAAATTTTATATTTGCCTTTAATGATTCCATCATTTTTCTTCTTGACCTCTTCTATTTGTTTCTCTTCTTTGTCATTTTTAATGTCGGCATTATCCTTTTGTCCTTCCTTTGTAAGTGTTTTGGGCAAAAAGAAAAAAGGAATGGCAGTGAGCACATTCACTCCTGCACATATCAAAAGGCCAAACCACCATGCACCAACCCAACGAATATCAGTGGGAGTTATGGTCAGATCATCTGTAAAAAAATATACACATATAAACATTATTTCCTGTACGAACTATAGAAAAAAATTTAAATTACTATTCTCAGGTTCTATCCAAGTATAGCGGTTGTATACAAGTCAGACATTTATAAAACTTGTCTGACAATGTGTAGTATGTAATATCGTCTAGCAATAAATTACTTTGGAGATCTGTCCTATCATGGAAGGAATTTATAAATAGGTACTTATTAAATAAGTACAAGGACTATTTAATTATACACAAATGATTACTTGGTGAAAAGAAATTAAAGCCTATGTGCTTAAGCTTTTTGAAAACAAGAAATATGGTTACGTTGAAGTAGAAAGAGCACTGAATTTTGAGTCAGAAGATCAGTATTTTATCTCGCACTCCTGCTCAGTTGTTTGAAATATTAAAAAAAAAAAAAAAAATATCTGAACTCCTCCACTTTAGTTTGCACTCCTGGAAAGTATAGTTAATTTAGCTAATTGAAGGTCAAGTAAGGCACCAATTAACTGTGATCGCATACTTGAAATTGCTTTATGTACTCTAGACATTGTATAACTAGATTTTAATGAATTACCTGTGTTTACAAATCCAATGTCAACATAAACATTTGCACAGAATGATGCTAACAGAAGTCCAAACAAAGGACCAATGATAGCTCCTGTTTCTACAAACCCTAAAAATAAAGAAAAATATAAAGTTATAATATAGTTATTTATTCATATAAAGAGTTCTAATTCCATGAAGAGTCTGAAAACAGAATTATTTTTGCTTTAGATGTTCAATTTGTAAGGAAATTAAGCTTAATGTACATATAAGTAACAAATTTGTTTCTTTTGTTTCTGTGAATGTTGTAGAAGGAGACTCGTAATTAAAAGCCCCTTTCTCTAAGCCTCCAAATTCTCTTTTGCTGGATCACAGGTAAAGTTTTGCTGGAGCAGCATAGGCTGGGATCATGTTATTAATAAAGGTATAATACAGAACAAGATTCTTTTGTTATTTTTAGAGGAATTCTAAAGCTATATCATGTTTTGATAAATTTCCTGTGATCGGTCCCAAATCTCCAACTTGAAACTTTCCCTGGCTTTCTTCTTACTATTATTGATACTTCTTTTCACTTTTATCATAATCTCCTTTCTTCTTCTTCACATTCTTATTTTCCATTTCAATCAATCCCCTCTGTCCTCATAACTGCTTACACATCTGGAATATCATCATCAGTTATCTCATAACTTGTCCACAATTCAGAATCTATAATGTGCCCTCCCTGCTCACTGAAAATCCAGACATGAGCTTCTTAACTGTCTTTCTTTTTACTTCAAAATATGTTTTTGCTTGTTGTCTCTGCCGTCTCTAAAGTTCACTGATTGGTTCACCCTATGCACACACGAGTTATTGACATTAACACCTTTCTTTCCGAGGTCTTGCTCAACCAAACACTTCTTTTCTTATTCTTGTACAATCTCCCCCATCCACTCATATTTACAGTATCTCAAATTCACCCTGTTTTCTTTCCTTTCACTATACTCTGCCTCTACTTTCTCACCAATCATTCACTCTATTCAAATCCTTCCATATTTTACTCAAAAACATTTCAGGTAGCACCAGTGATCTCTTTGCCACTTATCTACTGTCGTTTTCTGGCCCTCATCCTCCTAACTCTCCTAATTATTTGACATTGCTGACCAACTCCTCTTTGACATTTCCCTCCTAAGACTTTCACAAAATGATACATTGATTGCTTTACTGTTTCCACTGTGACTACTTTGTTCTTGATTTTTCTTCCTCTTACTCTACTAGGTAGAAGTGTTCCCTCGTATTTTAACCTAGCACCTCTTACTATATATATATGGCTTCGCATAGCAACCTCACTTCTTCTTTCTTAATTTCATTTATTGTCTCTGTATAGATGATTCTCAAACTTAACTGTTAGCTTTTATGTTCTCTCCTAAACTCCAGAATCATACATGGAACTGTTTTCTTGATGTATAGCTAACCGGTTTGTAGAAATTTATTTATATACACATATTTTTATTTACTTAATGTTTCAAATCGAATTTAACTTTAAAAAATTAATTACACAGGTATTTATCAGATTTAATCAATTTGTAATTATGTATTTACATACTAAACCTTATATGGACCATGTTTCATTCATCTTACTAAATATAGAGATCATCACAGTTATTTCTATATATTATACAACTTATCATTTGTTGTAAAGAAATATATGTTATAACAAGATGTTTCCTACTTTATTGCAGGCGAGCATTTGTATTGTTTCAATGTAAGTATGTGAAGGAATCTGAAAGGATTGAATAGAAAAACACTGAAAAAGATTATTGTGAAATCAGTGAGTCATCAAATAGTGCCAAAAGTTATTTGGGCTAATGATTCCTAAATATTTTAATCTATATTGATTAAGTATAGTTCTGTTTCTATCTTCTTTCATTCTTTTTGACTTTTCTGGTTTTTAAAACATATGTCTATATTAATTACAAAATGTCCCTGTACTCAAAGTTATAATTTTATAAACAACAGATGGAATAACTAAAGAATATAAGCAAGTGATCCATAATAAATTAAGAATATTTAGGAGATTGGAAGACAACATAAGATAGTGTGTTTTAAGTTGGTTATTCTGGGAAGTGACATTGATAGGTTTTAGAAAAGAAATTTTCAGGAAGCATAACCAAAAGAATGAAGACAGATATTTGTGAAAATTATGAAAAAGTCTGACTAGTATGGAGAGATGGTGATGAAATAAAACTATATGAAAAACTAACTAGATAAATTGAGTACAGAGCAATGAATAGTAAGTGGGGAGATCCGATTTAGTAAATTAAAGAGCCAATATGTTTCATTAACTTAGTAGAGAAGACATAATTAAAACTATATTTGAGAAAAATTATACTACAAGAATGTTTATGAGAAAATAATAAAATAAGATACTAGAAATAAAATGACCAACAAAGAAGTTATAATAATCTACAAGTAAAGTCATGAAAACCTGAACAAAAATAGACATAATAAAAATAGTGAGAAAAATTTTAAATACAAGGGACATGTTAAAGAAGGCATTGTAAACCTTTTAGATTGGATATAGAGTGGTGCCAAGGAAATGGAGGGTACTAGATTTTCAACAGCAAAAAAGCAGATTTAGCAAAGTGGATTATCTGGTATTGTGTGTAATTACTCGGTTCAACAAACTTTTATTGATGACCAACTGTGCCAAGGTACTCTGCTTGTCATTCTGGAAATTACTGAGTCCAAATAAATAACTAATATCCATTCTCAATGAACTTAACTATCCTGAAAAAAAAGCTAAAGCAGATTTTCAAACTCACCAATATATAAAGGAGAATTTTCAGATTTAGCAAAATCTTCTATGTAGGAAATACCCAAAGGCATGATGGGAGTTTCACCAATTCCACGTATTATATTTCCTACTAGTACATACACCCACATTAATGACTTAACTTTCTTCACATAGTCTGCATTAAAAGAAAAAGACATTGCATTAGTATTTTCATAGTAAAATATTAAGCTGTAAGTACAAGCTATAATTTTAAGTTTTTGGTAAGTATTTCACAGTTCTCATGTGGCATAGCACCTTGTAAATGATTTATATTACTATGCCAGTGATGACTTATTGGTCTATTCCTCTTGCATTTACTGAGAGTGCTTAGGTATGGCCAAGTGTAAGTGGTATGCTGGATCCACTTCCTACTGAGTTGGGAGAGATGAGTAGTATATACATCTCTTTCCAATTCAGTGTTTAGTGACAACACATTGGTAGTTTGATGGGAATATTTACATCATAGAAATTGGCAAACACTAAATGTTGGAGCCTTTTTTCTCCTCAAGAGAACCAGTTTACCAGCAACTACTTGACTCAGTTAACTGCTGTGAGTGCTACTCCATTTCCATACTAACTTTAGGGAGAGGAAAAAAAAAACACACACACAAATATCTCTCCCTAGAATTGATATTATATTTATAAGATTTAAATAAGAGTCTCACTGAAGTTTGAATTCTCTACAGCTTTAATTATTTTGTAGTCACTAAAAAAATATTGAACTAGGTAGTAATCACATTTTCTCTATAGCACCTGTGTACCATATCCACCAAATAACATTTGATAAAGAAATTCACCCCAATTCTTGGAGCAGCAACTGCTTTGTAAAATAACAAAGATTGGGCCTAAGAGAGCTAAAATGGAGGTAGATAGGAGGATCTCTGAAGACTTGGTATTTCTATTCTAAGCCAAAATGGCTGTCAAGCCAGGAGGGTATTCTGTGGAGTCATCTTTTTGGGAAAGTGAATAACAACTTATTCTTATCTACTATAAACTAGCCAGGTGCCACCCACAGATGTGAGGGTCCTGAGCATAGCTGGATCTGGAAATTTTTTTGTGTAGTCTCTCACTTATTCCTAGTCCAGAAAATTATAGTTTCTATTTCCAGTTACTCAGATTTTTTTTTCTGTGGTGAATACAGTAATTTATGTTTAGAGGTCTCAGGCAAACTCTAGGCCCATTCTAGGCAAAACTGAAAATATTAGGTGATTAAAGAATCAACGCACTTTTGTGAAGATTCACCAGACTGAGAAGTTTGGGGTTCATCTACTGCAATACAGATTTTAAAAAAAGAAAAACACAGGAAATAGGACTTGGGTCAGTCACGGGCTCAAGAGAACACAGGCCACTGTTGATATTATTGTTTTCCTTTGTTTTCCTGGGGGGTTCCTTTGGTTTAGAGTTTCTGGGACAGCTATTTTTACATTCCTTGAAACTATTTTGGGTCCCTCTGATTTCACGCTGGCAGTGACATTCCCAGCCTTGGGGACTACTGTAACTTCCACTGATATGAACCCAGCATAAAAATGTCTCCATCACAGGAAGACTAGTTCTGGTCTGAGATAAATCAACAAGGTCACCTCCAGAATAAGTATCACCAGTTTATATAGGTCTCCTATCATACAAAGAAACAGAGACTAGCACGTTGGTGTCTGGAACTACAGGAAGCCAGAACAAACACTGCTATTGTTTTGGACTATAAAGTAGTATCACTGGTAAAGAGGGAGAAATGGGGCACAAAGACAAGTTCTTAGTTTAGCAGAAAGAAAATAGAGTAAATCAGAACTCCAGTATGCTTGTTTGCTTTCTCTGCTATAGAAAATCAGTGACATAGCACAAATATTTTGAACTTTGTTTCTATCTCTATTTCTTATTTACTATTTCTTATAATTGTATAAACCAAAATATCTGTGAAAATTTCTCTAAGATGTCTTCCTCTGTGGAATTAACTCTGCAGTGGTCCTTGGATGGATGTCTGACTTACTTTTAAATAGCCATTTTAAAGAATGGACAAAGTAGTCTTAATAAGTATATTCAAATAAAAACGAATAGCATTCTCTATTATTAGCCATTTCTATTCCCCTCCAGGATAACCTCCAAAGTCCCCCAAAAAAGAAAATATATTTCGTCCATTTACCTTATTCACTTAATCAAACCCAATAACTCATTCAAAACCCCTCAGTGGAACATATTCAGTTACAAATTCATTGAACAGAAAACAATAAAACGAAGTAACAACCTGATGGATCTTCTGTTGGTCTGAAAATCTGGGTTTCATTTTCCTTACACAAGAAACCGTTTGAGGATGAATTGCCCAAAATGATAGATTCATATTCATATCTGTAGGAACACAGGAAAAGCATGGCTATGTTAAGAAACTAATGAAGACAATGTGAACATTATATAGGTTACTTCTTGCTTCACTTACGATGTACCATCCAAATGCAGTAAAGAAGTTTTTTCATCTTTGCCACTTAATAATTGCAAATTAATATCATCAAAAAAAACTTGCCACTCATTGTAAATGTGCAATTCCTTGACAGCTAGCTTTTTATTACCTGCATGTGAAATATCTACCTTTTAGATTATTTAATATCAACTTTTTGTGGTTTTTAGGTGATCGTTTTCTGGAAATAATTACTGTAGAATGAGGAACAAAAGCTAAAAAAAATAATAGACTCAATAAAGTATAATTAAGAAGATAAAGGCTTTGGGAGAAAAACGACACAACAAAACAGGTCTCCAACTTTGGATTCAATGAGGTTTGTTCAGAAGAAATATATCTCTACTTTCTGAGAATCCAAACAATAATTCCTGCGTGTGTTCATTAACCCCTAAGAGAAATAAAACATTTGCCTATTATAATGAAAAACCAAAGGAGAACCTCAAACACTGTGACAGCACAATGAAAAGACTTTCTCTTCTCATAAGAACAAAGGATTAATAGACTATGACCATTTACCTTAGGCGAATTACCACAAGATTTACATACCTTTTCCCAGAAAGTAAATTATTCTAACTTAAGCAACAGTGGAAGAAAATATGTCCAGCAAAGTTTTTCTGTTGGATTCATTTCTATATTTCTATTAGATAAGAATAAGCCAAAAGAAAACTTGCCCTCTGAGTTCCAAATGAACCAGAGTGTTAAAATACCTTCCCTTAGAACAATTGCTCAGTCAGACCTATAGTGTTTGGCTGTTAACAGTGGACAAAAGCTTCTGTCTCCATACTCACGATCCTAATAGATATGCCAGCTTCAGACAAAGAAATAACACTTTTAGCAGGGGGTAGAAAGAAATGTAAATACTAGCTGAATATTACTCGACATTGTCTTGGATAGGACAGAAAATAGAAAGAGAGTAAAAACTCTATGCCTGGAAACTTCTGATCCCTTCAGAAATAACCTGAGACAATAAGATATCTTTTCCACTTAACTTATCCACTTAAAATCTAATAACTCATTCAAAGTCCATTCATTCCTGAAACATCAGCAAAGTGACAATCGATAGATTTTAAAATGGAAAAAGAAAGAGCATAATGCCACGAGGATAACGAGAATGAAAGATTTGATGAGAAGAGAGAGTTTAATAAGATTTTGAAAATGGGAAACTGGTAAGTGAGTAGTCACTGAATTAGTAGATATGAGAAATGCAACCATAAGTAAGTACCTGCAGGGGAGAAAACAAATAGGTGCCACAGACCTCTGGAAAGTTTTGGGCAAAATGTAAGACATTTCTAAATGCCAGAGTAGGCATGGTTCAAAAAACAAGAGGACTGGCTTAAAGTATGTATAAGGAACAGTTAGACCCTAATAGACATCATTTGCTATTCCAACTGAAAATGGTCTTTGACATTAGAGAGTTCAAACAGGCACACTCAGGATAGGGAGGCCATACTTACAACGGGGTATATTAGGTGAAAAAAATGTACGCATGGAAAAGTGAGATTCCCGTTCCCACCTGGTTGGTGACCAAGCTTCCACCTCCCAGGCAAAAGATTAGCGAATCCCTCCCTAAGATAACACAAGTTATGGCCATTCTGTGCCATTGGGATGGGAGTGAGGGGGAACAACCAGACTCGACTCCATAAAAGAGATGTCCCAAATCTCTATTTTATAAATTGAAAAAATTACATGACTATATAAGTGAAGGTGAGGAAGCCAAGAGCACAAAGACCATTAGAACAGAATCTACATTTTCTGGTTCCCATAACAGTGCTCTGTACTCTTAGGAAGTATTGTTCCTGGACAAAAATTCCAAGCTTCATTTCTTGCAGTTGAAATTGAACCTAAAAAGTCATCAGAGACTGAATACTTACCGGTCCATGAGGAAATGAGGTAGAGATTGTAAGAAACACCCTATGCCCATAACCACACATCCAACACCAATCATTATAGGTCTATGCAACTTGGTTCCAAAATAACTCACAAATATAATCAAAAAAAGGTTTCCTGGAAAAAAAATGAGATAAAAATAAATATTTACATAAGTATGAATAACGTTTTAATTAACAACCTCATTCAATCATTTACCATTTAGCATTTATTGTACAAACACTATCTCAAATATTGGGATTGGTGCTAGGGAGTCATAAAACAATAAATGAATATGACACAAACTCTGCCCTGAAGGAGGGCTATTTCACAATGTTGGCAGATACAGTAACAGATCTCTATGGAACACAGACAGTTAAAGAGAGCAGAGAAAGAGAAGCTAGTGGGAGGAATTAAAGAATGGTTCTGAGAAATCTTAAAGGTTGTATTTATGATTGTCTAGCCTTAGGAAATAGAATGCAAAAGTTGGTGTCAGATTGTGTGTCACCTCTGGCCTCTCCCTCCATGCTGCTCTACAGAATATTGTAATGCTTTCCTATGCTTAAAAAGAGAAGCAAAAGTCAAATTCAGATAGATAAATGTTTTATAATTTATGAATCAAATATAACTTTGTACTGGTCAACATGACCAAGCCAGAGATTTATGTTTATTTCTACTTCTTTCCTTAGAAGTAAGAAATAGTGGATTCTTCATTTTTCTAAGTGGTCTTAGAAGTAAGTCTGGATTTGAGGAGTAAATAACTCAATAAAAAATTTACCTGCATGCTTAGGATAAAGATTTAGGATAAAGAAACTAATTGGGAAGCCCCATTATTATGGACAAGCACTTGATAAGTATGGAGTAAAGGGTTGAAAGAGTCAAACATATAAGTTCTCAAATTATACATTTTAATTCAATAATCAATATTCACCTTGATCCTACTATGTATAAGGAAAGTCATTTAAAAATTATAAAAATTTTTAACTCTTCCTGAAGAAGTTAATTTTCTCAGTGTTGTTGCAAACGTTTCTTTCTAGTCTTCCTTTTAAGTAGAGGAGACATTAGCCCCTGTGTTATTTTCTATTGAGAATGCTCCACATCTATAGCCATAGCAACCACACTGACCTCTCTAGGTTTCTAAAATCCCCATCATCTGGTAACTAGACTTATTGTGGTGATCACTGCATAGTGTATTTAAAAGTCGAATCATTATGTTGTACACCTGAAACTAAAATAATATTGTATGTCAATTATGCTTTAGACAAACTAATTAATTAATTAATTAAATCTCTATTATCAAAACTATCCATGTTGAAGGTATTGTCTCTTGAAGGCCACTGTTTGAAATCCACATCTATTTTTGAAAGAAAAAAAAGAAGGTAATTTCTCTCCTCACATAAAGGCGAGTTCATCTTTCAAATTGCCTTGCTCTGTCAGTAAAATAATCACCATGAAAGGGAACGGGAAAATATAGATAACGTTTTTGTCAAGGGTATAGAGAATGTTGTCTGTAAATATTACTGAGGAAAGGTAAGGAAGTGATACTTTTATTGGTTTCTGTAGATTACCTCTCCATTTCCCTTCAAAAACTATTTTAGATCTACATCATTCTCCTCAAGCCACCTATCGCCACTCACTTTCCACAGTTAATATTTGTTAAGAAATTAGGGACAATTAAACATGAATATATCTGAGTTTTCCACCCTATGGCCTTACCGCCTTCCTTTAATTTCAGAGGTTTGTGGTACCATCTGAACATCCAAGGTCAAACACACTGCCTGGGCACTTTCATTCTCTCCAGAAACTTAATCCAATAAAAATTATTTTCTTGTATTTTAAACCTCAATTCTCTCTATTACACTTTTGTTACAGATATCCTATAGTTTCCCTCCAAACATTCATCTGTATTCATAGATTTCACCATTGGTCCCCTCCCATTCTCTCCTAAAGTCACTGCTCTCCTCTCCCTGCTTTCTAAATTCTAAATCCACTGTTCAGCTGAAAGTGCCCTGGCTAAGATAATAAGTTATTTCCTTATTGTAAAACCTAGGGAATACTCTTCTATCCTTATCCAATTAGGTATTTCTAATGCTTTTGATATAGTTGACAATTAGTTTTCTTTTGGAAATTTCTACTTCCTTTGCATCTATAATACAATTATCTCCTGTTTCCTCTCTCAATTATCTGACTATTCCCTCTCTTAACAGTTCCATGGGCTCTTTTTCTACCTGTTCCTTAAACATTGGTGTGCCTCTGAGATCCATTCCTTCTCTGTTGTATTTATCATTCTATATCCTCTTCTTGAATAGCCTCATCTCTTCTCTAGTTTTAAGAACCACCTATGTATTCACTAATCAATAGTTCCAGTCCAGACAGTTTCCCAATGCTTCAGACTCATATAATTGCAACGTGAACATTCCTACCCAAAGGTCTCCTTGGTACTACCACAAACAATTCACCTAAACAAAATCATCGTCCCCATAGCCACCACCATAATCTTGTTCCCCTTCTCCTGTTCTCTGTCTTAGCACAGCTATCCACATTATTGCCCAAGTTGTAAACCAAGGGACACGCTCTTTCATCCACCATATCCCATCTATCCCTATGTTCTCTGGAATTTAACTCCTAAATATTTCTTAGGTCATTGTCTTCTCTTTATTTCTACCAGTGTGATCCTGACTCAGGCCAATAGCTTTCCCTTGTGCTTTTTCATGGCCTCCTAGGATCCTTTCTGTCCTAGTCTGGTTGGCCACCTGCAAATCCGACATTTGCTTTAAACAGGAATTCTTAACCTGCAGTCTATAAATCCCCAAGGAATCCATGGATAGAAATTAGGGTTTCCATGAATGCGAATGAGGAAAAAATTGTATCTTTATTTTCACTAACTTAACTAAATATTAACATTTCCTTTGATGGTGAAAGGAGGCACAGACTATAGTAGTATTGATGGTACCTATGCTTTTGTCACAGATTGCCACCAATAGAAGTTACAAATATTTGCATATGACATTACAATTGTTGCGGATACCTCAAAATATTATGCACACTAATCATTACTTCAAAATTAGTGTAATTGTTGTATTTAATGTGTTGGTAAGCACAAATATTACTATGTAACAAGTTATTTTTATACTTTGATAATTTTATTTCAATATAATTGGCTTCCTTTGTACCTTTATAATTCTTATTTTGTGGAATTCAAATATTATTCCATGGCATCAGATGCCAAAGAGTCCTCGGTACAGAAATATTAATAACCTCTGCTAATGTTTTAGTGACTCTCCATTATCTAGAGGATAAGATAAGTCGCATAGCAAGTACACAAGGCTAACCATAGCCTATTTCTCCAAACTAACATCTTACTAATTCTACCTTAACCTTTGCCAGTCAATAATATTGGGCTGAATGTTGCTCCCCACACAAGCTACCATGCTATCTCTATACTATGCTTCTTCTGTTGGAATTCCCTTCACACTTATTTAACCCTGTTTCTTCATCTGAAAAACTTTTACTCATCCGTCAAGAGCCTACCTTCCCTAAGTGAGTTTGTGTCCCCACTCTGTATTGCTAAAGGACTTTGCATATACTTATGTCGCCAAACTTACTGCATTCAATTAAAATTATTCTTTTACATCTGTGCCCTCCATTAGACTGTGAGCTGAGCCTATGCAAGACTATATATAAGGAGTTATTTCTAACTTCATGACCAGATTCTAGCACACAGGTGGTTCAGGGAGGGGCACCCTAAGAGACAAGATCAAGTATCATCTGTTTCAGCTTTGCTTCTCCTCAATTGTGATTTTTCTTTCAGATATTGATTAAAGGCAACTTTTACTCTGAAGGAGATAGAAGCCATGATAAAACTATAAAGGCTTTCATATTTCTATGTAGAGTGTTCACAGGAGAAATCTTTCCCTCTGTCATTTTCCCTCTCTGTCCTCATAACTTACCAGTCATCCACAAAAATCAAAGCCTAAGAGTAAACTTGATTCTTCCCTAAAGACTGTTTCTGAAATAAATTCAGAGAGATATAAAAGGAGTTTCCTCTTTCCTCTGCACTTAGAAAGAATTGTCAACCTCACAGAAACAACAGGACAAGAAAATAATTTGCTTTTCCCTTTAGAAAACGCATTTCTTTGTTTTCCATGATATCTTCTAAGTATGAAGATGGAGCTCTTAGGAGTTATCAAATGATAGATTAAATGTAAAAAGTCTAAATACTCAATTACTTATGCTAGATAACAACAAAAAACTATTAGAATAAATTTATTTAAAGTGGTGGAATATATGGCAATATTTAGGTGTTATTTAGAAGTAATATTTAAATGAATTGTTTTGAAGCTTATTCCAAAATTAGCTAAAAGAGTCACTCTTTTTCAGAAAACGTATTATTCAGTAAGATTAAATGGTCTAGAGCAATAAATAAGAATAAAATTCAGACTAGCTTTATAGATAAAATAAAATATAAAAGGGAGTAATGCAGAAATAATTCATTACCAATCTCAAAGCTCCCACTAATCAATCCAACTAGTGATGTCGGGATGTTGAACTGTCTTTCTATTTGTGTGAGCATAGAATTTATATAAGATCCAGACAGTGTTTTGGATACAAATGCAAGTATTATTGCTAGCAGAAATATCTAGGGAGAAAAAAATATAAGAAAACATATGAAAAACATTTTTAAATTGTATGTTTGCCACCTGTTGACGAAATATCTTCTACCACAGACTGATTGTGTTCAACTTAAGTAACTTTTGATTTTGCAAGAAACTTTTAATGTGGTTTATTCTTTTGGTCTTTCATACCATGTTCTTTCTTTGGAAACTCAACATAAGACTAATTAATTAGTGATATTGAATATTGTATGTAGTTGTAGTCTCTTTATTTCATAAGCGCATCTGGTACATACATAGAAACAATTAGTCATTTTAAATAAGATATGGCTCATGATTTACACAGATCTTCAGCACTACAATGCTATCTGTAGAATAAAATAATACATATATGTTAATGAAAAAAGTAAAATAGTATTACACAAAGACATTTTTTTCTGCAGCAAATTTGCTCAAGGTCTTCCTTATCCAAAGTAATATGCAAATTATACATTAGATTACTGTTCACTGCCAGTTAATTTATTTAAAGCAACATTGTAATTATAAAAAAATATTTATAAACTAAACAGGTACTTGCTATGATAAACAAATATGAATATAATAAATTTCCATATATTGAATCATATTTCCTATATATTGATAAAGTTCCAGAGAGCAGCCAGGTTAATGAAATCTGTAACAAAAATCGAGAACAACTTAACAAATAGAACCATTGTGATAGCCAGGAGCTAGTACAGTTTTACTAAATATCTGAGAAGTTAAAATTTTGATAGTTATATTAAATTGGAAAGAAAAAGATTTAGAATTTAGCAAGGGATTTGAAAAAGGAGCATTGCATACTGGGCCGCAGTATAGTTAGGTGGATTATTTACTGCTTCAAAATCAACAAATTTGGGATAAATAAATTTAGGTCAATCCTAATGGTGGTGGTCTCCAAACCTACGCCATAGGGGTGTTTTTCTTGGTCCTATTTAAAGATAGTTCCTGGTGACACTTCCATCCCGGGAGACCATTCAGTCCACTCAGATCCATCCAGCACACTCAAATCCCTAAAATCCTTAGCCTACCACCTTCCACATTCCCAATCTTGAACCAATCCCACAATTAATGTTGCAACTTGTACATTCCTTTCAATATTATTCACATCATTTTCTAAGTCTCCAACCCAGCCATCTGCTCTTTATGACCAGCTAATGATCTCAGCAACTTCACCTTCAAACTTACCTCTATCCCTGCCCCTTTAATTTCCTTCCCATCTTAGAAGAATAGGTACTCATCCTCTTGTATAATAAAATACTTCCACCCATGCCCTTGAATTCATTCTTCCCATTTCTGAGATCCTGATTCATCAATTATTGCCTTCTTTCTCTATTTTCAGCCTCACACTATTTACTGCCTCTGTCTCTACTATCTTATAAATATATTCAATATATTTGTGTGTGTGTGTGTGTGTGTGTGTGTGTGTGTGTGTGTGTGTGTGTGTGTACAGTCTCTCACCCTTGATGGTAGCTAAAATAGCTAAAATAGCTGCCATCAAGATGTTTGGAAGAACAGTCTAGATTCTTTGTCTAGACTATTTAACCTATCATTTATGCTTTAGTTTGGCTTCTCCTGAAGCTACTCCATAAAAGGTCATAAAGAACTTCCTGATTTCCAAATTCCATAGATACATCTTAGTCATCAGCTTATTTGATTCTCTGGGTCATTCGACACCATTAATCTCTCTTTTATTTCTGAAATTCTCTCCTCCTATGCATATTTATTTCTCCTCTTACCAGCTAGATCTTATTCAGTCATATCTTCTTTGGCTAACTCCTTCAGGCTTTTGTCTGATACCCTGTACTCTTTTTGCTTTATATGCTCTCTCTAGAAAACCTCACTTATTCCCATGACTTTAACTGTCACTCATATGCTGAAATCTCTTAAATGTATACACAGTTTAGTTGGACAATTGCAATCATGTTTTAGTCTCCTCTAGTCTTGTCCACCTCTAATCTCCCTTCTACCTCCCTTCCACCTGCCACCACCAATAATTTTGAACTTAGTAAATATCTGTCAGAATTAATGATTACCAAGGGATCCCGAATGCACTAACTTATAAAAACCTAACTACTTTAGCTCTGTAAGTTTGCTGAATCCCAGTTCTACATACATTAAGGCAATAGTCACTGAACAATGTATGAGCTTTGTTCTCTTTAATAAGTTAACATGTGATTTCACCTCTTAAAACTCTTTAGTCACCTCTCATAAAGAAAAATCCTACCTTTTTTAGATGGCAAACAATGCCTCATCTATAGCTTAGTATCATCTCCGGCTGCTTGCCCCTAAACATCATGTTCTTTTAGTTCCTTTAATTCACTGTGCCATTTCACATCTTAGCGTTTTTCACAGGATGGTCTTCCACTGGTAATGCTTTTTTTTCCCCCTTTGTGCATCTTATATAAATCTGTACTCAAATTTTAAAATTTAACTCTTATCATCACTTGTCTCTCTGCTCTCTCGGTAGCCTTGACCACTCACTCACTTCTTATCTTCCCACCCTACTGTGCCTTTCTCTATTGCAGCCCTTATCACAGTGCAGTTTATTTATGTATTTGGATGCCTACAATGTCCTCCCCCACTATACTGTGAGCAGTTCAAGTATAGGAACCATATACTATTCACCTTGTATCTTTGGTATGTAGTAAGTGCTTGATAAGTAGTAGACACTCAATACAAATGTATAGGATTAATGACAAAATAAGAATTCAAAAACGTCTTGAAAAACTGGTCAGAGCTGAAAGTAAACTGAATGTAAGATGAAATGAAATAGGATTAAATATACCAAAGCCTAGAGTTA
Organism: Pteropus alecto; assembly: GCF_000325575.1. Classification (NCBI taxonomy): domain Eukaryota; kingdom Metazoa; phylum Chordata; class Mammalia; order Chiroptera; family Pteropodidae; genus Pteropus; species Pteropus alecto. The sequence continues at coordinate 6,587,972 of NW_006436288.1, forward strand.
GCTGTAGTAATTCATTTAGGGAAATCTGAATAGAATTTTATGTGAAAAAGACCTGTGAAATTAAAACATCAAACTCAATATTAGTCAAATTCTTATACGGCTGATGAAATAGTATGGCTATATCTCTAGTTATTTATCCTTTAGAGTAAATATCATTTGTATAAACTCTGTCGCTCTTCACACTATAAATTTTCGCAGAGCACATTATTGAGAGTAAACAGTTTTCAAGTGATTTTATGATTCAGGTTTCATATTTATAAGCAAGGTCTACCAAATAAAGTATAAATTGTATTTGAGAGAATAATTTATTTATTTAACATTTTAAGAAAGGAAACTAGAGAACAACAATCCCAGTGTTCTTTTCCTAAAACACCTGTTTGGGGCTGAAGCTATTGGGTTCTATTCATGAAGTGAAAGCAATCAGTGGCCGTTCTGGCTCATGCATACGTGTATCTCCTCCTATCTGCTAGGCAATTTCTATTCATGCAAAATAACTTCTATATCTATAAAAGCCTACTAGCTTTTAACAATAACGCTCCAAAATTTGAAGTGAATGTATTGAGTGCAGTCTTTTGATGCTTTCTAAAGAATTTTACTCACTGAGCACATTTCTAAGTTCAGAGTAAATGTCTAAAAATCTGATTATTGAGTAATTGCCTCTCACTTTTCCCTGATAAACTTGTGCTTACAATATTTTGCCTTGACATTCAGATCAATGTTTAATCTTGCCAAACTCCAAAGTAATCAAAAATTAAAGATCACTGTTTCTAAATAACACCTGACTTGACTTTTATACACAAATGCTATCAATAATAATAGCTAATATTTACTAAATGTTTACAATATTCCAGCCATTATTCTAAGCACGTAAAAAGGGAACAATCCTATGAGATAGGAATATTTTACTACCCTTTTCAAATGAGAAAACTGAAGCACAAAGAGGTTAAGCAACTTGCCTATGGTGTCACAGCAAGTAAGCCGTTGAACTCAGAAGTGATGCCTCAGCTAAATATTTTTAGCCATTCAATATTAGGAGAAGAACATAAGAATTGAGGGAAAATTTAAGGGGAAATTTAAAAAATACAATTAACATGGCACTTCAGGCAAAAGTAGTTTTCTAGATCTATACTACAATTCTCTACTTTCATGTACATGAGTAGATTTTCCCCACACATGTACAAAGAAATAAATTTTAGATAGGGAGAAAATTGGTGGCAGTGTCTTAGTTTGGAAACCACTTGCAGGCACTAGCTATAGAATAAAGATAAAGATCCTTTGGTTTAAAATAACAAATTTTGTTTGAAGCCAAAATGGCTTTGAAGCTATGCAAAAAGAATTTGCTCTTAAATAGTCAAGAATACCAGAAATGGCTAACAAAATGGGCATTTTTTTTCTTATAGAGAATAACTAACATGTGCCAAAGCTTGAAGTAAATTTTTTTTTTTAATGAATTATTGTAAAGTAATTACTGTCTAAGGAACCATTTTCTGGAAGAGATCTCTACACTCCTCTGGCCTAGAAGCCTCTGGGGTAAACATTAAATTGGCCTTTGATCCAGGAAAATAAGTCCTGCTGTAACATAACATGTGCATGAAAAAATTTAAGATCTTGTCGTTGAAGCATTTAAGTCCCTCAGAACCATTTCTGATTAAATTTTCTGAATTAATAACCTATTTGAACACATCCTCAGTTATAAAACCAACTTCATTAAAGCAAGAAAGGATCAATATCTCAGGTAGTAGGACATTAATATTAGATCGCTTCATGAACATATGAGCAACCTTATAAGGTCTAAGTTTTAAAAAACACAGTACATACACATATATCCACACACACATAAAATATTTTCATACCTTAAACTTGGAAATACATCTCGTTCTATGGGTTTCAATTTTCTCAGTTTCTCCCATGTTGCTCTTCTGAGTATTCTAAAGTATTTATGATTTAAATCTTGATATTTCTTAGTTCTATCATTTTTAAAAGAAAAAATCTATTAAATTACTGACAAAATCATAAGTCGTCATTCTTTTGAAGAAAATACTGAATCTGAATAACATAATCAGAATCCATTGTATTACAAAAATACCTGGGAAGCTTTTGATTCAGATCTAGAAAATAATGACATTAAAGAAGATTTAGCTGTTAATTTCTTATCGAAAAAGTTACATCAAATAACTTTGTCTACTCTTTAGTGAGATTAAAGGAATTCTTTCTTAACGTCCTTTTGTAAAATAAAAACCACGTGGTTAAAATAAAATTTTTCATTTCTTTAGCCAAAATAAATAGAACCAAAGTAAACTTCTTGGACTTACATGAAAATGATGCTTTTAAAACACACACACTTTGATATGTGTTTGTGCTAAAAGTCTTCAGCAAGCCTACCAAAGTTCAAAAATCTCTGTTTGGCTAGGCTCCCTCTTGAAGTTCTTTGTGTTCCAAGACTTCCCTGGAGTTTCAAGAAAGGAAACACTTTCCGGGGCACTGCCGATTCACAGAAACCTGGGGAGACATGGAATTTTAATTATGAAAATAGCCTAAGTAAAAATAACAAATAATTCTGTGATCTGGAAAAGAATCCTACAGTTAGTTGCAAGTTAAGATGTGAGGTTTAGGAAAAGACCAGTCACATAAGTACACATCTGTATGTCTACACAGGTAATAAATACAGATGTGTGTGTGTGTGTGTGTGTGTGTGTGTGTGTGTGTAGATATATACACATATAATGTAGGTGCACAGTTTTATATGTAAAAAAGATTACCTAAACTATTAAATTCTACTAACCCCTTTTGTCTATTTAGTATCTTGAAACCAGGGCAATATTTTGTACCAAAACCAAAGTGTTTCACTGTGACAATATTTATTCTAGTAAATCTACTTCAAGTTGTGCGAATGATATATTAACGGTATCTCCAGTGTTAATTTATTCAAATCTTCTGAACAATATCCACTTAAGAAGGGATCTTGAATGCACTAACTTTTAAAAACCCAACTGCTTTACCTCTGTCAGTTTGCTGGATCCCAGTCTTCTACATACATTAAGGCAATAGTCACTGAAAAATGTATGAGCTTTGCTCTCTTTACTCATTCTCTCGTGGTTACAACTGTATACTGAAAGGACACTAGGTGCCCGTCATTTTGCTAAGCACAGGTTTCAGAAGTGAACAAGACAGACAAGCTCTCCTATAGACAATATAAACTAGTTAGAGAAGGGTAAGGCTCTCTGAAAAGTACTTGAACTCAGATCCCAAGGAATCTATATTTTTATTTGGAAATTTTTATTAAAACTTTTAACTAAAACACATTGAAAGAGAATTAAACAGTGTACGATCAAATACAAACTGATCGGTATGTAAGAGGTGAAAATTATAGGTCATGGATGAAAATCGTTAAAGACACTTTTGGCAATTCTAAATGGCCGTATGGACAAATTCATGCTGCAGCCATCACATAAAATGCTAAATCATCTGAACTATAATGCAAGTGCACTAGTTTTAGAAAAACCAATAGAATGGGGTGATTTTTCAAAAGAATGGGAACTGTTATTTTTTGGTCCTCATCTGTAATACATTTGCTTTTATTATAAACCTCTCAACTGCCTTCATGTCTCCCTTCTCATGATTTAGAACCTAATCCCGCTCCTCTTTCTTTTTTTTTTTCTATCCCTCCTTGCCAATATCTGAGCTCAATATAGTCACCCAAACAATAAAAGAGAGAAAACTTATTCCTCTTCCATGCTGAAGTTGTCTTCACTCTTTTTAGTGGCTAAAGGTTTTCTAAATGCTTATTTTTCCTATTTGGCCAGGGGACATAGAAGGTAGAGGAGTGACTCAGAAAATCACCACATGGGGGAATTCTGTCATTTCTTCTATGCATTATGATACTATGTAACTATGCTGAGCATATTATATAACCATGTCTCAAAGATTTATTTCAAACTGTGTTTATTATCTTGAGAGAAGTTTTGTAAATAATTGTCTCTTCTAAGTTAGGAAGTAGTGTTTGAAACTGAGCACTTGGAATGAATTAAATGTGATTCAGTTAACACTAAACATTTCCTAATTTGCCAGTTTATACAGTGAAAACATTTTAGCTTTTCAGACACATTCCTTAAATTTTAATGGAGGAAAATAAAGTACTGACTGAAGAAAATCTATTATGTTTTTAAATAAAATTTACAAAATCCAATAGTTAATGTCACTTTGAACATTTTTGCCCCAAATCAAGGAAGGCACACATTGTTTCTTTGCTCCTTGCGGCCGGCAGTCCCTGACAAGTGCCAGCCATGTAAACAGTCCCCTGTTGTTAGCACGGTGTTGTTTACACAGTGACTTCTGTCCCTGGAATCACAGCGCCACAGTATAAATCCTCATCAATCATCACTGCTAATGAAAATGACTTGCTGAAGTTTTATTAAGAAGAGAATCATTTTATTTCTCTAACTCCTCAGTATTTGAAGGAGAGTAGTGTACATTCTCACAAAAATGTAGTAGAGTTTCTTCCATGACTACTGGACACAACTCTGGGTTTTTTGTTTTGTTTTGTTTTGTTTTTAATTGTAGTAAAAGTGCATTACGGAATTGTTAACTATATGTACATTTTTGGATAGCAGGACTCTAGAACTCTATACCCACTGAATAGCAACGCTCAGGTTTTTGACACTCCTTAGTTGTCAGCCTTAATGACACGTCTCAATCACAAAAGAATACAGTTTTTTTACAAAACAACCCCCTTGTTTGTGCTCTTTCCCCAGTGTTAAGTATATAGATATAGTTTTTTATTGCTATAGATCACCTGGGAAAATACATACATTTAATTTTACATTATACTATTAAATTAACAAAATAAAAGTTTTATTTTATCATGCAAAACTAGTAGTACATACATGAAGAAGACTTAGGAGAACATCCTTTCTCTGGGAAAAAAAAAAAAGAGAGAGAGAGTCATACCATCAGCAATCTATGAAAATCGTCTTTTACCAGAAGTTTCAAATGGCTCCTAGAAAAGAATGGCCTCTTGGAATGAAATCCAGCTGAAATAATTCAACCAATACCAAACCAAGTAACTATGTGCCAATGAAGCACATGTAGAACCAACAATGACTCTTTGTATAGTGCCTACCAAATTATTTTACTTCTGTTGATTCATTTCCATTAGAAATCAAAGAATAAGATATTGGATTCTGCAAATAAGCCTTGCATATATAGATAATATTTTATTTCCTATGTTCAGGGGAGGTATCAAGACTGTATCACTTTAGGCAAAACTAGAAGAGAAACTTTACTGAACCATAGAACCATACATATGATTTCACCAGGCAAAGCAAAGAATGAAATGCACAGAAACACAAGCAAATACTATGATCAGCAATTCAGCAATAAAAATATCTATCCTGTTACTTTGGATAACATACTAACTCTGGTAATAGAACGAGACATGGAAAAGCCAACCTGAAAGTTGACTTCCCAAATCTTTAGGTGAACTAGTTGTGAATATCCTCAGTGTTACATCCCATGCCAAGGAATGCTAGAGTTTGATTAGATGATTATGAGAGTAGCCAATGTTTTCCACACTAGCAATTCAAACCATTTCATTTCTTAAAAATTATTATCCCAGTTCTTCTCTTCCTTTTCCCTGTACACATATAGTTTTGGATACAAAAAACATGTTCCTTCATTTAATTATGACAAGTAAATACTGAACTGTTTTTTTTCTCACAGAGAAAGGGGTTTTTAATCAGCTTATAAAGTTCCAAAATGTAATAAAATATTTAGACTTTTTCCCCATTTATTTGTTAATTCACATTAATGGATATAGTCAAAATGCCAGACCTCGAAGCCTAGTCAGCTCGGGTTTAGTCCTAGTTTAGTTGTGAGTTGCTTGAACTCTTTGAGCCTTTTTTTTTTTTTTTAACTTTTCTAAGGCATTGGAATATTTATGCCTATCTTGCAAGATTGGTATAAAGACTGAATTATAAAATTTACACAAGACAGACCCTTAGCATGGCTGCTGAAATAAAAGTCACTCCTTAAATGGCAGTGATTATTATTCATTCATTCCACAAATATTTATTAAGGCTCTACTATATTCCAAGCACAGTAGTTGATGCTAAGGATACAACGATGAATAACATACGTGCTTACTCCCAAGGGGTCTCACATGCTATAGGGAGAGATAGACAATTAAATGATAATAATAGCTACTTAGTGCCACAGTGCAGACAATTTGAGCTAGGTAATAGCAAGAGGTGATCAATGAAAACTGTTTATTTGGATATTCATTTGGAATATCATTTGAATACCACATCATAGTTTAAGTACTTGGGCTTTGAAAGGAGGGACACTGGTTTGAAAGCCTTTTTTAAACCAGGTGTACAATTTTGTACAAGTCACTTATCTATCCGTACAATGAAGATAGTCTTTACCTTTATATCAGATAAGAAAATAGACAAAGAGGAAAATAGAACCCATGACAGGTAGTTCAATAGAGGAATTTAAATGGGAAACTAGTTATAAAGGTATTAGAAGAATTAAAAAGCCCCAATAAACAGATGATGGACATCTCAGAGATTTATACCAGTGAGAAATCACTCCCACTCCTCAGAAAGAGAAAGGGGCTGAGCTACAGGAGCTTGAGCCCTTGGAGTACACAGCCACTGCCAGAGGCAACCCTAAAAGGTGGAGGGGAAGAAATGCCCTAGCTCTTCCCTATTCTTCAGCCCCATTCTCACCCAAATCTCCCATTAACAATCTAAAAGGAAATCAGAGGCAAGGGGGCCTGAAATTTTACTTCCGAAGTCAGTTCCTCAGGATAAAGAATCGGGCAGCGGGGGGAGGGGCATGTGAAGCCAGAAAAACAAATGACTAACACAACCATAATCAGTTGCAGTAGAGTTGAATAAGATAACATATTTAGTACTATGATGCTAGCACAAAATCAACATCCAGTGAAGGGTAGTTATTTATATTATTGGGTAATATACCTTCAATCCTTAATGCTCTTTTTATTCTCAGCAACAGAGGATTTAGGATATTTAACTAGTTGCACAATTCACCAACACTTGACATTACATATGTAAACACTGCAAACTCTAGGTGATACCAAATAAGACATGAGATTTTATCATGAAACCAACTAAATTTTAACTGACTCAAATACATTAACCAACTACTTTTGCATCAGGTAAATGCAGCCACTGTCACCAAATCTTCACATAGCAAAATTTATCCAGTTTTCTTATTTAAGTAGGGTATAGGGAAAATGTCCAAAAGATCCAAGATACACAGTGTTAGTTATCACCAAGTGCTTTGTGAGAATGCTTCAATAACCAGATTAAAAACGTTACATTAAAGTCAGAAGTAAAAACTTTTCATGGTGGAAGGAGAAAAGAGGATAATGCTATCATTGTTCTTCATTCTTATTATTTTCTTCTACATAGATGGAATTCCACTAGCCCAACATGCCTTTCCTCTCTCCTTATCCTCACTCACTCCAGTCAGAGAAGGCTGACAGGATCCAGTAATGATATTGGGAAGTCTGGATATTAACTATAAGGAAGCCTGATGGCCAACAGAAATAAGCCACATTCCCTTATGTCAGCTTGCTTAATGCAAAAAGTTATATTTTAGACTCCACGTGTCATACTTCTCTGTCTTATTTTTCAATTGATTCACAGTTAGTATGGATGGGGGAAGCTTATTTTTATTTCTATTTATTCATTGGATGCTCCAAAGATGCCAACATACCAGAAAAGTGTGAAGTAACAGATTTTCCTAAAGGGCTCTTATATTAGAACTTAAAAAAAAAAACCAAATTCTAATAAAATATGTACAATATGATACCATTTTTTGTAAAACTGTAAATATAATTGGAGATAATAAAAATATAAATATTATACTATTTTCTATATTCCAACCACTGTTCTAGAAGCTTTATGGATGGCAATCTATTTAATTCTTATAAAACTCTATGACATAAATAATAGTATCCCAATTTTAATGGTGCAAGAATTGAAGCACAGAGATGTCAAGTAACTTGTGCAAGGTCACACAGCTTTAAGTGTCAAAGCCAAGATTCAGACTCAGGCAGTCTGGCCCTAGGGACTATTAATCACTACCCTAAGCTGTTGTTCTGCCTATGTGGGGTACGAGTGTGTGTGTGTGCGAGTGTGTGTGTGTGTGTGTGTGTGTGTGTGTGTGTGCTCACTGTTGTATTCACTAAGATAAAATACTGAAGAAATGAAACCAGAGTCTTAAAAGTGGTTGATTTTATTTTGGTTTTCTTTTAGAAATTTCTGAGCTGTTTTCAACAAGGATCATTAATCGTTTTTAAATTAAAAATTATAGAGAAAAAGAACAAGCATCATTGGAATTGATTCTTTAAAAATGTGATAAGAATGTAGCACATTTCTAAACCACGTGAATGCTGTGTTCTTAACTATTTCTATCTTTTTTTCTTATTTCTCTAATTATTTTGTTTTCACTAAGAACATTTGTCAGTCTCCTCTTTCTCTCCCTTCTCCTTGATTATTTGGGTGTTCATTTAGCAAAACAGCCTGAATGTTACAACTGGAAGGCACCTACAGTCACTGCTCAGAAATTCCCAATTGGTTGCATTTGGTTACAGGCCATAATGGTATTGATTCCAATTTCTAGTTTGGGATTAATAAGTAAAATAATTATTTAAATTATATAAAGAAAACAATTCAGAGTTCTGAATAAGTATTAAGCAAGATGCTCAGAGATTAGTGTTAATCAGATGACTGTGCACATAACTTAGCTCTTCAGCTTACCACTCAGCTGCATACTATTGGTCAACATGGTGGTTTGGATCATTAGACAATTTTAAATTATCTTTATTTGTAGTCATATGTTCTATTACTTATACCTCTAATTGGCTATTGGATAAAGACAGGAAGCATAAAAGAGCATTGATATTAAAATATAACCTATTGGGGAGTTTAAAAATATTTAAATTTTCTTCAAGATTACCTTCGTCTGATCAGTAAGTTTCATTGATCTAGTCAAAATTTCTACTTAATACCTCATTTTATGATTCTATTGCTCCAAAACCAATTTTTGAAAAGGAATAATAGAATAGAGAATTTTACCTAGTTTTTTCGTACTCAAAGAAATATCTGTAAATAATGGCTTAAAACCCATTCTCCTATTTCCTCAATTCTAAAGAATACTCAAACATTATAAAACTGAGTTTATTGATTTTTTTTAGTAACTTTTTAAAAAATTGTAAAATTATAAAAATTTCAAACATTATGACATAACCTTTTTCTTATTTAAATATCTTAACACGTACAATAAACACCAATCTACATTTTAATATGTTACTCTTTAAAGCCAAATACAACATATTTTCTTTGAATTTATTTTTAACAGGTCATACTTTTTCTCACAGCATTAATAAAAAATAAGGAATTTATATTACATGTTAAATAATATGACATACATGACAAGAATTTGTCTTTATACTCAAAATTACCATATATTAAATTAATAAAGTTTATTATTGTCTACAAATTGATCTAAAATAAAACATTTTAGGTAAATCATCTATTTATTGTAAGCTTAACTACATGGTACATAGTACATAGTACATTGTAGGCCTAAGTACATAGCGCATGTTAGCAACGGTGTAACATTTTTTTTTTTAATATTTTTGATCCACGGTTGAATCCTCAGATGCAGAACTCATGGATATAAGTGGCTAACTCTATGTATTCCCACCACCCCCAACCTCTGAACCACTTGAATAAGTTGGAGATATGTGGTCCTTTAAATATTACTAAATATTTCTATATGTATTTCCTAAAAGCACGATATTCTATTGTATACTAGAACAATCATTTAAGTTTGAGAATTTAACATCAGTTCAATATTATTATCTAATCCATGGTCTGTATTCAAATTGTGTCAGTTGTCCTAATAATGTCCTTTAGCTTTTTTGTTTAAGTGGCCCAGAATCCAATCCAGCACCATACATTGCATTTAGTTATCATATATCTTTAGTTAATTTTGATCAGAAAAAGTTACTCAGGTTATTTTTTGGTATTTCTTGATCTCAACATTTTTTGATTATACATTAGTTGTTTTTTAAAATATCCCTCAGTATGAGTTTGTCTGGTGTTTCTTTATAATTAGATTTCGGTTACACATTTTGGACAGGAATACCACTGAAGTTATATTATGTCCTCTTTAATGGATATCTTGAGATAAATAATGCCAGTTTGTTCCAATATTGAGGATGTTAGCTTTGATCACATGGTTAAAGTATATCTGCCAGTTTTTTCAGTATAGTTATTACTTTCCCTTTGTAATTAATAAGTGATTTTTATGGAGGTACTTTGAGAATATATAAATATTGTTTCTCATCATATTTCATCCTCATCAGTTTTAGATCTATTAATGATTTTCTGATCCCATTATTCACGTTATATTTATTAGTGGGCATTCTACTGTAAGAGCTTCCATTTCTCTCTCAATATTTATTCATTTATTTCAGTATGAACACATGAGATTTTATTTTATTCAATGAATTATAATCTATTGCCTTTATTATTTATGTTCATATTCAAATTTTCCAATAGAATACCTTCAAGCTGGTTCATAGATCCTTCTGATAAGTTCACAGTAGAAGCCTGTTAAAACTGGTTCCTGTATCCTTTTGCTATGTCCTCATCACTGTTTGGGCACTTCCTTACTTTCATCTACTTCCTAGATGTTCTAGGCTCATTTCTTTTCTTTCCTTGGCACAGCTCTCAAATTAACCCTTTTTCCAGGAAACCCTGGTTCTGTTATTGGTAAATAATATTTGGAAACTAAGACAGAGATAGAGATATATGTACGTGCAGGAAATATGTGTCTATATTTGCAAATATAGATAAATAATTTAGATATAGGCAAATATGTAGATATTAAGCATGAGTTTATACTGATACCCCCAATTCCAACCCAACACCATCTTCTACTATAACCAATATGGATCGGCACTGAAATAATCATTTATTTTTTCCCCTCGGAAAAAATTTTTTCCTCTCTATTATCAACTTTAGATAACTTCTTATCATGGGTTCTGACATCAACTTTTGTTTTGTTTTCCCCCAATGTATTTGATTCCTAAACCTAATACAATGCCATGTTATCTTTGGATGTATTTGTCAATAAATTCATACTTTTTCTTACTTCACAAATTTAAAATAAAACTAAGTGTCTAAAAGAACTTGCCACCTTTCTAATTCTTAACCAGGAATGACGAATATCTCTATTTGCAGTTGTTTTGTGATTTGCTCATTTATCTGTTCTGAGCACTTTTTTGTCTTCTAGTTGATTGCCTCTGTGTTCTCTACTAAACTAAAGCAATGGAACAGTCTTTATTATACTTGTTTTTTGTTATTGGTGTCGAAGATTTATTCGTTTTTTTGTATTTATTGTACTTGTTTTGTTTTGTACTTTTTTTGTATTTTTCTATTTGCTTTTTGCTAGAAGCTTTACTTTTGGCAAAAACATGGAGTCTCTTATAATTCACCCTACCACTATTAAATATCCTCCCCAGAGGCAGCAGCTGATGGTTTTGCTGTTTAACACTCTCGTTTATTAGTGAGATTGTCTAAACACATTTGTACGAGTCTTAATATGTTCATGTGATATTCTCTGTATGAAGAAATATGACACTCAGACCAACCAAATGAGGTGGATAAAAATACTAGGCCCATCCCAGGGGTGAAGTGGGGAGAGCTTTATGAGTGCTCTTGTTATTTAATCTTGTCTGTTCTCTCTCTTAAGTAGTTCTTGAATCAATTCAGTCTTTTTCTTTTTTCAACTTCTTTGCCATCACTTTAGTTCAATTTGCTATCTTGTCTCCTGTGGTCTCAATGTTATCTCTTTTGTTCAGTAAGGGAAAATAATTCTCTCTCCAGTATTTGATTGCGTACTTCTCCCCATCCTTCTTTTATGTATCAGATTTGTTCAATAAACATATATTATATACCTAGTATATACAGAAAAGTCTTATAGATGCTTGGAGGATAGGTAGCTTTAGAAGATGATTTCTATCTATAGGAGATCTATCATCTAATAAATAAGATAACTGTAGCAGCAACTATAATTCAAAGTTATGTCATGCCAATGCATAGACAAAGGGGTAAGAGAGTAGGTTCTGGTACCAGACTGTCTTGATTCCAATCCTGATGCACAACTTTTTGGCTATGCGGCCTTGAAAAATTATCTACCTTGTTTCCTTTTCAATGAAATCTGCTCAATAAGAGTACCTCAGAGGTTTGCTATGAGAATCAAAAGATTTGATATGTGCAGTGTTCTTAACATCATGCCTGAATAAAAAGTACTCAAAAAATATTAGTTACAATTCCCAAGGGAGGAAAAGATCGCTTTTGACTTAGAAAGTTAGAGAAGGTTTTATGATTAGTTACCACTAAAGTTGAACTTGAAAGGTAGGGTTTAGACAGACAAAGTGAGAGGAGAAGACATTCCAAACAGGAGAGTAAAAGAGCAAAGGTCTAGCATGAAATAAGCAGGGCTCCTTTAAGAAGCTCTGCATTTCCACCATGGACATGTAGGAGTCAGGGTCAAAATCTTAAGATGGGCTTTTAGTTATGAGTGAGACTAAATGTCTGATGATTGCTTCTCCTGTTGGGCTCACATTCTCTTCTCCTATTGCTAATGTTTTCTCTGTATAAAAATACAGAGACAGATTAGATGATTCCACTATTTTTCTTATGAAAAAACTGAAACCAAAGTCATTAAGAGATTAACTTAAGGTCACATTCTAGATATTTGGAGGAACAAGCCATCGCCTGCCCTATTTCCAAAGCAACAGTTGTCCTGCCTGTACTCTCTTTCAGTCTCTCTGTCCTCCTAAACCTCAACACACACACACACACACACACGCACACGCACATGCACAGCACACGCACACACACACCTTATTTTCCATCTGTTTACAGGTGGACAAATGAGCATTCTAGCTAACACCTAGAAGTAATGACCCCAGTTTTGTCTATATTAACCCAAAGGAGTGATTAGTTTCAGGCCAGACTGACATGGCCCTATAGACTGCTGTTACTGATTTTTTTTTTTTTTTTTTAGTGCAGGCAGAACCACAAAGAATTTCTTCAGTCGTATTAATTCAGTCGTAGCTAATGCTGCTGTGTATGAAGGAGAAAGTGGAGCTAATAAAAGGCTGGTCTGCACCTCAAAATGATGTGAATAAGTGAAGCAAAAAAATTGTTTAACATTAGAAAAAGCTGAATAAAAATTAAATGTTTTTTTAAATTATTTCTGAAATATTCAAACTAGCTCTATGCTTCTTAAGTTGGTAGGTACTTGCCAATTTTGCCTCTTACTTGGGACTTGCATAAAATTGACATCAGTATCCCAAGTAGTCAAAATATTATTTCAAGTTACCCTAGCAGATTTTAAAAAAACTCCCTTATTGATATTATTATTTGAGATAAATGTGTTAAAATATGAATTAAAATTCTTTTGAGTTTATCTAATCATCTGAGTTGCTTGCAAATTAGCTGTTATACAAAGGGCTTTGATTAATACAGCTTAAAGAAAGAAAGGTGAGATAGGTTGGCTATAGCTCAAAGACCTCATTTTTCTCAAGTTTTTCACAAAAGGTCACTAATTATGAATCACTGGTTTACATAACTAGATAACATTTTACTTTCATTACTCACTAGGCCATAATTCTGAGTTTATGAAAATGTGATGTTTTCAAATTCATCATACAATGTCAAAAGGGTTCTCAGTTAGCAGAAGAATAATCAATAGTTATAATTTACTAACATATTTTTTTGTTTAAAATATCATTGGCTCTCCCAATATAAAGAGAACTAATTAAATATCTGTTGGTGGTTCATTAATGTTTTTCAAATTTTCAAAAGAGTTTATTTGAGCCAAACTGATGACATATATACCGGGAAGCAGGATCTTAAATGCTCCCAATCTATTAATTCTTTTCTTTCAGTTGGGCCAGAATAAATCCTTGCCTACCCTATGGGATTATAAAGGTAGTATTATAAGCATAATAAGAATGAAAAATTCATTGAATATATTATTATTTGTGAAAAAAATGTGTATAACAAACCATAACTCCCAAATATGTGCGACTTTGCACTGAGAAGATATAATCCTCAAAAGAAAACATATGTGTAATAATGACTATCTTTTATCTCTAGTTCAGCAAAAGCCGCAGGCATAACCATCTTCCCAGCCATGATAAATACCTAGTTATAGATTTCAAAATAATTTTCCTCTCACTAGAATTTGGCTTATTCATAACCCAATCTCCAGCATTGTTTAGATACTGTATATTTCGAATTTGCAAAGATATAACCAAGGCTGTCTGCTGTACTTCACTATGAAAAAGTCACATTTTCCAATGCACTTCTTTTGGAAATAAGATGGGCTAGCAAGTTACACACGCGCCATTGTTCCATCAATAGTAGGTCCATTGTATTTTGTGGGAATTGTCACCATTAATCCCCTACGTAAGGTAAAGCATTTCCTTCACTCCTTGTGGGAAGCTTTTAGTAACATGAGTGATCCCGAGTTCAGATTTATTTTGAACTACAGGGAAAAAAGCATTATTTATAACCCATCTGTTAAAACTGCATCATTTTGAAAGATAGTGGGGAGGGGGAGGTAGAAAAGGGTAAAAGAGGTCAAATATATAGTGACAGAAGGAGATTTGATTTTAGGTGGTAAACACACAATGCAATATATAGATGATGTATTATTGAATTGTACATTTGAAACCTATATAATTTTATTAATGAATGCTACACTAATAAATTAAATTTTAAAAAGATAAGGAGTTGTAATTCTTTTGATAACTTGAATTGGAAAGATATTGAATGTTGAAAGTGAAGCATTAAAGAAACCGTGCTTAAAACTTCATTGTCAATGGTATATTAATTAGCCCAAGTTGCTCTACTTCCCCAAGTACAATTTATTTGGTACCTGCAGGGTACAAAGCAGTGCATTCGGTATTAGAGGTAGCCTGAGACCATTTCATCAGCTTTTCCAACTCCGTTTGCAGTAATTGTCTGTACTTCACCGTTAGCATGTATCATAGCTGATCAGGCGCATTTATTGTTTCGTGTAAATATGTTTCAACAATATTTACATTTTCCTGTGGCTCAGAATTATGATTTTACCTTATTTTTAGACCCACAATTTCTAGTTAGTGTTGCATTTTGACGATGTACTGATTGCATGATGCTGGCCAGGACAATAATGTAGATTCAAGAGATTCTATAACTAAATATGACTAAATAAATGACTGGTCATGCTTTACTAGAACATGTCTTCAGACTTTCAGAATAAGTAGTAATTTACAAATATTATCCCCCATTCTTAGGCCCAAAGTTCTTTGAGTCACACAAATGGTCAAACCACATGAACTTTTTATCTCTTTATTATCAGTTCAACTTGTTTATTATCATTACTTTTCTTTTGAGATAGTTGATTATTATAAGAAAAAAAATAAATTTCCACTTCATTTCTGTAGACAAAAAAAGGGGTTTGATGAAATGGAACCTCACAGGGTTATCTGATTGCAATAAATTCTTAACTGGGCAGGTCATGGTGGGTATCACACTCTGGGAATAAAACTTCTTTAGTAAAAAGCTAATTTGTCTTAAGGAAGCCCTGTCCATTGTTTCTGTGTATCTAGGTAAACACACCTTTGAAATAACCATCCTCAAGACAGCAGTAATCTTGTTAACTAACCTGTAATCTAATCTCCACCTATATTTCTCTCACCTCTATGTAATCTTCTTTAATTCCCTTCTTAATTACAAATGCTAAAAGAAGTTGCAAAACTATTATTCTAGGCAGAATTTGAGATCTTGTTTCCTGGCATATGTCATCAGTTTTGTTCAAATAAACTTATAAGAATTCTCTATAGGTCTGGTTGTGAGGCAGACAGATACACGTGAGAAACAGGAAAATGAAGGCCGAACCCAGAAACCTCCCTTAGAACCACCCCGAAACTCGTATTTTACAGTTCGGCCACAAGCGCTTGCACAGTTAGTACATATACTGAATTTCCTTAACATTAGCCTCATTATACGATCATTAAGTTATCATACATATGCCCAGAAGTTCATAAATCTAATTATAAAAGACTGAATTCTGGGCAACTGCATGCATAATAGACAAAGGGCTATATAACAGCTAAATATCAATCAATCTCAGATGCCAATCACCTACCCCTACTCCTGTTAACACCCTTGCAAAGATCGATATAAGGTACACTTCTTGAATTTTGCAGGTCCCTGGTGTGGCCTTTTTCTCTCTTGCAACATACTGTAATAAATCTTACTTTTCCTAAATTTCACTGATTTGTAGGTGATTCTTTACTGTGTCTGCGGAAATCATCAGTGCCCTCCAGCGGCGACATGGACATTTCTTATGTTGATGCCTTCGTCAGGACCTCCAGTGAATTCGATGTTGCTAAATTCAACATCCACCTTTTAGTCTTCCCTTTTCTTCACGTATTAGCAATATTGAATTCTGAGGACCATTCCTTTTTTTTGAAAACAAACAAACATTCTCTTCCCTTGGCTTCATGACACCACGTTCTATATCATCCCTCACACCCACCCTCACTGCACTCTGAATCATTTATCAACCACAGAGATTGAAGCCAGAAGACATTCCTATCATTTGAATTTACTATCAATTCAATTCAACCATTTATATTAATAGTCATCCTATCTTCTATGAGTTTCCTTCTTCTCTATCTGCTCCTTCTTAGTTTCCTTTGGATGCTTCTCTTCTACCTATTCTATAAATGCTGACAGTTTTCAAGCCTCTGTTATTAGTCTTTCCTTCTTCATCTTGTCTGTGTGGAGTTCTACCTACTCTTATTGTCTCCATTACCAGCTATAAAGACCCAATTGCCTTCTCAAAGTCTCAATTTGGATATTTTGCAAAAATTTAAAATTTATCTATATAAACTGTCCAAACCATAAATTTTGGAGTCAAGCTGGATTCCATTCTCTCACAGTAAGTTCTGCTATTTTATTTCAGATTTACAGGTTAGAACAGCACCTCACCAAGCACTTCAGTGCAGGCCTCTATCCCCAACACTGAACTTATCTCTGAAAATGCAAATTGAGGAAAACTAAAAGGAATGGATGGTAGTAATCAGATAAAATTTTAGGAGGTTCAAGCTATCAAAAGCCCTAAGGGGCTTTTGTCTGGTAACTCCAATCCCATAGTGTCAATGAAATCTCAACTAATCCTATTCTATTTTCCCAGTAACTTGATCATTACCCTAGTTCTCCACCCTCACCTAATTTCAATAAGGTCATCTGATTGCAAGAATCTGAAATTGAACATTTGGATCTTCTGTGTGTGAGTGTGTCTAAAAACACCAGTCATCATCACTAAATCCTTTAAGGCTGCACTTTTTGCCTATCATCTATAGTTTGTTGATAAAATTTTGTTGCTTGGGCCTCTCAAAATATTTATTCAGAATACATAGGTATTGACTCTTCCATTCACAGCCAAAGCATAATGCATCAAATATCTTCAATCCTGTTATGCTGAAACACATTAAAATAACAATACTCTTTCACTGTTGCACTATATGCTTGGTTGTTTCACTGGTTAGTTGACTATTTCCATGGGAACGGGGATGGGGGAATATAGGTAGATATAGGCAAATACTCCTGTGAGCTTGGCAGTTTTGTTATCCAATCAATTTACACTTAAAGTGAAACCACTAAACTTTAAAGGAATTTTTGTCATGAGTTATTAAACTTTTAAACAGTGGATTAAATAGCTAGATTTTGTGGAGATTGAGAACAAGCCACCCCAAGATGTGTTTTTGTGGTAAGCGGATTGTTTTGAGCTCAAGGCAATGTTAGCCTTCAGCTCAAGAGAAACTTCTGCCCCTCCCTCAACTACTTAGAAGAACTTGAATTAGGGGCCTTGCCCTTAATAAGAGATTATCAGAGATAATCTCTTTCAATCTATTTATAGGGCAGGATGAAGTTTTATTTACTAAGCATCTACTTTTCTTGTCAACTGCAATGCCCCTTTGAAGACCCCAAAGTACATTACCTAATCCCTAGCTCAGGATGTCTCAAATACCTAGATCCCCTTTCTATTTCTGAACCTCTCCTGTATGTGGGGTCTTTGACTCTCTCATGTATGTGGAGTTCCCATACATATGTATGTATTGAATTTGATTATTTTCTCTTGCTAATCTGTCTCATGTCTGTTTGATTTTTAGACCAGCCAGAAGAACCTTGAGGGTGGAAGAAAGCTTGTTCCTGCCCCACAATTTCAACCTTAATTATATGTTATTTCTCTGAGCAGTGCTACAACATAATCACAGGGTATCCCTCTTTAATTATTATAAGATCAGTTTAAATAATCAAATCCTAATCAGAATTTTTCATTTGTGACTATATACATTATCACTAAAACTCTATAATTAGACCCAACCGCAACATTTATAACCAAAAGAAATGACTATTTGGAGCCAGTTAATTTTATCACATATCTACTTATGTTGGAAGTTCCTTAGCATTAGATCAAATTGCAATATGACTCAAATATAAACAACAGAAAGTAATATTATTCATAAAGTGTCCCTACATATAAAACAAAACAAAAAATATAAGCAATATTTCTAAGAACCAGTTATTTTTTGAACCAAAATGGGCAGTAATATTGTTAAGGGTGTGGTTCTGGGCAAAGATATGCTAATGGCCAACTTCTGCTTCTGTAATCTGCTTGCTTGTTTGATGTTAACTAGGGTGTAGTTAATCTGTTTGCTTGTTTGATGTTAAACCAAGGTGTGGTTCTAGGCTTATTAAACTGCCTCTTTTGGGAGCTTGGAGCTGATCTCTTCGAACCCTGCATGGTAGAGAGTCAGTGGCCGGCTAATAAAGGCTCATAATTCATCTCAATTGGCTCCATGGGTCTTAGAATTGATCGCGCCACAACAATATTATGTAGGAAAAAAAGATTAGTCCTAAGCTTCTACAACATGGAACATTCACAATCTCTTTCTGTACTTTCTTGATGGTGCTCAAGAAGAAAAAAAAATCAAAACTCAGTGGTTTTGGTGGGAGGTAATATGTGATTGCTCTAACAGACTACTATATTCTTTTTTTCCCTTTCCATTTAACTCATATTTTAAAAGCTCCTGTGGACAATGTGGCTCTTTCCCAGAGATCTCCCTGATTCCAGCTTCCAGTCAGACATAGATGAAGGGAGGGTCCAGAGCCAATCAGCTGCAGATCTCTGTGGATGTTACTTGAAGTAACTAAAGGACATTGCTTACGAATCAGTAAGGGAGAGACAGCCAGGCTAATGGTCATTCTCAGCTATTCATTTTCTGTCACTTAACTGTGAAAATAGAGAGTCAAATTTCTCAAATTTGCATCTTCTTGAAATCTAATCTTAGTTATAAGAATTAATTCCTTGACTTCTGTATAATTTTCCAGCCATATAGCAGCTATGATGTGTGATACATGAAGGTCATACTCTTCTGTTTGTCACTTTTAAATATGGATTTGAAAAGTTGTATAATCTCAAAACATTAAAATGTTCATCTGTAAAAGTTAACATTTTCTACTTCACAAGATTGTTTGAAGAATGAGATATCGTACAGAAATATCCTAACACAATGCCTGACACAAAGTTGATTCTGAATAAACATACATTTTTACTGTCTACCTCTCTCCTCCCTGTAAAACTAATCTCTCTACTATACTCATGATCTCATTGCCTCTCATTTTGGGGCGTGCATAACTGACAACAATTATTTCTCTGTCTCCTGTTTCACAAAACTCTTTTTTCCTGATGGTTTCTGAATAATCTATAAACATTTATTGAACATGTAGTTAGCAAGTGTCAGGTATTTTTACACATTATCAACATATCCCTAGCCTCTCCTGAAAGCTATTGGCCTTTCTGCTTCCCTCTACAATCAAACCTCTTCAATGAAGCAACAGTAAGGGAATCCACATAAAGAAAGTTGTCAGAGGAAATATGAATGTCTGGATATTGTGTTCGAAATTTAGGCTGTAAGTTCTAGTGCACGTTTTCCAGAAAAAAGAAACAAAAGGACCTTTGATTCTCAAAATGTTAAGATCTATTTGATCCACATCGGTAACATTTCAGAACTGTCGCACTACCCCATTTACATCTGCATCTGCCCATACCAAGCAATGAAAGCATCCTAGCTATAATCATCAGTAAACTTTTACTTGCTAATTTCTAATTTCTATTTTTTTAGCTTTCATCTTATGTGATTTGTCTATATGGTATGACATTCATATCAAGCTTCCTTCTTGAACTTCCTTTTCACTTTATTTCTGACATTTAATAATAATAAGCCATGTTTGAGCACTCTCACATTTTTCCCTGGCTCCTACTCCTAAACATGACTCATAAATTTTGATGTTTCCCAAAACATATTTGTCTTAATTTATTCTTGTTGTACATGCTCTCCTTAGATTATATAATCCATGTCTAAAACCTTCCATATCTCTAGGTCAGACCTAACCTGAAATCTAAATTAATATTTCCAGGTGATTAAAAAAATAAATTGCATAAATGTCCAAAACACATTTTAAATTATTTAAGCTTCACTCTATGTGTGGTAAATCTATAACAAGATAGTTTTAAAACTATGTAGCAATGTAAAAAATGCTTAGAGGAAAATCAGCCATAACTTAGTACTTAAACACAAAAACTCTTACTATTTTTATGTTCTCTATTTTTATATCCAAACATTCTATATAGTTCAACTATTGTATACAGACAATGTTTTGTCATATTTTATTATCATTAGTTCACAATTTTTAATTTTTGCTTCCTCTACATTTTTATGTTCAAAAAGTAACTTTAAAGTATGAAGTCTACAAATAAGAATCTAACAATATTGAAAAAATTTAAAGAAAAAGAAAAAGCAAAGGTTGTTAGGACAGTAGTTTAGATACCTATCAAAGGTACAGAGTAGTTCTTAAAGGAATCAACATGTAATGCTGGACTGCACTTAACTACAGTAGTATTAAAATAATAATATAATAATAATAACCATAAACCAAAAACCTATAATGAACAAAAATAAAGAGAAAGGGATCCAAACAAACCACTATAGAAAGTCATCAATGTATAAGAGAAGAGAGCAGGAGACGAAGAAAGGAACAGAAAAGAACCACAAAAACAACTGAAAAATTATTAATAAAATGGCAATAACTTTACACCTATCAATAACTTTTCTGCATGTAAATGGACTAAATGCGTGAATCAGAAAACATATGGTGTTTGGATGGATTAAAAAAACAGATTTGTACATATTCTGCATAAAGAGACTCATTTCAGATTGAAAGACACATAAACTATAAGTAAAGGGGTAGAAAAAGATATTTCAAGCAAATGAAAACGAAAAAAAGAAAAGCTGGGGTAGCAATACTTATATGAGACAAAATAAACTCTAAAATAAAGACTGTACAAAAGACAAAAATGGGCAATATGTAGTGATAAAGGGATCAAATCAACAAGAGGTTATAACTCTTATAAACATCCATGCACCCAACATAAGAGCACCTAAATTCATAAAGTAAATATTAACAAACATAAGAGAGAGATCAACAATAATACAAGAATAGTAGGGAACTTTAATACCCCACTTATATCAACAGATAGAGATTCCAAGTAGCCTTAAATGACACATTAGACTAGATGAATTAATAAACATTTATAGCACATTCCACCTTAAAACAGCAGAAAACAATGATTCCAGGCAATTATCACCAATGGTGGCAAAAACCAGTAAGCGAAGAGCTAATGGAGAACTCAGAGTAGACAATGTGGCTGACAACATATGACCTCACAGATCAATCTTAACATCATAAAAGAAATTCAACCAGATATTATGAGTCCTTTGATGTGATACAATAGGAAATAAACATTATCACGTGTGAATCATTCTTACCAAAACTATGAATTGGATAAAACCAGTAGACCAAGCTATCAGTATAGAGGAAATACAAGGGAGAAAAGGACACATTAAATGATGCCACATGTATGTTGTCAGCAAAATACAAACTGTGGGTAATTCTGCACAATAAATGACCACATTTATTTAATGGATTATTGGTAAGAAAAAGAAAAAAGGAGAGTTACATATCAAAAGAGTCATATGAGACAGAGCAATCAATGAAATCTTATTTAGTTCCTGATTCCAACAAATCAAGTAAAACTTTTTTCTAGACAATTGAAAAATGTGAACACTGAATGAATATTAAGGAGCTATTGTAAATTTTATTTTTAGTTCTGATCATGGTATTATGGCTATGTTGTATAAAGTGTTCTTATCTTTCATAGATAAAACACTAAAAAATTTACAGATAAAATTATATGATGTCTAGGATTTGTTTTGAATGATCTAGTGTGGAGCAGGAAGAAAGTAGGTAGGAATATAAAGGAACTAGACAGACCATGTGTTGATAATTGTTGAAATTTTATATATACATGAAAGTTTCCATAACCAAAAGTTAAAATGTAAATATAAAAAAAAATAAACCTAATATTGATATAATACAAATGTTTTATTAAAATATTTTAGGAGGGTGGTAGAGAAGAAAAGTGGTTGTTCAACACTCAATCTTCATCTTCCAGATTAGAATACAAGCATATAACATTTAAAATTGATAAATCAGGAGTGTCCAGAGAAATTATAATTTTTGGAATATAGAGAAACAGCTAGCCTTGTAATAATATTCAATTTTTTTAAATTTTAAACACACACAAATTTGATAAAAACAAAAAATATTTTAAAATAAATATTAAACATCTTTTACTATTTTATTTTGATGGGATGAAGCCCATTAATTCTTATTATGAATTATATCCTAAATTGGCACTCATTTGTATCTTTAATTCTCTTTCATTTGTTCCCCATACCTGCCTAGTTCATTGACTTCATGTTATTATATCAAATATGATTTGAGTTCATTTACTTCTCTAACACCTCTGCCATCACCCTGGTCTAGGGCCTTATCAACTCTTATCTAGAACACTGTCTAGTCTCCTAACAGATTTTCTGTTTTTACTTTTGCACTCTCTGATCCGTTCCACACACAAAAGTCAGACTGGTATTTTAAAGATACTGAAAACAGAAGATATTGCACCTCTACATGGATCACTTCAATAGTTTTAGGACTGCCCTCCGAATAAATCCAAGGTCCTTAACACAGCCTCTGAGCCCTGCATCTTCAGTCTCCTGTTTATGTCTCCAGCATCATCTTAATACCACTTTCCCCTTCATTCACTTGAATTTGCACTTGCTTTATTTCTCAATTCTTAAACACTTTCTCATCATTCTCCTTGGTTATCTCTTAAGTTTTAGAATTCAACTTAAAAGTCGCCACTTTTCTTTCTCTCACCACCATACTAATTTTCTCCACAATACCTACCACTTTTCATTGCATTTTTACCTGTTCACTTGCTTACTCTTCATTTCCTCCACAGGCTGTAAGCTGCATGAGAGCAGGAACTTTGCTTTGCTCACTGTTGTATCTCCAGTAGCTAGAACATTCCCTGTCAGTGGGTCCTTAATTAATATTTATTTAACCAGTGAGTAAATGAACTGTGTAATAGGACAGTTTTTCTCAAACTTTACTGTGCGTACAATCACCGAGGAGAGATCTATTTTTTCAGGAGATCTGGGGTGGGGACAAGATTCTGCTTTTCTAACAAGTTTCCAGGTGATGCCAAAGCTGCCAGCACTTTGCTTACACTTTGGCTAAGCAGGCTAGACGGGGTACAAAGATGAGACATAGCAATGTTTGTCCTGTAGGAAATAGCTTATGATCTAGTAATGGAATTCCTTCATAAAAACAATCTAAGTCACCATGTACCACCTTCACTTTCATTTCATGGAAGACGTGAAACTATTGGAGACTGGGACAGTTGTTGACCTTATCCAACATTATCCAAAACTAACATGAGACTGCATCTGGCTTTAAAAAAGTTATTCACAGTGTTACAATAAGATGCAAAATTTACAGGAAGCAATTAGCAATTCAGTATATGGCAGTAGAGGTCCTTTTTACCAAAGAAATAAACATCCTGAGACAGACAGGTGAGAATTTGAATTTGATTTTGCCCCTGAGTAGCTGTGTAACCTTAAGCAGTCACTTATAGTCTCTGAACATCACATTTATCATGCATCAATTGGGGCAAATGCTACTCACTTTAGCAGTGTGAAGATGAAGTGAGGTATCACATACCAGTTAAACCACTGTGCCTGGCATGTGGTAGTCCTTGCAAAGTACCAGGTCCTCATGTTCCTTTCTTAGGTAGAACATTTTCCTCATAACACTTTCCCAGGGAGTGATAGAGAATCAATTTTTGAATGTTATGTTTGGCATCTTTAACATTTCAGATGGGACAAAAAGCTAGGAAAATAAAATAAATAAATATGTAGCATAAAAGTAGGCTTTTTGGTCTAAAGGAATCAGAAAAGCTAAGCTTTAGTCCAGGATTCAACGCAAACTAGATGTGTGATATTGGACAAGTTATTTAACACCTCTGGGCTTCTGTATTATTTCTAAATTATTGTATACACTTTGCTAAATACATCACTTATCTTCTTACAGTAAATCACTATTCTTACTTAAATTGTTTTATATATTTTGTTTTCTTTCAGAATATCAGCAAATTTCACAGAAATATTAAAATTGCAGAATCATTCAATAATTAGAACAAGAATTGAAAAAAAGTTATTTTCTTCCCTTCTGAAATATTTATTAAACACCCTCAAATGATATTATTAAGCTCTAAAGAAGTTCATGAAATCAATGAACTTAATTTTCTTACTTGGAGAACTTCCATCTTTTTTAGATTACACAGATATACACATTTTCCCTGACAGTAGAATTTGTTTTAGTTGTCATATATGATATTAAATTGTCATTATTTAGAATATTAAATTAAATAAAGCTTAAAAATACAAGAAAAAATAATTTGGAAAAAATATCAAATTAAATCTGTTACTTCAAAATAATTGTGATGTTTCAATGTAATAATGTAAAAAGTCAGTGAAGAGCTGCTTGAATACATTTGTGTAGCTATGTCTCTCTATTCACAGGCTGACAAATGAATCTGTGAATTGAAAACTATTGTTTTTATGCCTTTAATTCTCCCTCCCTCTCTTCATCATAAGTGAGTTTTGATTCTTTTGTGTGTCATTTCTCACACGCCTGCCCTTATACCCAATCTACTACTGAATGCTCATAGAATTAAACCATTGGGGTCACTTGGATTTAGCTAGATTCTCAAAGTCCCTGGCTTCACTCTTTTCATATAAACGCATTTGGTTTTATTCTTAATTACTTCTCTTTATCAATTTCTTACTGTAACATACTATTTGATCCTGGAATTTTACAAAGATGGCAAATTTAAACTTCTGCTGTGTGTGACACACCATTAACTACACAGAGACAGTCTGTATCTACTACATTAATATTTATTGATGTTTAATGTAATAATGACCCATCTGCTACTGCTGTCTAAGAGGCAGTTTCTATCTATAGGGATGGAAATTAATGACAGTCTGTCTGAGCTGCCTGATGTCAGACCTGGAAAGGTGTGAAGGATATTGTAAGAGCTGGATGACTGGTTAGAAGTTCGGAGGTAATATTCCAGTGGTTGCAAGCTTGGGATTTTTCATGAAGCTTTTTTGTTAACAAAGGCATTTTCTGATACTGAACAATTAAAAGGTAAAGAATTTGCTATTTCTGGGAAAGTATTGCTTATTTAGGAAAAGAGCAGACTTGAGATTAAATATATGGCTTTCTTCAAGGAAAGGCTAAAGGAAGAATGTACTATAATATCAATTTTCCAGATTGTTTAGAGAAGAAAATTGGGAAAGTGAAAATTTTGAAAATATTTCAAAATTATGTGAACAGTATTGAGGAACTATATCAATAAAATTATGATCTTTGGGGGTTATGTTTAAAAAAATTTTTAAGTAGGCTCTACTTCAAAATGCCATCATTAGAGCTATAAGAAATTTCTTGATTTCAGTGCTGAATTATTCTTTTCAGAAAATTTGAGAAGCAATGTGCACTCAACAGCTTCTAGTAGTTCTCATTGTGCCCTCTGTTGCACTAAGCCAACTGAAAGCTACACCCATTGAAAAGTTAATAACTTTAAATATCTTGTCTCTTTTGTAAAGTATGAGAAAATTAGAATTATTTACTGATATATAATTAACAGCCCTTGTGTCATCAGAGTTCTGACTAAATCATCCTTAAGAACAGCATATTAAGCTGTTCAACTATTTCTTGAATTCTGTGTTCTTTAAAAAGAATAATGAGAGTGACTGATAAATGTCTCTGATGGAACTTCTTTTTATTTTCCCCCTGATGGAACTTCTGACAGACAGGAATGAATAGTTCTAGGTTTTTTTTAAGAAATATACTACTGGAACTTAGAGTGGCAAAGTCAGAACATGAAGCAGGAAAAACCAAAGGGTAGCAATTTTTACTGTATTAACCTGATTCTTAAATAAACGGAAAAACTTAAAAATATATATTTTATATCAGGTGGAATTTTACTGTGTATTTTTTTTCTTAGAGGGCTCTGGTAATATCCAAAACTTTTACATCTCCTTCTGGAAAGTAAAATATATAGAAATAATTATGTTATTTTTACACTCATGACTGAGCCAAAAAGATCACACACTTGCCCAGCAACTTTTTCACACTCAGCAGAAAATATTTGCCTGGCAGAAGTCAGAGGGTAGTTAAAAGCATAATTACATGGGTTTTAAGCTATAGCCACTATGAGTTCCCTATAGAAATTCACACAACTCCACAGATGAATATTAAAAGCTGCGAGTAGGGACTCATTTTAAAACTGTTTTGAAAGCCCTTGAAATTGAGATGTTTTTAAAGAGAGACAATTTAAGAGTTATAGTTTGGCCTATATCATCGCTGGTTAAACTCTATCAAAGACAAGAATTTCCGTGTATCTGTGCATGTGTGTAAGTGGTCAGTAGCTTTAAACTAGTGTTTGTTAATAGCTGGTAGGCAGGTAAGGCTTGTCTGCCTGGGTAGTCGATGAGGAAAAACACCTGAAAGTAGGCCTATGGTGACTTTCACTAACCATTTCAGTTATCTTTTTCCATCTTAATGATAGTTTTTGGTAGAACTTTGTACATACTGATTACTATATTTACATGAAAAGTCTTGTTTATGGAAGCAGTTTCACAATTATGAAACTAATCCACATAAAAACTCTTAATATTTTTTTAAGTAGAATGATGGCCCTTCTAGCTAAGCAGTTTCACAATTATGAAATCAACCAACATAAAAGCTCTTAATATTTCTTTTAAGTAAAATGTCTCTTCTAACCAATGCAAATGAGATAGTATTTTAATTAGAATAATTTTAAATTCTGTTACAGTTTTTGAGAACAATTATCAAAAACCACTCAGACATTTAGCACATAGAGTATTTCACACTCTGTTACAGGCATTTGCAGGTCATATTGTGATAGATATTCCTTTCAACCTTCTCAGTCTTATTTATAATTCTCTTTATTGATTTAAATTTATTAGTTTGAAGTGTTTGGGTCAAATTCCAATTCCTGATGTTTTTCAGGAAACATTTATTGTCTTTCAGAATTTATTGTCCAATGTATGAAATATAGATTCATTCCTTGAAAGCATTACATCATTCTTTGACAATATACATGTTTACTATACATGCAAAGAAAAATAATTGAATAGATAGTATAAATAGTATTGATATATAGATGAGATAATTAGTCTCAAAGCAAGTTTCCTTTGCCTGAATAATTGGTTTGTCAACAAACTTATACTCAACTGATATCCAGTTCACCTGATTCTATAAAAAGAATTTTCTGTATTTGGGAGGGAATATGACAATATAAACCCTAAGAATCATAGATTTAAAAATATTTACTAACAGGGATGTCTATACAAAGATACAGATAATGAAGTACTCCCCACACAAAGTAAACACATAAAGATAAAATCCATTGCGTTTTGCCCAAGATATGTATATCCACTGGCTTCTGGACATAACTTCAGACCTACATCTCTTTCCTACTTTACACTTACCCTAAGTTTCACTAATATTTTGATTTCCATGGTACTGAAAAACTAAAACATTTCCCTACCTTTCCTAATAATCAGTGAAAAGAAAGCAATGATATTATTCTGTATCTATTTCCAATACCATTTCGAAAGCACATTGAAAAAAAATGTGGTGCAAAAATATAGAGTTGATATAAATAAATTCTATAAATAAAAACAAAAGTTAAAATTGAAATGAATTATTTGATTATAGATCATTACTGACTTACCTATAATACTATTATGCAATTGTTTCAGGTGGCTGAAAGAATGTGGTAAACATTAATACCATTGACATAAAAAGTTTTTTGGTTTTAACATTTCACCTAATCCATTATTAAAATTGTCGAAAGCATAGAAACCATGTAGGTGTCAGAAAGATGGTAATGTTTACATATTTATGCTAAGAGTAATAAAACTCCCACAATACAACAGTCAGAGTGTGATTACCTTTGAGACTTCATAATATTTCTGATTCAATGATTTTAGAAAACTTAAAAATTCACCTATACTGCTTAATTCTTGTTGGAAAGATGTGGGAAATTTTAGGTTACATAAATATTTCACATTCTAAGTCTTTCTTACATATAAGGAAATATATTCTTCAACAAGATTTTGAAGAATATAAGACAAAGATACTTTATTATTATTATTATTTAAAATATAGTTTGAACTTCCAAAGAAAATATCATATTGTGAAATTTGACATTGACTATAATGGAAGCTTTATTATATGGTTTCCTAGTCACAAACTGATTCTGCTGCATCTTCAAAATGTCAGAAAAAATCTTAGTCAGTCATCCAGCTGTTTCTAAACCAAAACATTGAGTTACCTATGCGAAAACGTTTCTTTGAAATTTTATCTATATGAGATACTTGGTGTTGCATAGCTGTATCCAATCTTGAGTCTAAATCTCTAACTTGTGGTATTTGATCCACGTTTCTAGTCCTCAGGTGGAAAAATAGAAATGCGACACTGCCATATATGCAATTCAGTGGCTAGCAAATTTTTTAGTCCATTCCAGCAACAATTTTAGTGTCATTCTCTCACTTACCAATGTGGGATCCAACACATATGGCAAGAGAAATACAGTTGAGATTTTAAATAAAAAAACGCTGACTGACTTACCCCTTTAGAAGTCAATGTACTTCTACAGTTCTTACTGTTTGAATATAAATACTCTAGTGATTTCCTGTATAATTTAACAATGCCTTTTGCATTGCTAGCCTGAATATTTGAATCTCTGTGTCACATGTTTGTTGCCGGTACACATAAATTGTCATGTTAAAAATTGTGTTAAATTTAATACTAACTAAGATCTTATAATAAAATGTCAGTCTTAGAAAATAAAATGTTTTTGCTATAGATGTTTATTTTTAAAACATTTTAAAAAGCCATTTATTTTGCCTATATCTTTATGACCCGAGTTTGAGAACAAAAGAGAAAATGATAGTTGGAAACTTGGTAAATTGTAAACAGCTAATAGTAGAGTTATGATTCTGAACATTAGAAACCCAGCAATTTTAAGTATCCTTGTTAAGCCATCCTTCTTTGCTTTAGATTCCTGAAATGAGATAAAATGCTGTTTTAAAAAAATTAAATCCTGCTCCTGCCTCAGTTGGAATATTCTTGTTTTTATTTTTTTCTTTTATGGTTAACTGAAAATTCTGCTGAGCAAATAAGCCCATATTTGATAGCCAGTCCCTTAAGGTCCTTCCCATGGGACATCAGACTACATCTGCATTGCTACTGTTCCCCTTGTCTATTAACCTTCTATATTTCACACCTCACACTCACTAACCTCCATACCTTTGCCCATGAAATTTGCTCACCTTGCAATATTCTTCCCTTACCCCCGGGAGTCTATATCCACATTCTCCTCAAATGCCACATTCTCTAAGGAACCTCTCATGATCCTTTCAACTTTCTTCTGAATTTACATAGACTCTGATCTGCATTACTTTTCTTATATCAGCTTATTCAAATATTTACTTAGTCACTCAACAGTTTTTACTGAGCTTATTTTGGTATTTGATGTTGTTTTAGTGGTTGAGTTTTTGAGAATACCTTGAAAATATTGTTTAAATAAATATATTTTATGAGTCGTGAACAAATGAATGAGCAAGTAAATTTTAATGTAAAGTTCAGATTTAATATGGTGTGATAAAGTTGATAGTGTGGCATCTTGTGCCCCCTTTGTAAAACAGAGATAATAATTGTAAAGTTTTATTAATTATTAAAGAGTAGGAATAAAATATGCAATGGCACATCTTTGGTGTTCAATCAGTGGTAACTATTATAGCCATGGTAACTGTACACGAATAAAGGAATGACCTGGTATAACAAAGGGCACTTTTGTTATTAATAGAAAATAAACAGGATTTAAAAAGAGAGGTGAGAAGCAAAAAGATATAGGTAGGCAACATAAGTGGACCCAAAACAATGTGGAAAAAAATTCAAAGGAACAAAAAAAAATAGAATAAAAATAATCTACCCAAATCCTAAATAGGATTTGTATCACTAGATACCTGTCCTGTTCCAATAACCAATGATGCAAAGGCACTTGTCTTATGCAATTGCTTCTAGAATTACAAAATGTTGACAAAACCATACTAGATATAGGTTCAGAAAAATCCACCCTCTTCCTTGTGGGAACATTTCTTTTGTTATTTAGAACAAAGGTTATAATCAGTAAGAAGTGTCATACAAATCCTAAAAGGGAAATAGAAGACAATATAGAAACAGCATATCTGGTAGAGTTTACCTGGGTTGTAAGTAGATTAGAAGAGTGAGAGCAAATTCTAAAATTCTGAAATGATCAAATTTAAGTGGCCACAAATGTTATCACATATATAGCAAACTATATGTTAAGAAATTTAATGCTTTTAAAAGTGAAATTATGGACAAGCATTATAAAAAAGGAAAATTAATTTTATAAAAAATTATAGACTTAAATAAGAAAAATCTCTTCATCTTCATAGGCATAATGCCCTGATTATCCTGTAAACATGTGAATATAGGGCCTATGTAATAGAAATGCTAAAATAATTAATATGAGCTTACATAAAGCCTAGGAGGCTGTGGTCCCACACACAGCTATAACTGTAATAAAACTGTATTCTGGTATGTGATAATTCATTTCCCTTTGTTCAATTCGTGCCTCCACTTTTGAAAATATGAATTATCTGAATAATCACCATGACAGGTCTTGAGCAGAAACCCAGTCCAGAATTAACTCCCATCACAATCTGTAATTTGAAATTCATTCTTTGGAATTTTAAGAATCTTTTAGTTTAAGAGTTTCTCATTGAAAGTCAAATTCTTCTTGAAAGGGAGATCTTTATCATTATTTACTAATACCCTAGTTGAAGTTAGTTAACAGCAAGCTAAGAACAAAGCCCCAGGAGAATGGAATAGGCAGGTACCTGACAACAAGAAAAAAATGGTGAAGGAAGGAGAGGGGTGATCTATAAGGAAAAGAAAAAGGAGAAAGAGCAGCGGAGAAAAGGCAAAAGGAGTTCTGGTTCGCTTACAATTTCTCCAGTCGGGTTTAGAGCCTACATACATTTGCAACCATTTTCTTGCACATAGCTAAGCATGATCAAGAATTTAAAGCACCAGTTCTACTCTGATTATAAAGAGCCTAAATGTTAATCTGAGTAGACAGGGTAGAGAAGGCTGTCGGGACAAAAGAGGGACAAGAGCAAGACAATGGAAACCATTTGCTTCTCTGAAGCTTCATCTGGCTTCCTCAGACTGTACTGCACCTTTAGGAACCCTCTTTTTTCAGAATCCTCCTGCAGAAATGCACTGAAAAATAAAAGAGGCTATGAAACAGAACCACACCCTTTGAGTTCCAGGAAATTCAAAATCAGTTTCTGGAACTGAGGCTATAATAAGTGTCTGTCTCTACCAGGAGATATGCTCTAAGTGTGGTCAACTTTCATAGTATTAAAGTAGAATTAAGCATTTAAAGGATTCTCTACTGTGCTGTCAATGAGCAAAAAAATCAATAGGACACTGAGAGCTACTTCAGTCAGACCACTGGGATAGTGGCAAGAACAGGGTTTTGGAATCAGGGCAGACCTTTTTGAGAACCTGGCTCTTTTTCGAAAATTTATATCCATTTCTTAACTTCTTTTACCCTCAATTCCTTCATTTATGAAAAAAATAATATCTGCTTTATAAAAATATGAAGATAGAGGTAATGCCTGAAAAGCACTTAGTATATAATAATACATGGCAATACAACGGTTAGTAAATTTTAGCTGTGATTATTATTAACTAAAATACTAGGATATAGCATTGACCAAAGCATGACGGGATAAAAATAATTACACAGCTTCATTACTTTATTAACCCCACCTTGATTCTCAGACTTCTGAGTAAAAAACAAGAAAAAAGTAAACCCACAGGTCGAGATGTTTGGGAGATTCTAAAAGCCACAACTGGTAAAATGCCACAAGTGTATGATTAGTCTTTTAGGATGTGTTCAAATGCAGAAAAGACTCTTTTATGTTTTGTCATTGCAAACACCATCACACAGCAATCTAATGTGGCTATTTTGAGACATAATGTACTGAAACTCTTTAATATCTTTTGAATCTCATACATCTCTAGTACATGTTGCTCTTTTGCTATATTTGAATTTAGGAGCTGAATCACCTAAAATGGATAATGCAGTGCTTTATTACCAAAAATGATCTTGGTCACTGTAACCAGTAATTTGAGGTAAATTGTCTTTCATCTATAATACAGGAAGGCATCAGCATATATTATTTATATATTTTAAAAAGTTATAATTATTATAATTACATTTTATTGTTTTTATCTAGAATTTGTCTCTGAAAAGCTTAGGTATTATTACCACCTACACACTTTCTTTTTAGTCTTTTCTAAGAATGTATATTTAAAACCTATTTTAGCCTACAGAAATACCCACAAATGTGACCATAATTTCAGGTGAGACTTATTATTAACAGGTTAAGATCCAATATTGACTTAAGAGGTTAGCAAATGATCAGAGTCTCAACTGGAAAACAGCTCTCTTTTCTTCCATATAAATGTGACAAAAGATACTATAGCAAAATCAAAGATATGTTCACTATTCAAGTGTATATTTGTGACATTGTAGTTTATGCTGAATTTAGATATTAAGTAGTCCTACCAACTAGCCCTATTTAGTTAGCATGGGCTTTAATGCTAAGATTTACAGCATAAAGAATAGGAATGCATAAACCATAAATGACATAAGTGACATCAGAAAATAAAGAAAAAAATAACACATAGATAGAAGAGAAAATGGATAGAAAAAGAAACCAGGACTTCTTCAAAATGAGGTGCCTCCTGTGAGATTTTCATAGTCATATTTCATGTGCTGTTTTTTTTATTTTAGAATGCAAATAAAATGTAGACTGTTTCACTGGATCGCCATATTGTATTCTCATAAAAATAAATAAAATCGCAGATTGTTACTGTCAAAAAAATTTCTAATTTGTAAGACAAAAATATTGGTGAACCAGGACAGTGTAGAGCTCAGTTTACATTCTCTCATTCTTTGCCTGCATTATCAACATTTCCATCATATATTTGGATGACGTTTTGGAACACCCAAGCTGTTGCAGCCACATTTAAATTAATTCTCACTTTTTAAGCCCTCAAAGCCTAAATATCTCTGATGTTTCATAGGCTGCTAAGGGACCATCTAGGCGGATTTCGTTGGACTTCCTAGAATTAATTCAAATAGGAGATTCTTAAATCTTCTATTTCTAGATCCTTAAAAGATTAGACAACCACATGGCATATAATAAAAAATGAGATAAATAATGTATAGTGCCTGTCAGAGAGCCTGACACATTGCAAATTTCAATAATTGGTGGCTCCTATTACCTTTTTGCTAGATAAAGTAATAGAAAAGTTGTCAAGCTTAAGCTTCATCTTGTCCTCGTTCTGATTCTAAGTACTTGCATTAAGTTAGCACCTAAGACATTTGTACTTTCTGTACTCATTTCAAATATGAGAATTGTAACTCTATTTATTTCCTGTCTTGAAGATTTTGAAGATTTAAAATGCTATATAAACTTCTGAAATTATTATTATCATTATGATAAATGATAAGTTCTACTTTAAAAAATCTCCCTTTATAGAGTAGTCCAAATTTGATTCAAATGCTTTGACTGCCCTTATCAATTCCTTTTCTGTAGAATTGGTGTGAAGAAATAGTAGAGATAAAAAATTTATAAAATGGAGTCACTTTAACCAAGCTGCTAAAATTACTAACGTTTTGAAGGTTGAGACATAAAGAAACAATTCTATTCTTGTCCTAACACTCCTGGAAACTTAAACTTTTGAATTATCCAGTCTTGTGTCAATGCCCAGTTATACATCAGTTCTTTGTGTGTCAATACCTGGCTGGACCTACACCAGACCTCCAGATAACCTTCTAATTAGCCCCTGAAGCATTCACATATGCAGATCGCATGATATCCATCTAACATCCATTACCCAGAATGCCAGACGTGACCAGATTTTTTGGCACCCATCTTCCAAACCACCTACATTCACCATCCAGACAGCTTGACATCTAACTGATAACTGTCCTGAACTAATCCTAGGGCTAAGAATAGGAGACTGATAATTCTCAATAATGTACTTTTTACTAGAAGAACTTTTAATATTTCTTTTTTCTTTAGAACATTTCTGGGTTTTTGCCTAGCTGGGTTTCCATTTCACAAACCCTAAGACCTTCAATCAAATCTTTATCATTTATTTCTGGCCGGAGCCTCCAGACTCTTTTCGAGTTTGTTCGACAGATGACATGCCTCTAAAACTAAATCTATTATCATGATTTAAAAGATATTTCCAGGTTAAATGGAAAAATATCTATGTGTAGAAAATATATAAGTAGAAAATATTATGTATGTGTAGAAAATATTTAAGTAGAAAAATTAGCAATAGTATAGCAAAATGAAGGGAGTGTTGCAGGAAGGCAAAATCATAATTCCAGTGTCTTTCTGAGAAGACCGATGTTTACTGAAAGGGATGTGTTATTGAAATTCAATTTGAAATAATCCACCCTTGTTCTCGAAAACAATATTTACATTAGAAATGGACTGCAAGTGCAAATGCCTTGAACAAAGAGGATTTATGTGGAGATATCAGAAAATAGTCTTATTCTTCTCCCCCCATTGTCTATCATATTCATTTTATGGGAATCTCAAACAGGTCTTACTACTTTCTGTTGACCTTCAAAAGAAAAAAAAGCCTTCCAATAATGTTTAGTCCCACAACAAGTTTCAGTTCTGGATTAATATATCTAAGTAACTTTGAACATCATTTAAATTTTAGTTTCTTTCCTCTCACTACAACATATTCAAAGCCTTCAGTTGGGAAAACCCAGATTGTTTCTCTATTTTCTTTTCCAGTTTCTCCCAACCTCTTCCTACTTCAATACACTCAGCTTTTGCCCAAAGCTAAACAAGCTGCCTCTCTTTCCTCCAGAGTCGAAACTTGTGAGGGAGGAGTTAAAGAGGCAGAAAATGTCATCCTTTCCTCCTTTCGCACGGACAGATATTTACAACTGACTCTCATGGCTGCTTTTACAGATCTTTGGATAGCTCCCCTTTCATTCATGATCTCTCACCCGACGTGTCCTTGGCAGAGTAAATGCACCAGGTACCTCATCTGACTAGTCATACACAATTTCTCCTTTAAATTTAGATATGCTGCATACACTTTTAGCCTCTTTTGAGGTCTCAACACTATTCCATATAATCCAATCAGTCTATATCTAAGACAATCCCCAAACTAGGTCCAGCTGACCCATAAAAAAGTGGGGGGGGGAGGACATGGCGCTACTTTTAAAATAGACCCTCTCTTCCTTCTACTTCCTGGCAGGCGGATACACCCACAGCCTTCTACCCTTTAGACTTCTTAAGTAGCAGTCAGACACCAATTCCCTGTGACCTCCAAACTACAGAGGACAAATATAAAGCACTCTAAGCAAATTTTAAGTCAAACTCACTAGGCTTCAGATGAGGAGAAAGAATACCTCATCTTGTCTTGAAATTGAAAAAGATTGTAGATAACTGCCATACTGCCATAAGAGATATTAAAACCTCTGTGACACTAACCTGATTAAAACAGTAAGTCATGAGCAAAAAAAGAAAAGAAAAAGAAAGAAAAAAATATAGGCAAACAAGTCACTGGTACAAGTCACCATAACTAGACCCAGTATAAATGAAAATGTAATGCATGATAAATACTTCTTTAGTAGTTCATAAGAACAAAATACAACTTAGTTAAAGAATTATCTTGATATCATAATTAGACCTCCATATGAAAGGAAAATAAAGTGATAGTCCTGGATAATATCATGTTTGAAAATAAAAAGAGCAATGGATTAAAAACTTTAATGTAAAAAATAAAAATATTTGAATAAAATAAGAAAATGTTATGGTCAGGAAAAACTTTAAAAAGACAAAAACCAAGAAATTATAATGGGAAAAAAATTACAGTTGACTTCATAATACAAATTACACAAAAGCAAAAAAATACCATTAAAAAAAGACATAGAGAAAATGTTTGAAATATATATGAGGCAAGGGTTTATATCTCTAATGTAAAAAAAAAAAAAAACTCCTACCAAAAAAACATAGGTATGAACTAAGGTTTTATAAAAAAGGAGATGCAAATAGACTAAAAGATTTATTAAAAGCCTTTTATAAAAGATGCTAACTCTCACTAAAAGCCAAGAATATGAAATTCAAAACAACACAACATCTTCATTTTTTTCATATAATAAATTAACAAAATTTTTAAAGATTTAAAACATCTAAGGGACTAGAAAACTGGTAAGATTGTGAATTGCACTACACATTTTTTTTTTTTTCTGGTAATTTCACTTTTGGAAATTTATTCTATAAAAATAAACACATTTATTTCTAAGGATATATAGATCAAGAATAATTTAGATCTATGTGCCGACCTAGAGGAATGTCCATAGTACATGGTTAAATGAAGACAGCAACAAGTCAGATCATGTGTATAATGATGACCCTTTTCTTGTGAATAAAATTAGAGGGAGGAGTATATGTATATAAAAGCATAAAACATATATGTTTTATATTTTTTTTAGATGAGCATTAGAAAAATCTAAAAAGAAAAGTACCAAATTGACTTTTTTCTTTTAAACTTTTGTGTTATTTGGTCTTTTAAAAAAAATAACTTTTTCAGTTTTGAATTTTGAAAGAAAACTCTAATAAAGTGTGTGTGTGTGTGTGTGTGTGTGTGTGTGTGTGTGTGTGACTCACTAGGATTTCAGGGGAGAGGGAAAGGGATATGGAGAACACAGGACTTAATCAAAACTTGAAGGATAGACTTAGAGGAACTGGCGAAACAAAGAGAGGTTTTCAGGCTATGGACAAAATAGGAAGAAAACATCATCTGGAATCATTCAGACTCCTTTCCAATACTTCAAACTACTTGTAACTACATATGGAAAAAATCAAAGTATATACCCATATGTTTGTTTGTGTTTGTGAAAAACTAATATTATTACTCTTACACAGTCTTGCATTAAATAGAATTGTTGTCACAATCAGGAAATTATAGACAAGTTAATTAGAAAACTCAAAGGGTCTTATGTTTATAAATGAGTTTTAAATCTACCTTAGATATTTTTCCAAGCCAAAGTGACTGAATTGCAACCCACTGTAACCCAAATGAATGAATTTCTCTTACCTTAGCATTGACTATCCTCTCTATTCTCTGCTGTTTCAATAGTATAAGATCATCAGATATTTTTAAAATTATACATTGAGTAACCAATATAAACAAAGCTCTGTACACATGTAAGCTGGAGCTTCTTGCTCTCTAGAGTATCAGAGCTGCAAATAAAGAGATCTTTGTTTATATAAGTTTTAATCCTTTTATAAAGTTTCTTTGGCTCTCAGGGTTGCATAAATCAGGTTATAGAAAAGATTAGTCACTTGGAACCAGAAGCTCCTCCTTGTGGGTTTAGATTTCTTTTTTTAAACAGTTAACCTTTATGTGGCTGTGGCTTATACAGCAACATCAGATCAAAAGGCAATAGAAAAATTCAGTTAATGAGTAAGTTACTTAACTTGCTGAGTCTCAGTTTTCTCAATTTTTTTTTCTTTTGTGATTAAGAAAAATTTGGCAAGTCTTTTGTAAATCAAAGAATTACTGGTTTATTCACTAGTGAACTAAGATGCTTAAAAAATTGAGTCTGAGTTCAATTTTCTGTGTAGCTGTGTAACTTAAAAAAGATGATAGCAAATAAAAATAGACTTGTTAACATAGGGTGGTTATAGACAGAAACATTCAGTTCTATAGGGTGGCACCAATATCTTATGGCGGGGGGCAGGGGTGGGAAACACCAACATTTTTGTACAGTAGAGAAAACTGTCTATCTATCAGTTATTCTACCAGTAACTTGTTGACTGGATTGGATGAATGAAAAAATTAAGAGGCCTTGCCAGGTCCTGAAGTGGTCATATCCAGTTGGAATTTGGGATTGACTGGAAAAGATAGCTTGGGTTGATATTTTAGAGGGGGAAACAAGATACTGAGGGTATGGAATGTTTAAAAGCACTGGCTGAACTCAGATGTAGCACTGACTAGCTATGATCTTGAAAAAGTTCATTAGCCTCACATTTCTAGTCTAAGCTATGGGATAATTACAGCATTTACCTCATGGAATTGCTGAAATTATTGTTTTTTCATTCAACAAGTATTTGCTGAGTGCCTATTGCATGCTAAATACTATTCTAGGTGCTAGGGATATAATAATGAACAAAATGGTCTAGATCTCTACCTCATAGATTTTGTTTATGCCGATTGAAGGAAAAGAAGAAAATAAACACGCCAGCATAATGAGATTAAGAGGGAATCTTTTTCCTTCAATGGACTTATTTAATAAATATACTTTAAAAGCTGTGAGGAATGCGTGCGTGCGTGCGTGCGTGCGTGTGTGTGTGTGTGTGTGTGTGTGTGTGTGTGTGAATGCTTAATAACCAAACCAGTTAGGATTTTTTTCTACAATGTCTTTTTTCTGCCCAAGATAATATTTAATAATTCTCAGATATTGTACTGCTCCTCAGCCTCTGAGGGTGAGATATCTTTTGCTGTTTTCAACTGTTTAATTTGAAGAAGGATGGGCACATCTGCCCATCCTGCTGCCCTGTGGGCAAAACCTGAGAACCGCTTAGAAAGCGGACAGAGGGTGGGGGCAGATAGTGGGGAGGAAGTGCTCTGATCCCACCTGTCACGTCACTCAGAGTGGAAATGGAAATTCCAACCTTTCTTTTCTCTCAAGAAGCCCCACGAGGAAGCTCCCTTCCTAAAGGTGGAAAAAAACAGGCACGGTGTATTCGGAGATTGAAGATTGGTGTAGTTGGGACTATACAGCTAGGATGCTAAGCAGAGGCCAGATCACATACAGTGCTCTGTGTGCAGCGAGGAGTTAAGATTGTATTCTGTGGGCATGAAAAGCCAATAAAGGATGTGAGTAGGGCAATGACTTGATCAATTTCTGTTTAAAACAAAAAAATTTGGCTGCTGTGTAAAGAAAGGGCTGAGCACAAGAAGCAAGAGCGGAGGCAGAGACCCTAAATTGTCACCAAAGAAATATCCCACTCCTTTCCTTGAGTTTGAAAATCCAGTGTGGTCTGTGTCATGTTGAAGATGCTGGTCCTGTAAGTTGCCGTATAAAAGCTCTCGGCAGACATATGAATCAGGAAAGCAGGCTGTGAAGATACATTGGTTACCCTTTTAGTCTTTGTTTTTTTACAGAATGCCAAACTGCAAAATGTGAGCTTGTTATCCACTCTAAAAAACAGGATAATAAAAGAAAATGTCCTAAGATCCTAAAGTTATCTTAAAACAATCCTTGAATGGCTGGTAGAATAAAGCTTACTTTTGCTTTCAAATAGCTTCAAACTTATTAATACACAGATGGTGAAGGTATAAACAGTTTGCAGATCACCCCCAGATAGGCATCTTAGGGTTCTGAAAGCACTGATAAACCCCACTCCCCAATAAAAACTGAGACGCTTTTTAAAAACTATTTTTTATTGTTTGCTTTTCCTCAAATCCTCATCTCAAACTTTCAACTCTGGAGATAGTGTTCTCCGATAATAATTCCATTATAACAATTCCAGAGTCTGGATCATAGAACTCTGTTTCTTCTCACATTAGAAGATGTGGCAACTGTCGGGGAATAACATGAACGGTAAGGCCTGACCTAAATACCATTTTACCACGCTGATGAGCCTGCTGTGTTGATACTCCCACTGTAAGATAAAAGAGTCATCATTGGATGGGTGGTATATAACGCGGTTTCATAAACTGTCTCGGGGTCAAATCTGGCCTATTGCCTATTTTTGCAATTAAAGTTTTACCGAACACAGCCATACTCTATCATTTAAATTTTACCTGTGGCTGCTTTCATCACTGCGATAACAGATTTGAATAGTTGTGACAGTATCTTATAGCCTGCAAAGCCTAAAATATTAACTATTTAGCCCTTTACGGAAAAAAAAAATGCTAACTCTTAATGTAGAACAATGCTTCTGGAGTACCAGTTTGTGGTAGTGTTAGCAGAGTTCTGGTAAAAATTGGGACTCCAGCTAAACAGATAGCAATGTGAAGTACTGGAATGAATTCATTTGTGATGCGTGACCTGTTACTATCTTCGAAGGTTTCAAAACAGCCTTTGAGATCATGGTTATATCTCTGAATTGTACAGCATAGAAGCTTCCTTCAGAGGCTGCACACCCTGTTTATATCCCTCTGAACATCAGAGACATTATGCAAGGTCTCTTCGCCCCATTGCACAAGTTCTCTCTCAGTGAGTACTGATTAGTCA
Source organism: Pteropus alecto (assembly GCF_000325575.1). Classification (NCBI taxonomy): domain Eukaryota; kingdom Metazoa; phylum Chordata; class Mammalia; order Chiroptera; family Pteropodidae; genus Pteropus; species Pteropus alecto. Next base: position 6,629,036 of record NW_006436288.1, read on the forward strand.
AGCATGGTCCCTCCTAAATTCCTTCTGTGCCCTATTTTGAAAAGGTAAAAAGTAAGCCTTTTAGGAAATCGCTCACTTGGGTAAAAAGTTATTTTACGAACCTCAGGAAGTATGATTAATCATACTTCTTGGTTCACAATGTGTTCTCATTGTCCATACCTGGTATGCTTCTATTGATAGATCCTAGAAACTTGTCAATAAACTACTCGTCTAAACATCTGGTGTCCCCCATTAACTCACCTCCTATTTCATCTAGTCCAAGGTAACCATCCACCTGAATTTTGGGTTCATTTTGAATTTTTCATGCATCATTTCCTTGCTTTCATTTTTAAATAGCTTTGCAATTGTGGAGAGAGCAGGAGAAAATGCATGTATGCGTGTATCTGTTTAATTGTTTAACCTTTTGAGTTTCAGCCTGTATGTAATTTGAGGGAACTCGATTTTTTCACTTAATGCTATACTTCATTTATTTTATTGCATTGTAGCTAATTTGTTTTATTGTTGCATAAAACTTCATTGAATGAATGTATCACTGTTCAGTCATCTGCTTTCCCTTTGGTGAGCATGTGGGTTTGTGAGATAATAGAAAATGTATATTGGTTTCTGCCCCGGCACAGAGCTCCTGAAACCCTTGTAATTTCCTAAGTAGTAAGAGCACTAGGTGTATCTCTCGTTTAAATATCTGTCTTTGAATCCTTCCCTTACACAGGACTCCTAAAACCCTCTTAAATTCGGAAGTGATAAGAGCACTAGGAGTATCTTTTGTTCTACTAAGGTGACTCCAGGTGGGTTCCTGGATGACCCCAGAATGGGGGCCGATCACTAGAAAGACAAAGCCATGATTGGAAGCTTTTTTCAGCCCTACCCTATCCTCCAGAGTGAAGAGTGTTAGAAATGATACTAATAACTGATCATGCTTATGTGAGGAAGCTTCCATGAAATCCCAATAGGATGATGAGGTTCAGTTCAGAGAGCTTCCGGGTTGGTGAACACATTCACGCTGGGAGGGTGGCACATCACAGCTCCACAGGGACAGAAGCTCTCGTACCAGAGACCCTCCCAGACCTCACCCTACGTACCTCGTCATCTGGCAGTGCATCCGTATTTGTTAATAAACTGGTAAATGTGTTTGCCTGAGTTTGGTGAACTATTCTAGCAAATTAATCAAACTCAAGGAGAAGATTGCTGGAACCTCTGATTTTGGCATCTAAAGGGTTGAGGGCAGTCTTGTAGGACTGAGCCTTTAACCTGTGGGATCTGATGTTGTCTCTAGGGAGATAGCGTCAGAATTAAGTTGAACCTCAGGACACCCAGGTGTCACAAATAATTGCTTGGTGTGAGGGGAAAAGAAGCCTACATCTGGTGTCAGAGGTATGTGAGTGTGCTGGTAGTATAAAACTGAGGGAGACACACAGAAAGATAGGAGGGTAAAACTGTTTTTTTTTCTTACACTGGAAGACTGGCATTTCTAGCCTCCTTGTCTATTGGTTTTTCTTTTATATTTTCCTAATTATTTTGTCTTTTACTTTCTTCTAGAGGATTTTCTCAACTTGATCTTCTCTTTCATAACTTCATTCCTCAAGCTGTATCCATTCTACTGCATTCATTATGCTAATTATTTTATTATATTATAAAAATTTTAATTTTTGTTATATCTGTTCTAATAGTCTCTTTCCATTTGAATCTATAACCCAATCTGTTGTTTTCAAATGATTGTGCTCTCAGATGTCTTGAAATTTGAGCCCGGAGTTCATTTTACTCCAGAGATATTGGCTAATCTGTCAGGCATTGCTAGGTAGGAAGACCAGAACTCATTATCTAACAGCCACAGTTAAATCAGAGGTGGGAAATGATGTACCTCTATATGTAGAATTCCAGATACCAAAAACCCACTGAAAATCATCATTTCCTCCAAAATAATTCTTCAGGTTAGGTACCTATTATTTATCGCCCAGTTAGAAATATCATTAGGAGGAGATATGCTTTACATTTTAATTTCCTAAACCTCAGAACAGAGCCAGGCTCATGTGTGTTTGATCTGTACAGTCACAAAGGGGCTCATGCTCTGTGGGGCCCTTTGTTTAATAGTCTGCTGTTCCTCTCAAAATTTGGACAAAGAGCCCCAAATAGTCATTTTGCACTGGATATACTCATCGCAAATGAAGGAGTAAAACAAGAAAAAGAATGTCATTAGATTTAGAAAACAAGTGAGCCAACTTAAGTGAATAAAATTTCTGTGATGATGAAGAGAAATTCCTGTGCAGCAAGAATGGGGAGCAACAATTGAACTGGATTAGAACGATGAATGGCTCTAGGAGGAACATTTCCAAGGTTAAAACCAAACCAATACACTACTAATGTGTTTGAAGTTATTGAGCTGGAATGTTAAATGCTTGAGCTTAGTGGTTTAGGATGTTAAGTATTTGCACTTACTGATCTAGAATGTAAGCCTTAGGAGGGCAGTAAGTAGCACACCGTAGGTACCCAATGTATTAATTTTCTATATTCCTATTATACCTTCCACTTTTTGGACAGTTTGGGAAAATTTAGTGATAGGAACAAAGAAAACAAAGCAAATAAAACAGCAAGGTAATTATTAATTTCAGGGGAAACAAAAGGTTGCACAAGAAAAGAAATATGATTATAATGCAATATCAGCTGTGAAGTCCTTACTATATAAACATTGAATAATTATTTAATCAAAATTATAATTGACTATATTAGGATACTATTAAAAGGAGTATGGTAGTGTAGATATACACAGATATACGTACAGTGGGTTATTTAAGAGAGTTACGTCATCCATAGGAAAAAGTAGATAAAAAGCAGAAAGCCAGTTACTTTGTTCTTCTAAAAAAAGAAAAAGGAGGTGATACCAGGAAAAAAAAAGTGAAAAATATTGAAAATAGTTGCCTCTGATGAGGGAGACTTGGAAATGGGAAAAAGAAACAAAGATTATTATTTTTGTTACAAGTTTTATAAAGTTATTAAAATTTGTACATGCATAATTTTGACACTTAGAAAAACAAATTTAAAAATTTGTTTAAAACTATATAAAAAATAAAAACTATGTGTAACTAATATATTCAATAACCAAAATTATGTGCAAGATGAAATTCAGTGGGTATCAAGGAGAAGCTACTTAATGCTGAGTTTCTTGAACTATTTGGGAAAATGAGGGAAATATTGAAAAATCTTAGACCCTGTTAGAAAAGTGTTATGTTCATATGTATTAAAATGTAGCCAAAATCAAATAAACTTATAGAAATATATGGTTGTGCTTTGCTTCCAGCATTATGTCAGATAAGCATTGAGAGATTTTCCCACTACAGAACACCCAGCTTATGAAAAGAAAATATACATTTTCAGCATGCCATGGGGCTTTGCAGAGGTAGAGTAGATCTACAAGGTTGGTAAAACTCTATGTTCCCACACCCACTCCCAACCAGGACCTGGGTAGCTCTAAGGATGAAGACAAGAACAATACTAGTATTGGGATGTTACACCTTAGTCCAGAAGCAACAGAGGGAAGCTAAGCATGAGACTTCAACACTGAGCCAAAATTCTAGAAGACATTTCCAGATAGTGTGCCTCTGTGAGACAATAAAAAGAGAAGGAAATACTACCTGGAGAAAAATGTTCCGAATTTAGTTTCACAATTAAGATCAAATAATTAGCTCCACAAACAATGGAAAGGCAAATTCATTTGAGTGAGAGTCAGAAGAAATAACAAACAGAATCAAACTACTGAGAACTGTAAAGATTGGAAATTTTAGGCACAGAATGTAGAAGAATCATGTATAAAAATTCAAAGAGATAGGGAGTTTCCACTGCTAGTAAGGCAGCTAAAACTAAAGGTTTAACTATTGATGCATGCAACAACTTAGATAAGTCTCCAGATAATTATCCCATTTATATAACATTCTTTAAATAAGAAAATTATACACAAGAACAGGAGTAAGGATTAAGGAGTAGATGAGGGTGGTAGAGAAGTGGGTATGGATATAAAAGGAAACAGAAATCCTTGTGTGGTAGAAATGTTCTGTAAGGATGTGATAATGTACTGTAATTTTTAAGATATAACCATTGTGGGAAGAGGGATAAAGTGTACATGAATCTTTTTGTTGTATTTATTAAAACTGAATGTGAATCTTTAATTATCTCATTATAAAATGTTTAATTTTTTAAAACATGCTAAAATTACATAAAATTCAAATTTCAGCATCCATAAACAAAGTTATATGGGAAGACAGTCATGATAATTTGTTTACATATTTCCTATGGTTGCATTTATGCCTCAATGGTAGAGTTGAGTAGTTATGAAAGAGACCGTATGGTCTATAAAGCTAAAAATATTTACTATCTGTAGCAGAAAATAAGATGTGATATAATCCTAGAATTCAATCATTCAACACTGCTTTCATTCATAAGAAATTATTTTTTAATCTAAGATAGACAACTGAAAAACTGATCAATTTCTGTGGAGTGTGGATGTAAAAGTCTGACTGGAATTAATTTAAGAGAAGAGAAGAAAATAAATATTTCTGCAAAGGATCACTAATGACTAGGGTGACCTGACGTCCAGTGTTGCTCAGGTCAGTTCTGACTTATACTTATTATTTTAGCTTCATAAATAATAGCCACACCTACTTTTGGTTTTAGAAAAGTCAAGTTTGAATAATAACTTATATGGCCAACCTACCAATGAACTTTCCATCTAATGGCTCAGTTTTCTCTTATCTGACTTCTTTGTGGCATTTGACAAAGTCTATTATTCCTTACTCCTGAAAAGTCTCTTCACTTGGCTTCCAGGATGCCACATTCTCTTGGTTTTTCTTTTATCTTGCTGGTGACTTATTTCAGTCTCCTCTAGTGGACCCTCATCTTCTCTATAATCTTCTAACACTAGAATACCCATGATTTAGTCTTTGGTCTTCTTTATTCCATCCATACTTAACTTCCTCTGTGATCTCATCTAATGACCTTTTAAGTATTCCCTATAGGCTAACCAATCCCAAACAGATATATCCAGCCTAGACATTGCCACCAAACTTCAGATATGTGCCCATTCAGTATTTCTATTGGATTTCTATTAGACATATCAAACTTAAAATATACAAAACAAAACTCATCTTCTCTTTGCCTCTCTTTCCACTGGAAAAGAAAAAAAAAATCACCCTATTCCACCTGCAAGCTTCTCCATCTCAGTAAATGACATATCATCCTATCTTCCTTCTGGTTAGTTTAGCTGGAAACTTTGGAGCAATATTTGCTTCTCTTTCTCATCTAACATGTCTCTCCCAGCATTCAATGCTGATTTTGCCCAGAGAACATTATTCTGACCTAGGATGAACAATTGCAAGATGGATCAATTGCTGTGAATTATGGGAGTTAAGCCTGACTGGAGTGGGTTTAAGAGAAAGGAAATTGTTCTACAAAGGGTAGAAAATGTTTCTTACGAGGTCAGTAATGACTATACTCTTATGTACACTTTTGTCCAAGACACTTCTGGTTTATGTCTCTTGTCTTGGTGTAATATTAATAGCACCCCTTTTCAATTTTAGAAATGTCTAGTATAAATGATAAAAATTATATGGTCAATTGCCCCAAATCCTATTGATTCTTTCTTCAGTAGAGCCAGAATCCAAATACTTCTTACTGAGGCAAGCCACCATCTCCTGTCACCTGCCACATTTTGTCTCTCTGCTTTTGAACTTGTCTTCAGAGCATGTCACTCTTATGTTCAAAGCCCTACAATGACTCCTTGATTTACCAAATAAATGCCAAAGTTCTTACGTAGCCTACAAAGCTCTACTAAGTCTGTCCATCCCTTTTCTGACCCTCTCTCGCCTCACATCCTTCTTCTTTCACCCTCAGGCACTTTGATCCAGCCGTATTGGCCTCCTTATAATGCCTTGTTCAAGTCAGACATGTTCCCATTTTAGGGCCTTTGCACTTATCACCCACCACCTTGTCCCTGCCTCATCATCTGTATTGCTCTTTCCCAGATATCCACATGTCTCTCCCATGTCTTACCTCAAATAACATCTTTCCAATGAGACCTACTTATTGGCCTTAATTAAAATTGTAGATAGGGTAAAAGGTGTCAAATATGTAGTGACAGAAAGAAATAAAAAATATGTATAACAAATAAATTAAATAAATAAATAAAATTGTAAACAGCATACCGTCGTACATGTCATTAATCCTACTTTTCTTGTTCTGTTTTCCATACACTTAGCACTCTTTAACATACAACTTTGTTTGTTTGTTTATTGTCTGTATTTCCTTGGTGTGGCAGAAATTCACTGTTATATCCCAAGTGCCTAGAATGATATCTAGCACATAGCGGGTGCTTAGTAAATGTTTGTCGAATGAATAAATGAGTAAAAATGTAACAATTTAAAGACTTTCAGATGACATTAGCATGGTCCAACTGGTTTGCATTTTTATAACCTAAATGTCCTTCACTTTATTATATTGTTCATTACAAAAGGAAAACACGCTTATTGAGCATGATTGGCTAATTTTGATTAATATAAAGTTTTATGACACTGAAGAAATAATACATTCGGACTTAGAAATTTGCCATATCGAATCATTAAATAAAATCCATGATGATTGGGAGGAAAATTAATTGCCTTTAAAAGAATTACATTTATACAACTATTTTATATCTCAATCATATTTAGATGTAAATATTGGTATACAAGTATAGGTCTAGATATAGATATACATATAGAAGCACACAGGTATTAATTATGTTAGTCTAAACAGTGACACACTTTCTGCTCACTGCTAAGCAACCTCATCATAGAAGAGGTAGTAAATTGAAATCTATGTCTGATAAAATATGTCATGCCCTCTCACAAAGTAAATTCACAAAAAGATTAATTTGGACTGGGTTTGCAAGAGTGATTAACTTGAATTGACACCACTGTGGGCAGGAAATCAAATGGTCAGCAAGGTCCCCAAATTATAAATCACATTGTGCCTACAGAAAAATGTTGCAGATAAATCACAGTGAGAAATGCCAGAATAAATCACTGAACTCATTTGAACTAAAAGCAATTTATTTGACTTTGCAAGCGATACAGAATGTTGCTTTCAGTTTTGTACACTTTCAAATAGTACATTGACGGGAAATTAGGGATGAGCAATAGGAATAAATCTGGCTTAAAGATATGCTATGTTAGGGTGAATCAAATATTTCTGACTTTATGTAATGACATAAAAGTGGGCTAGGTTTGAATTATGTTCAGCGATAAGCACAGAAAACTAATAGTGGCTTAAACATATAGAGATTTATTTGTTTGGGGTAACAAGAGGCCTGGAGGTAGGCAATCCAGAGTAGCTCATTCAGCTCTTCCCATCAAGAAGGATCTTTCCATCTTTTCCTCTCTACATCACCAGAAAATATATCTTTATCTTCTTAGCTGTGATTTTAAGGTGGCAAGATGGCTGCTCTTCTCCTAATCTCACATCCACATTCCAGACAGGAAGAAGGAAGAAAAGAAAAGGAGGAACTAGCAGTATCCCTATCAGGAGAACAAAGGCTTTCCCCCAAATCCCTGGCTGATTTTCACTTACCCGTTGGCCAGAACTGTGCCATGTGGCCACCTTAGCTGCCAAAGTGTCTGGAAAAATGGATATTATTAAGTAACACATTGTCAATTTAAACACACCTGGGATTCTGTAAGTAAGGAAGAAGGAGAGAATGCCTATTCAATGGGTAACTAGGAGCAGATGTGTTGATAAAGGTAGTATAGAAAAGGAAAAGAACTTCATAGAGAATAGAGATTTCAGAAACAAGTGGATTTAGGGGCATGGTGGGGTGGGGAAGCAGATCATCATAGAAAAGAGAGGAAAAGGACTTAGAGATCTAAAAGAAAAATAAGAATATTGTTAAAAGAGTTATTCATGTTTTGCAATATTATTAGGTTTATAAAATGTTTCAACACATTTCTAAATTACCTTTTAATGTGAGGAAGGTAGTTCCATTATGTTTCCACAAGCAATGGTCATCTGATAATTGACTAACTTTTTTTCTCAACTACAGCATTGATAAATACAAAAAAAAAAAAAAATAGTGTAGGTTCTTAGGGTAGATGGCTGGGGCAAAAGAAAGAAGGAAATAAATGGGTGTCCAATTCTCTACAAACATCAAATGCTGTAATTATTCTATAACTATTAAAACTTTAGATTACTTCAACGATATCAAAAAATGAATCACAGCAAAGCCAGCTGATGTGTCTTTTAAACAAATATTTCATTCTCTGAGGAAAACAATTTCCCCTGTGAATGCAATTTCACAGCCATAATAAATAACAACATTTTTTGGTGTTAGATAAAATGTTTTTTTAAACAGCTGTTTTTCAAAATGTAATCCATTCAATAAATGAGCTGACCTGAGCTAAACTTGTATTTCCCAAGACTAATGATAAACTGAGATCTTCTTTTCTCTTTTAGCTTGATATGCTTCAGTAAGCATGCTCGATGTATATCATTGTTGTTACCATAAATAAATTGATTAAAGATCATTTTGACAGCTAGAATTCTAAAGTTTCATGTAAACTTAAATATATTTTCAATACTAAAAAAATTTACTTAAACTTTCATATAAATCTGTGTTGGGTTAATGTGAATTTGAAAAATGAATGGATAATGCAGTATTTGCTATATTATTTAAAACAAGATTTTTTCTTTTTAAAATATATAAAATTCTTTAAGGGGTGCAATCTAATTCTATTTTCAGTATTTTATATCAACTGAAATAAATTAGTTATCCATTTGATAGCATAATTTAACATTTTTCTCATTTGGAAGGAAATATGCTTTACCTTCTATAAATCTGCATTTATTTTATGGGAAATACAAGTGATTTCAATAAACAAAGATTATAAATACAAAGTGTTATTCCTGTCTATCTCCTTAATATAATACCTATAGGAAACATTTTATTTACTTATGAGAAAACTGAATTTCTCTTATCGTCAATGTAGCTGATAGTAAAATATTGCCTCACGCACTAAAATGGTAAACAATTAAGCACAGAGGTAATTAAATAATAATTCCTTCAAGTGCTGTACAATAATTTTATATGTGAAAAGTATAGCAATTAACAAATAAATGCCATGGAACATATGTAGAGATATGTTATTCAAAAATAGCATGAAAGCTATTATAAGGCCCAAATCAATATTCTTTATTTATAGAATATACAGAAAAGAAATGCAAATTGTGTTATAATAACATTTCATACTGTGAAGAATATCTTTCAGAAATTTTAATCATGACTCAAAAAGTTTAAAAGGTTAAAGACAATTCTCAATTTTCTATAATAGAAAAATTGGGAGTAATAAAAAGACTTTATATTTGATTTTGGAATTTCTTTGTGTACTTAAAATCTGATAAGACTGTTTTCTGGTAATATGTATTAATATTGAAATTAAATTGTGATGCTCATTGTATAGCTTGTGCAGAGCTTGGAAATTTTATAAACTTATCAAATAGAGTTGAAAACCACAAGAAAGCTACCTATAGTAATAAAGAACCTGACTCCATTTTTGTCGTTTGTTAACAGCTTTCAAGCCTTACCCTTTGCTCTTCTGCCTCACATATGGGCACACTGAGAAAATTTAGGCATGCCCACCTTTGGTGCTGGCATGAAATTCAAACCGCAACGAGTCCTGGCCCATGTGTGCTGGAACCCTCACCCCAGTCCAACCATTTAATCGTAATAAAAGTAGAGTTAGTCTTCTTTCCTTTCTCTCTCAAACCATTTTTGGATCAGCTTGAGAGACTGCCCTGCTCTCCCCAGAAGCTTCAGAAAACCTCATTTTGTAATAAACCTCTTCATTACCTCATGGTGTGTGTGTGTGTGTGTGTGTGTGTGTGTGTGTGTGTGTATCAAATCTTGACATCCCAACCAAATTTTGTGTGGATACTGTGGGATAACCTCAACACCTATCTACCCAGAACAATCTGATCTAAAAATATCATAGCAAACTATTTAAGAAAGAACAGTAACATTTCATAAAGCCAATTCATACCTCACAATGGTGGATCTTATCATACCCTGAAGGCTCAATCTTTGTAAGATCAGTCCTACTATGCTAATTTTGAAGGCTTGAGAAACATTTATTGCACATGCATCGCTTAAGTAATTGTGCTAAGTGCTGGGATTGGAGGCATAGGGAAGAAAATCAAAAGTGTATAAAATACACTCCCTTTCCTCAAAGAGGAAGCCCAATAGGGACACACCAAACCCTAACACAATAACACTGTTAAATGCAATAAAGTACTATAGACATGATTATTTCTGCCTGAGATAGGTGGGGAAGGCAGCATTTGAGCTTGCCATTCATAGATCCACAGATTTTTATAGGTAGGACAAAGTGGCCTGGAATGGAGGAGACAAGAAAATTCTTGATGTGTTCAGGAAAATGGGAATGTGCCAGAGGAAAAGTGTTGGGTAGGGAGAGTAACCACATTTCCCTTATAGTAATATAACTCCTACAGCAGTATAGAAGAAACATTAGAAGCAGAGAACAGAGGAGGAAAGAACCATTAGGAACCTCATTTAATAGTCCAAGTGGAAGAAGAAGGCTTAATATAGGGCAGTCAACAATCAAAACTAAAATGAAGAGACTGAGAAACTCTTCTGAGTTGGAAGGACTTGGGAAATCGAATTTGGGGTTGTGGCTCTATAGTGTAAAAAATGCCTCAAGTTTTCTAAATGGTGAGTCCGATATTTATAGAAGAAAAACGAATACAGTGGAATTAAATTTGACTTTCCTGGTTAATTCTGCTCCGAAAGCTAAAACAATATAATAGGTACCAAGTATCCCAATGCCTTTAGCACAGAGTACTAGACCATGCTAAAAGATTAGAAAGTAGGTGCATGCTAAAAGATTATAAAGCTAGTTTTGCCAGCATTAGCCCGTCATATTACTTGAGGCTATACAGAGAATGTAAAGAATTCATTGACGAACTGCAGAGGCTGTAATAAGAATTCTTTTAAAGACAGTCGTAGGCATGCTTGGAAAAATACCTCCAGATCCCAGCCAGCATCGACACACTTGCAATGCACGAGAGGAGTGGGAGAGAACTCTCACCTCACCGGTGATACAATCCCTGTTCCTAGCATAATTGAGGTAGACTTCAAGAGATCTATTTGGAAGGCTTTACATGTATCCCCTGGAGTGTGAGGGATACAGAAAGTGGCATCTCATTCAACTGATGGCAAGGAGATGTGGCTAGCTAGATGGTCTGACAGCAGAAAAAAGACATGCTATGGTAGGCTGGTATGCATTTTCAGGGTTTGCTGAGGGAAAGGATAAATGAGTTTTCCAAGAGCCCATTGCAGACTCTAATTTCTCAAAGAAACTTATAGCGAGAACTCGAGAGCATTTCATTTGCCCCGTGAGAACACTGGTCTGTCTCTAGACAATTCGAAGCTTCTTTTGGCGACCTATCTTCTTTATTATTATTATTATTTTTCGTCTTCTCTGTTTCAAATCTACATGGAAAAACTACATTCAGACGTAATAATAGCAACGGAAAGCCCTGGAATCAACAAGGTTCTGTGCTTCCCGAAACGCAGCCCAAGACCGATACGCCAGGCGACTAAGTGTGAGCTCCTGGGCACCCGTAGGTCGGATTCGCAGGCTCCGGCTCCGGAAGTGACCGCCCCGCTCGATCTCCTCTCCCGGAATGCAAGCTCCCACAGCCACCCCACTGTAGTCAGTAAACCATTAGAAGACTGAGAACATGGAGGCAGCACGCCCTCCCTCGAGGGCAGAGAAGTTCGTGGTGGTCGGCGGTGGCATCGCGGGTGTAACCTGCGCGGAGCAGGTAGGGCTGGCACGCAGGCGGCTCCGCTTCGTCGACCCCGCAGGAGGTGGTGCTCAAGGCTCCCTCCTACCCACTCCTTAGTCCTTCCTGGTCCCTTTAGAAGCTTTCTAACCCCGCTCTCCTTCCTGCTCCCAGATATTAGAGACTGCGTGGTGGCCCTGAGCTGATGTCCTTAGTACCTCGCAAACTTGAACCTCAGGCGCATGGAGGACGGGTAACGAACAAGTTGTTGGGAGAGAACCCAAAGCTCACTGAACCAGGCAGGCTCTGGTCCTAGTAATGTCAGAGCAGACAAGAGGGCTTGTAACTAGTAAATACTTGGTCAGGAAATTCAGCCCCCTTTTAAATTAGATGATTGAATTCAGCTTCCAGATAGGTGTCAAGTCCTTAGTGCATCATGCCCCTTACGTAAGTTTCCTATACTTTGAACTCCCAAGACGGGATTGATGTTATCTCTAGTAATCTTTTGTAAAACAACCAGCAAGGGATTAAATGCAGCTAGGGAATGCTTTTCTGATTATAATGACTATATATACATATATTTCAAAAAGGACTAAATTATTTTGATATTAAGGAAACGTAAGCAATCACCGGTAATAAATAGTGCAAGAAATTTACAGTTTAATTATTTTGTTTGTTTTTTACTTTTAATCTTTGGATGGGTATTTTCCATTTATTTACCAAGTAAACCCCTATGACCCTGGCACTAACTATTCTGCTGTGCTAAGGGCTGAATAGTCAAATATAAAACAGCATGATACCTCCTTTGTAGGGACTAATAGTAGCTTAGTGGAAAAGACATGTAATCAAATCATTTCATTAGTGTGTTTGCTATCTTAGGGGTGCCTATGGAGTTGGTAGGGAGTGAGGGAAGAGGTATCTTTTTTTAAAGGAGATACCTTTTTGTCTCAGTGTAGAAGAATGAGTAAAAGTTCACCAGGTAGATGTGAAAAGATAGACATTCCAAAGAGAGGCAACAGTAGAATCTCAGGTGAAAAAGCGTGGCATCCTCTGGGAGAAGCAAAGTATGTATTGGTGATGACTAAAGATGAAGCCAGGAAGGTTGGCAGAAACCAGACCATAAGGGATGCTAAGAATTTAACAAGAATTTACAATAGATGATTTTGAGCAATGGAGTACTGTGATCAAATGGAAATTCTAGCAAGATGATTAGTTATAATATGTGGGGCAGGAGCAGCTGGTTAATATGAGACTGGAAGGCCAATTTAAAGGTGACTTCAGTAGTTTAAAGAAGTTTCCAAGGCCTAGTCTAGCAATGGAAACAGAAAGGGAAAAAATTACAGAATATATAAAGGAAAGAAAGATGAGGAGAGTGATAATATTGGCAAATATTGTAGAATGTTTAAGGCGATATTAAAAAATATGGGGTTTTGAGAATGTGTAGGTGAATCGAATATGCTGTTTTGTTTTTTTTTAATTATTAGTTTCAGGTATACAGTTCATTGATTAGACATTTATGTAGTTTATAAAAGATCGCTCTAATTGCTCTTTCTCTTCTCTAGCTCTCCACCTAGCCGTTGTATTAATGCTAACTGCATTCCCTGTGCCGTGCTCCCCATCCCCATGACCATCTATCAACTACTAATTTGTACTTCTTTAACCCTTCATGCTCAATTTTAATATCTCTAGTTCTAGCGATAAAACTATAGATTGGTAGAATTCAGGAACAGAAACATGAGTTAGGAAAATGCTTTTATGAAGTTTAAAGTGAGAAAGAAGTTTGTAGTTAGAGGAAAATGGTGAAATGAGCAAGTCAAACCACTAAATTTTGTAAGGTCAATATTAAAATGGCTTGGTCTTCTCAGAAGATATACTGGCTGGACATTTGGAAGAGGCAGGATAAGAGTGCCAAAGCACTTGAGAAAAGTCAGGCTAAGATTCTAAATCTTTATTATTTTCTGTAATTTTATCCTGCTGAAAGGCAAATGAAAATATTTTACAATAAATAGAAGTTGGTTTAACTGTTATATAGGAAGATCATTTCTTCTTATCCTCCGCATGATAACTTAAATTGGCATATAAAATTGTTTAAGTAAATTAGAAATACCTCTTTATGTCACTTCTCTTATTCAAATCTTTGTTAGCATTTAGTGCAAATATACTACTGCTCATCATCCTATAAACATGATGAACAAGACCCAGGATCAGGATAATAGAGACCTTTAGATGAGGAACAGTGAGTTTTTAGTTTCCTAGGTTAATAACATTATTAAAATTGCATTATCCCTATCTCACACCCAATGCTAAATATACTAATACCTAAAGTGATTTATCATATTTTTTCCTACTTTTTTAAAAATAAGTTGGCGATTCAGTTTCCATCAGAAGATATTCTCTTGATAACAGCTGCTCCTGTTATTAAAGCAGTTACAAACTTCAAGCAGGTAAGAACCTTTGTATCACTTTCTTAGTATTAATTTTAAAAATTGCAATTACTTCCATAGCAGTTAGTGTTAACTATAGTATTTTGTTTAAAATGACAAATGTTCTTTTAATATTCATTTTAAAATCATAGTTCAAAGTTTAGAATTCTTCCAATTGAATACCAAAGCACCCAGTATAATACTGAATTGAATTTCTAGTCTACTGTTTTTTCCCTCCTGTCTTTTCTTCCCATTATGAATTACTTTTCAGAAAACTTAAAATAAGATTCTTTTGGGGGGAAAGATGCTATGAAATCTAAATATGAATGCAAATATCTGTGTATATCTTCATGGTAAATTGTGTGTGTTATTTGTATTTACAAATCAGAAGTGCTTCTGAGCCAAGTTTACACTTGTAGATAGTGTTTCGGATGTGTAATAAGCATCTCAGAACACCGTGGTTCCATGAATTTATATTACACATGTTATAACACTGTAATAGGAGTCTAAGATCATTGAGGTCAGTATCGTGGAAGAGTGGTCTCTAAACATTTTTGATCCTGTACCTCAACTGTTCAAAAGTTTTGGTCTCATATTCTCATATGCGTGCATTTATATATTTATAAATTACATGTGTTTCAGTGGCTACACTTAAGAGTATTATAATGCCTATGCAAAAAATAAATGAATAAAAAAAGTGAAAAACAAATCTTTTCTTCCCATACTTCAATGAAGACTACTATCATAGTCTTTGATTTAATACGAGTTTTCCTTTATAATATTCTAATAGAGTATAACTTTTTTTTTTGGCATTTTTGTCTAAGACTTATTATTCATATAAAGGTTAATAGATTTAATGCCAAGGAAGAAAAACCACCTTCCCCCTAGCCATCTCCTACAGACACACCTTTCTAATCTTAAAGTATATTTTATAAAAATTATTTTACATATTATCTCCCAGGGAAGAGATCAATATACTGTTAACCCACCTCATTCTCATATGTAAACTCCTAAGGTTTACATAAACTCCTAAGACCAAGGGGAAGTTAGTTGCCCATGTTGCTCCTTTATAACCTGCCTATAGATACATAAAATGTCTTAGTACCTAAGTACAGAAAAAGAGTTATGGGATTTGAAGACCCAGAGAACAATTTCTCTAAAAGAAAATAGCATATTCAATTATAAGCTTAAGCATTCATCCATAAGAGAAAAGTGAATAGCTAGGTCTTATAAATGTCTTTCCAGAAGACTTAATTTGATGTAATGATCCCAGAGTTATAAGACTTGAGTTCAGTTTTTGCCAATTTTTTAACTTTTATACAATAGAAGAAAATAACTTGGGTTCTAGGCCTTTTATTTACTTGGCAAATCTCTGTACCTGAGTTGCTTTACATGTAATATTAGGGTGATATACTCCTTGCTTACTTAACAAGGTTGTGGGCTTAAAATGTACAGCAGGTCCTTGAGTAACATCATTCTGTCATTTTGTTAAAATGTTGATGAGATGCCATAGGAATTTAACTCTTGATTTTATCAATCAGCCTGTGGTAAAATTGGTTTTGTTATACATTGTTTCACTTAAAGTCACACAACCTATTGATGATGTTAAGTAAGGACTTACTGTACTAACATGTAAAAGTACATTGAAATAATAAATATGCAAATGTCAGTTATTCTTGGTGTTTAGAAGTCAGAAATTGAATCATTCATTGAGCATCTGTATTATATATCAATCAATGTGCTAGGCACCCAGGATACAGAAATTAAAAGTATAGAACATAACCAAAAAGACACTGGTGGTTATCTCAGAGGTAGGGGGAAATGTGAGAGCTGGAAAGCAGTAAAGAGGGATTTTAACATTTTATACTATATTATGACTTGTTTATTTTTTTAGTGTTAAAAACAGCATGTATTCCTGACTTGTATAATTTTTAAAGGAGAATAAATTACTGTTAATAATAATTCACATTATTTATGGAACACTTAGTATATACCGTTTTTCTAAATGTTTTAAATATATTAATGTATTCTTAACCTTATGAAGTAGGTTTTTACATTAACCTCATTTTACAGATGAGCTTAAAAAGTCACAGTGAGGTTAGGTACATTTTCAAGGTGTATATAGTCAGGTTTTGAATATAGGCACTTTGGCTCTTGAGTCCTCATGATTAATGAATAGCACTTTCTCAGAATGGTTACTATATATCGGGGCAACAGATAATCAAGGAGTAGTTATACAGTATAATTATCCCGACAGGCAAAAAAATTGAGGTCATATTCCAACATATGTATATTTTCATATAATAACACTGTTAATGAATGCTGAAGCCTGCCTTTGAGAATCAAGGAAGGCTTTACTTAGGAGGTTGCATTGAAACTGAAACTTAAAGAATAAGTAGGTTTTACCATGTTTGCAGCGGTCAAGTGGATGTAGGCATGCGCCAAGGTGCGTGAAAGTGTATGTATGCCTATGTAATGTGCTCTAACAGGTACCAGTTCAGCACTGCTGGAGTGTGATGTGAGGTTAAACCAATAGGCAGGGGCCAAGTCATGACAGGCTTGCATACCACAATATGGAATTGCATTTTATTTAAATTTAAATGATGCCAAACTTCTGGAGCACTTTGAGCAGGTGATAAGACCAAGGTAGAGATAACAATTTTTTATTCATCATTCCCTCAGTGTCAGCTGAAGCCACAGGCATGGGTTGCAGTTTCCCAGGAAGGTGCATAGAGTGAGAACACAGTGGTGATGTCCTATGGAACACTGACATTTAAGGGGAGATTAGAGAGAAAGGAGAAATTTAAAGTGGCCATTCTTCTTCTTAGTCTTAGATCTAAAGGGAAAACTGACAGCGGAATCCCTGAGGCCAAGAAAGGCCCAAGTTTCAATTAAGAGGAGTGATCAGTCATGTCAGATCCTGTAGAAGTCAGGTAAGATAATGAGTCAAAAGTAGCAATTTCTAAAAAATGAGTGGTGACTTTGAGATACTTTACACTGTTTTGAGAAATTAATGGGAGGTAACTCTAAAATAACTGTAAACATTGTTCTCATGAAATTTGACTGTGAAGGGAGAAAAGACAGGGTGGTAGCAAAAAAGAGGACATGAGGTCTAACATTGAGTTTTATTTTTTCATGTGGAATATACTTAGCATGTTTACCTCTTGAGATTAAGAAACTAGTGGGGAAGGCCGAAGATGAAGGATGGGAAATGGAGCAGCTATTAATGGATTCACTTCAAGAAGTTGAAAGTGGGTCAAGGAAGGTGGATGATAGCAGAGAAATTAGATAATGGGAAAGTAGTAATAGTTCTTAGTAGCTGCTTTAAGCCTAGAAATAAGGTGATTTGTTGAGAATAAAGAGGATGAAATGTGTTTGGGGAACATTAGAGTGGTGGAAGTTTGAAAAAAGTCACTGAAGGATTAGAATATGTTACCAAGTTCTTATTTGCTCTTCTTATTTGCTCTTATATTGACATTTGCACCGATGGTAGGAAAGCAATAGTGGCAAAAATACTAGTGGTCATCGCATTCTTCACTGCCACACAAGCTGTTAAAAAATAAAAGCCAGTAAAAAATGTTAATTTTATTAAATCTTTACTCTCAAGTGCACATCTTGTTACTATTCTGTATGATGAACTAGGATGCATGCATCAAGCACTTCTGCATACAAGAGTGCAGTATTGTCTCAAGGAAAAGCCATTGGGGAGTTGCTGAGTTGCAAGATGTACTTTTTATCTTGGGACATCAATTTTACTTGAAAGAACAACTGACAAATTATGGTCATTCATATTTGGAAAATGAAATGAACCTGTCACTTCAAGGAAAACAACTGACAGTATTTGTTGCCAATATGACAAAATTATAGCTTGCAAGCAAAAATTGGAGATTTTGGAAAACACATTCTTCACTCTGAGTCATACAGTACTTAAAGACTTTACTGATTAGATTGTTGGTGATAATAATGAATGTTATTTTTTATATTGCATAGCTATGAAATGTGTCAGTATTTGGAAGATCTCTGTAACTGAACCACCATTGTCCATATGAGCAGTGTGTGATGTTTCAGGATCCATTCAAAATGCAGGATAAACCAATGGATTTCACAGGAATAGAGTATGAAGAATTCTTTGATATGGTTTCAAATTCTACATTGCATCTAATCTTTAAGAAACCATAACTTGTTGAGTCTTAACGATGCATTAAGAAAGAATATACAGCTACCTGAAAGGGCTGCATATTTGTAAGAGGCCAAAACAACATATTACAATAGTTTCAATGCAAATGAAGACTGTAGGAGCAGTTTGCAGTTATCTTCTTTTAAGCCAGACATTAAAGAGATACTTAAAAATGTAAAATAGTGCCATTGTTTTGTTATGGAAAAAGTAGTTATTTTTCATTAACAGCATATCTGTTTAACATATACCGGATTTATTATTTAAGTGAATTAAGAAATATTTAAACTTTTTCTTAGCTTTAATTTCTAATGCAGCAAATATTGCTAGGTATAACTCAAGCAAACAAAAGTCCATTGGGGATCCTCAGTCATTTGTAAGAGTGTAAAGGGATCTTGAGGACGAAGGTTTGAGAATTGCTATGGTCATATAGTTGGATGTCTATGCAGTGTTTAAAGAACAACTGATGCTGGATACCAATATGCAAGGTATGTGGTTCTTCCATAGCAGACTGGAGAAAACAGGTAGTTTGATCTATGGTTGGAAATTTTCAGGGTAATTAATGGTTGAGGATAAGAGAACAAGGAAATAAAGGGTTTGGGCAAAAGATGAAATGATTCCTAGTGGACTCTTAGCAGGATAGGAGGGAAATCCAAGAGGATACTGATGATTTTGGAGAAGAGGAAAAAGTCCAAAGGCTCAATCGTAATAAGGTTACCTAGCAAGTGGAAGAAGAAAGCTACAAGGGTAAGGAGATAGATAAGCTGTTTGATTGAGTGTTGCCCTCATTTTACAGGCCAGTAAACTAAGGCTCAGTGACCTACCTGACTTGCCCAAGAGTCTAGTGTTTGAGTTCATCTTAGGACTAGTGTTTGAGTTCATCTTAAAATGCAGAGTCTAGCCCTCTTTCCACTGTCTATAGTGCAGCTGGCCAACTTTCTTATTTTATGAACATGAAATAAGTAGTGTATAAAAAGAAATGAAAATATTTTTATTTAAAATTCTCGAAAGAAAAAGTTTTTATCTTTTTACCTCTTTGATTAATACAGGTTTCTAAAGTATTGGAAAAATTTGATGTTGAAGAACAACCAAGTACCATGTTAGAAAACCGCTTTCCCAACATTAAGGTTATAGAGTCTGGAGTAAAGCAACTGAAGAGTGAAGAACATGTAAGAGAATTTTTTTCTTAATGACGTTTTCCTTTCTTACATCTTGGTGAGGTTTTGCCTGTCTTCCTTTGGCCCCGCCTGTAACACCACCAAAATCCCTAGCAAGTAAATTTTAGTGATGTTAATTTCCATTATTATTAGAAAAATTTACACATTTTTGTGAGTTTATTGAGATTTATATAATTAGTTTAGCTTGGCATTTTTTTTAGGTTTTATCTTTCAAATTATTGTCAACATTTATATAGCATCTAGTGTTTTCTGCGCACTGCATTATGTGCTAGGTAGGACACAACAGCAATAATATAAAGAGCCTGCTCTTGAGAGTGTTCACTGTCATACGGCAGGGATTCCCTGACCTCGGTACCTGTTAGGAACCGGGCCGCACAGCAAGAGGTGAGCGGCAAGCAAGCAAGCAAGCAAGCAAGCAAGCAAGCAAGTGAAGCTTCATCTGTATTTGCAGCCACTCTCCAGTGCTAGCATCACTGCCTCAGCTCCACCTCAGATCATTAGACTCTCATAGGAGCACCAGTCCCTGGTGCCAAAAAGGTTGGAGGCCGCTGCCATAGGGAATATAGACATGCATACATATAATTATATGGACACATGAGAAGGAGTCATTGAGATAGTGTCAAAGTTCTGATATTAGATATTTAGGAAGATGTCACAGATCGAGTAGTACTTGAGTTCTGTTTTAAAAGATGGGTCAATTAAGAGTTCTCTAGATGGAGGGGGGCATTTCAGGAAGAGGAGAATACATGTTCAAAGACCCAAAGAAAGGAAACGGGCCACATGGTACAGTAAGGTTGTCAAGGGGATTGGGGCGGGGATAAGTAAAGGAGATTGGCAGACAAAGCCAGAGAAATAAGTAAATGAGATTGTGAAAAGCTTTTTATGTCATGCTAAGAAATTGAGTTTTTATTTTATAAACAATGGAGAAATAATAAAGAGATTTTAAGTGGAAGCAGTGATGATGAAATAGATATTCTTTTAGGAATATCTGACAGCAGTGTCAAGGAGGAACTGGGGTTGAGTGAGTGGCTGGAGGCCAGCAACCAGATTAGAAAGTGGTTGCAATATTCCAAAATGATATAATGCCCAAACTAAGACAGTCTCAGGAATAAGGCAGTCTCAGAAAAGGATGTTATCAGATGATTAACAATATCCTCACATGAGCTTTAAGAGAGATGGGAAATAGAGTCTGTAGTTGTTTCTCTAAAGCAGCTTTAACTTGTGAATTCTCCCTTAGGGATAAAACACTGTATACCACATTTGAAAGACAAATAATTTGACAGAAAAAAATTTAAGAGAAAGAACTGAATTTTATAAGAAAAAAATTAAAAACCTGATTCCCCAAACCAGAGTAAGTTCCTAATACTTACAGTAGTAGTACTTCTTCAGTATAACATCCTCTTCAATCAATTTGCAAATTGAGGTAAGCTTGAAAGTATACTAATGAATTGTGAGGGATTTTATATATCAAGACATTTGAATCAGAGTGCCGTCCATTACCATTTGAAAAGTGTCCTACATGAGACACAGGTCTGTATCCTCTTATCCATCCTTTATATTGTTTATCGCATTATAGATAATGTGTTTTATCTTCGTATCTGCTTCCAAAAATTCAACAGTAGCCAGTCAAGAGTTTTTATTTTTACAGTAGCTAAATGCAAATTCTTTCTTAAATTTGGTCAGTGGCTATAACTAACTTCTGTTTGTCAGATAAAATTCTAATCAGATTATCTGAAAGAATACTTGTATGGAATTTCTATATGGGTTATACTATGTTTGATTATTGGTTTTAGGTATTTGTTATGCAGCTGAAGAGTTAACATGGTAACAGATGTCTCAATGAGTAGTAAGTGCTGTGTCATGATTTGCCAAGTTTTATAATTCCAAACACAAGGCACAGACGTTAACTCCTATGCCATCCCTACACCATCCAACAAAGTCCAGCATCTCTCATAGCATGTGTATCTGCTTTCTAAATGCTATCACTTATGTGTAGTTTCATTCAGTATTAATGAACAAAAACAATGGATCTCTAATGTATATTTTTAAATTCATTTATATTATTAAAAATATAAGTAACTTTAAAGCCTGTGCATGCTAGAATTTAAGGTTAACATATTTGTCACTTATGTGAAAATATAATCCCCAAAGAATATATAGTTTGCTGGTAAAGTGATTGCTATTAGTATTTAAGAATATAAAAAGTTTTTTAGCACTTCTAATCTTTTTAGATAAGAAGACATTGTAACTTCTACCACACTACTCCCCTGTACCCATAACAGATATTAAGATATGTTAGTTAGATTCACTAGATCTTCAAGTAACTTCCATTGAGATCAAAAATGTTCATCAGAATGCTCAATTTCAAAAGTTCTAAATTTTTAATTTTTAATCTTAGGTCAACATTCCCAATATCATGAGATTCCCTAAGTTTTATGCAAAATTTCATGTGACTACGCCTTTTTTCCCAAGAAAAAAGACTAGTTTTCATCATTTTCAAAATGGTTTATAGCTCTAAAATGATTAAGAATCACTGGATTGAAGAATGCATTCTCATGTTTGGTAGCTTTGCAATCGCTGTATTGAGTGCAATATTGAGTGCCACCAAGAGGCAACCTTAATATATTTTTTGCTTTTGTCTTTTTAAAATGAATTGTACCCGTATATAAATGTTTTTTCTTCCCTTCACTGCCCTATGTTTTTACAGTGCATTTTAACGGAAGATGGCAGTCAGCACGTGTATAAGAAACTCTGTCTGTGTGCTGGAGCTAAACCAAAGTTGATATGTAAAGGAAATCCTTATGTTTTAGGAATCCGTGATACAGACAGTGCTCAGGTAACATTTTGAGGTTGGATCATGGGATATATGAAGATTCTTAGGCTTTTCTACATTTAAATCACAGTATTCCACTCTTGTTAACTCCTAAACTGTAGAAGAGAGGTTTTTTTTCCTTGATGACACATAAACCAGAAAGTAGTTATAATGTCATTACGGCCAGTTTCAGTTTGTTTTTAGTTGATAATTTTTTATTCATGACAATGTTTTCTGTTCCTTGTTATGCAACTTTTAGATGTAACGGTTATGCTGAAGATTACAATTTGCAGTATGCACATATTCATTAATCTATTCTGACTGGGAATATGTGATTTGCAACCTAATTATGTAATGATCTTTTTTCCCAAAAGGCGAAACATATTAAAACTTACTGAACTTACTCCTCAGCAAAGAAATTAGTAGTCAGATCTTTGTGGTACAGAACCATGACACAGTCCTAAAACTGAAGAAGTCACTGGGTTTATCGTTCTGCGCAAGAACAGTGGTACTATCCCAGTAAGGTGAAACTCTATCAGTGGAACCTTATCCAACTTTTGGTAATTTATTTCGGAGTTTGTTGGTCCTTATTACCAAGAAGCTCTTCCTGGTTTCGAATCACAGTACTCTTGTCTTACTTACCTGAAGCTCGTTGTTCTGTCCCATGCGGTGATACATTTACAATTACATAATGTTTTATCATCTTGGAAATTGATAGTTTACTTTCAGCCTGTTCTTAAATAATTAGGAATTTAGAGAAAACCAGACTCGATTATCTTCTTGTAAATATTTTAGGTTCGTATTATCAAAGACTGCGTTCATAACTATGTTCCAGCAATGCCCTCTACGTACATGAACTCATTGAATCCTCATTATAATCCTGTGTGATAGCCATTATTCCCGCTCTACAAATAGGAAACTGAGATGGAAAGATTAAGTAATTGACCCATACTATGGTAGTTATTAAGTTTATCAGTAGTTTAAACTCATGCCACTTATCTCTCCATGTCCAGTGCTCTTTACAGATCTTGCTTAGATTATCTACTGCCCTCAATGAAGAACAAATTAAAATTGGTTTTTTTTTTTGTAGAATTTTAAGTAAGCTAATCACAGTGGTTATTTATTGAATATTATCATACATTTTGAGGTCAATTTAATAGAAATGGTAACTTGACATAGGAGGAAGAATTTAGCTATTCAGAAATCCTGAAGCAATTGGACTATTCTGTACTTTTGAAAGCTCGTTGTGATCTCTGGTGGGGGGAGTGGGGAGCATGGGAATGTGGAGGTCTTATAATTGTAATAATGTAACATTTTAAAAAATAAATGTTAGACATTATTAAGTGCCTGCTACTCCTAACGGCTTACTTAATGCTTACAGAACCCTTAAGATATAGTCGCTTTTTATTTATGGGTGAAGAATGTGAGCCACGGGAGGTTAAGCAACTTGCCCAAGTTAGTAAACTGCTAGAACCAGGGACTCTGTGCTCCTAACCACCATGCTGCTATCCTTCTCAAGAATTCCTGCAAGTTTTAAGTGCCGAGTGACTGTAGGGAGTATCAACTGTGTGAGGGACTTAAAGAAAAGGAAGAATCCCGTTATCTAAGATACAGATCAATGTCATGTTAGTAAATTGATTTGGTCAAATAGTTGGGAATGTTGTAAACTAAAGACAGTGCCTCTTGATGAAATTCAGAACTACTACTCTAAATGTAATGACATAAAAGACAAAATCAGGAGAGGCATTCCTATAGAGGCATTTTGAGGTGGAACATTGAGGGGAACATTTGTAATAATTGGGAGGGTGCATCCTGGCAGAGTGGGAAAGTGAAATTGTCAGTGAAGCCTCTTGCTTCTGATATTGCCCACTATATAAAACACTGTCGTTTTCTTTTTAATATAGGAATTTCAGAAGCAGCTTACTAAAGCTAAGAGAATAATGATCATAGGGAATGGTGGTATCGCACTTGAATTAGTGTAAGTATATATTTTTAAATATTTAAGAACTCCTCTGTGATTCGTGTGATTATTGGCAGACTAGAAAAGATCTTGTTAGCCTGAAAAACAAAGATAAATATAATTGTTTTTCATATACTCAAGAAGAAAAATCCACTTTATTTTTTTAGCTTCCATAGAATTCAGAGTTATAGAAATGTCCTTATAAAACATGAATTTAGGGAATGCTTTAGGTCTCAAAGGGTCATACACTGGTGAGTGGCTAGATTTGACCCATATGTGTTTTATAAGCATGTACTATATTACTAGTCATAATCCCCACCATTTTTTATTGCTTGTACTCATCCTGGTTCACTTATCTGTGTTAACTTTTCTGGATCATGAAACCCAAAGGTTTGTGATTCATGTTTCAGGTTATGTGGTACTCCCAGCTCTTGGTTTTTGAAAGTTTAGAAAATGCAAACACATTAATTAATGAAATATTATCATCTTAAGATATTTCAAGTTCAAAAACCATTGAAAATATCCTGCTGTTGTCTACAAGAGCATTGGTTCACTTTCTTTGTGATTTATCTTCCAGTAGATGGCTGACATGGAGAAATATTCCAGATATTTTTCAGGCCAGAAAGTTGGGTCTGACTTCAAAAAGGATAAATTTGTATCAATAAGGAATCTGCCAAAGCCCTGTCTTTGTTCAATTTCATCCATTCCAAGCCACAGAGTAGTCTT
>NW_006436288.1:6654321-6703615 GCF_000325575.1 Pteropus alecto
GTCTTTTACCCCGCCCCCCCCCCCCACCTTTTTTAGATGGCAAATCCCATTGGAAGCCTGTAAGAGTTCTTAAATTGCCTGAGTACTAGGAGTGATGGTTATTGTAATTATGAAGTTCGTGGCACTGTACAGAGAAATGTAGAGAAAAAACTAGAGTATCAAAACCAAACTGGGCAAAAAGGAAAGAGGCACAGATTTATTTTAAGAGGGGCTTCAAATTCTATTGTATGCATGACAGATTTTCTCCATCAGCTATCACCAAAAGTATAACTTAATACTATTATTATATTATTTACAATGAAATGCTTTCTTACATTTAAAAATGTTTAGTCTCACAGCGTTTAATCCTGTTCCTTTTTTTAGGTTGGAGATTGAAGAATATATAATTGGATAAAATTCATAATTTTATATTCAGTAAACTCTGATAGTTTAAGAAAGGTCCCATATGGTGCTATTCTGTCAGTTTAAGTTCACTGAATGATTAAGCCTTTATCTTTTCTTGATGAAAAATAATATATCCAAACCTTTTCTGTTCTTTAATAGCCCCGTGTTCCACTAAGGCTAATACTAATTTTCTTTAGTATACTTTTATTTCAGTTATTATCTCTTTTCTTCTTTCCAAGTATAGGTTAATCTTTTCATTTTCAGACATCGTTTTTTGTAATTTCACAAAATTTTAATACTTTGTTGTGTTTTTTAAGAGTATGAAAGCAGTATTTCCCCTACGTGTGGCGATACCTTCATGCTTACGCATCTTTCTGAGGACATAATTCATAGGGTAGGAGGTTTAGAGAGTGTCCTGTGAAGTAAAGCATGTATAGGAGTTACTTGTGGTCACTTATTCTAACTATGGTCTGCTAGTCAAGCATCAGATATTTTAAGCTATGTTCAAATGTGTTATACTGCTATGTAACTTTAAAATACAGAAAGTGGTAATTAGAGAAATTCCCAATTTAAAAGTTAAGGAAAGCATTTCATAATAACTATGTACCTATATATAAATTGGAATATAAAATTGATTACCATATAGCATCAGCAATGCTATATGACCTGAGCAGTATAAAATAGATAGAATGTTCTCCAAAATAATCCGAAACTTAGTAACTGTAAATATTTTTTGCTGGTATGGAAGAGCAAGAGAAAACAAAAGACCCAGTGGATGATGCAAGGGGCTCCTTTACCATATGCTAAAAAGCATGAAGTTAGGTGACCTGGAGTCAGATATACTAAACCTTTTTTCTACCATCTCTTTATTGATTAGTCTTAAAAAGTCATATAACCTGTGTCACGTATCAGTCTGTGAAATAAAGATGGCACTACCCTAAAGAAATGTTAAAAATAACATAGAATACGTATTACTAGAACATGTTCAAATAAAGATGGCAATACCATAAAGAAATGTTAAAAATAACATACGATACGTTTTACTAGAGCATGTTCAAATAAAATCCTAGTATAGTTAGGATAATCATATATCCTGTTTGTCTGGGATTGTCTCAATTCATCAGTTGTACCAAAACAGGTATTAATAACATGAATTATAACGTGAAATGAATATTAAGAGAATCACATTCTCAGTGTCCAACCCTAGAGGTAAAACAGCAGATGCCTACGAGCGCCGGCTACCTCATGAACAGTCATGGAAAGTGGCTTCTATATACCATGTCCCTTCCTTTCTTCCTCTTAGGTCCTTGACTTTTCTGTGAACTGGATCTTTCTTTGGCTAGATGGCTTAGGAATTTCTGAGATCAGAGGAATTAATTGCAGGGTAATGATTCCTTTATAACAAAGTTAAGATTTTAGTACATAACCCCATTTCTCTCCTTTGTCAATCTCCTTCTGTAATGTGCTTTGAGCACATAAAATATTTGTTACCAAAGAAGTCAGCTGTTCTCTCTATGGTAGCTATGTACCACCTATGTGCCCATCTATTATTGATTACACTATAACTAGATAAAGCATTGCTCACTCCTGAGAACCTTGGGGGACATTAAATAATAACTCTGCTGTAGAAATTGGACACTGAAATGATATTCATTGTAATAAAATTTTGCCTGATGTTCAGTATATGTATTTGTCGCTTATATGTTCTTTCAGTAAATGATTAAATTTCTTTTATTATTGATTCTACTTTAACTCTTATTATCCTGAAAGAGGTTTACATTCCTCTTTATAATCATTCTTCCTGAGTTTGCCTTAAAAGATTTATTCGTGCCTTAGGAAAGAACTGTTATGTGCAGATACAAAGATTTCTACTTAGACTTTTGAAATTGCTCTAAGTAACTTTAATATTCCTTTTAGGTATGAAATTGAAGGGTGTGAAGTAATTTGGGCCATTAAAGATAAAGCTATTGGGAATACTTTCTTCGATGCAGGAGCAGCTGAATTCTTGACTTCTAAGCTTATTGCTGAAAAACCAGAAGCTGAAATCGCACAGAAAAGAACCAGATACACAACTGAAGGTAAATATAGCATCTAGCTCATTAATACACAGATGAAACGTTTTTTAACCATTGGAAAAAAGACTGTAAGAAAATTTAGCAAAATATTATGTTTGGGAGCTAGGAATATAGATATTTCTAGACCCTTATGTGACATTATAGATTTTCTAGGATATGTGTATATGTGTGTGTATATATATTTTTATGAAAGATATATAAAATTAAAACTGCAAGTTTAAAGTGAATTAAATAAACTGATCCATCTGCATCTTTGTAAATAGATGCTACAGTTAGACAACACCTAAGGTAATTTTATTAAAAAATGCAACGAGTTTAAAAACAAATACAGGCCTCGCAGTTTTTTAGTTTAAAAAAGCTGTTATTATTTTTTTTAACTTTTGGCTTATAAAAGTCAAGAATTTTGTAGTTTTGGAGGTGCTAACCATTGAGAAAATTTTCAGTATTTAATTTTTTTACCCTGTATATTAACCGGTATATATAACCTCCAAAAACACTTTGAGTGTGTTTATATACAACAGTTGTTGAGAATATTATCCATGTCCATTTTATAGCTCTATACAAAATGTTAAAATAATGAATAAAAGGATTAATATACATGCCTTAGATTAGTCATACTGTATGTACGTATGAGAATCATTACATTGCCTAAAAGCTGCAGAACACAAGCATGATTCTCCCCCTGGCAATTTTTATATCATTTGATTTTGAATTGAGTTTATCTTTTCAGGAAAGAAAAAGGAAGCAGGAACCAAAGCCAATGCTGATAATATAGGCAGTGCCTTGGGGCCTGACTGGCATGAAGGCTTGAATCTTAAAGGAACAAAAGAGGTATGTTTTCATATACTGATTAAACATTGTCTAAATGCAATTTTAAATTCTTGAACCATTTGTTAAACTGGTTATGGTTATAAATATATACTCAAAAAATTGCTGTGTCCCTTTACTTAAAATCCGCAGTGCTAGGAAAGGACTTCAATGCCCCCTGGCCCAGTTTTGCCCACAAAATACAGGCGAATATTAAATTCATCTAAAACTGGCCCTCAGCTTTCTTTTCACTCACACAGACTACAGTGAATACACCTGTCCTATTTTAAATTAATCTTTTCTCAGAGGTCACTTCAGATGCATTATAATATTTGAAAGGTTATCATATGGATTCTAAATAAAATACATTTACTATCTCATTTTATTTACTAGATTTTTAAAAATAGTGGTTAAAAGGCTGTGATATTTAAATATTGTAAGACATACATGCAGTCCTTATTACTATGTATGGTTTCTTCTCAGCCTTAAGTAGGTTGGAAGTGGGGGTTGGCTTCATGATATATCTAATTTTATGATGGAAATTATGAAAAATCGTTTCTTTCTGTACCTTCAGATCCTAAGATTAATAGCATTTTAACCTGAGAACTTCAACAGTTTAGTTCAATAAACTTTTATTGAGTAATTCCTACCTAACTGGCACTTTACTGAGATTCTGTGATGTAACAATAAGTTGCCATAGACCTGCTCTCAAGAGGTTTTTATAGTCTATAACAGTTGTAATTTTTTAAAAAAATATACACGTAATTCTCAATGAGGCTTACACTAAAAAACATGCCCTTGGTGCTACCTGCCAATTTAACTGCTAGATGTCTTCAGTACTGAATGAATTTCTTCTCGTTCCTTTCACACAGAAATTGAGAGGCTTATTTTCGGTCATCCAATGTGTTTTCATTTATATTATAAGAATTATTTTTTCTGTATGTTTCTGTAAGTGTATTATAACTTTTCTTCATCATCAGTAACCTAAGTCATTCTATCTTTAAGTATTATGGTGATCAATATTTCTTTTAGTTTTCTCATAAGATTCACATTGAAACCATGTGTGAAGTAAAGAAAATCTACCTTCAAAAAGAATTTAGAATTTTGAAGAAAAAATCCTTGACTTTTCCAAGAGACCATCATAATCAGTCAGTTACAGCTGATACAGGTAAGTAATAAAATTTAAAAAAATTTAACTACTTATTTAAAAGGAACATAATTTAATCTTGCTATATTATTAATTTTAAAATATCTTCAGATTTCTATATAAAACTTGAAAAGTAAAAATAAAAACATAAAAAGTCACTTCATTTTCACTACTTTTTCAGTTTTCTAATAAATTGTATAGAGCTTTACTCACTGTGGTTTATCATAACCCTGTGAATCAATTGGAATATCTTGCAGATCAAAACAAAACAAAAACTAAAAAGCCTGATGCTCTCCAAATTGGGAATGGAGAAGTAAAATTGTCACTTTTTGCAGACAACTCTTTATATAGAAAACCCTAAAGACTCCACCAAAAAATAATAAACAAAGTTGCAGGATACAAAATCAATGTTCGAAAATCCAGTGTGTTCCTGTAGACTAAATAAAATTTCAGAAAAATGAAAAAAAACTTCCTTTTGCAATTGCAATTAACTCATATGTAGGAAACTTAACAAAGAATATGAAGGACCTATAATTGAAAACTACAAGACATTATTAAAAGAAATTGAAGAGGACTCAGAAAAGATACTCTGTGTTCATCGATTGGAAGAATCAACATAGTTAAAATAACCATATTACCCAAAGAAATATACAAATTTAATGCAATCCCCATCAAAATCCCAATGGCATTTTTTAAAGAAATAGAACAAAAAGTCATCAGATTTGTATGGAACCACAAAAGACCCCAAATAGCCAAAGCAGTCCTGAGAAAAAAGACTTCAAATTATACTATAAAGCTACAGTAATCAAAACAGCATGGTGTTGGCAGAAAAACACACACACACCACCTCTCCCACCCCACCCCTGCAGTGGAACAGAATTGAGAGCCCAGAAGTAAACCTACATATAGAGGGGCAAATAATTTTCTGCAAAGAAGCCAAAAACATACAGTGGAGGGAAAAAAGCCTCTTTATTAAATGGGGGTGCAGGAGAAATTGGAAAGACATGCAAAAGAATGAAAATAGGCTGCTGTCTGTCGCCATACACCAAAATAAAAAGACCTAAATAAAAGACTTGAAATAATAAGCTGCAGAGAAGAAAACATAAGTACTATATTCATGGACCTTGGTCTTAGGATTTTATGAGTATGATCTCAAAGACAAGGGAAGTAAAAGCAAAAATAAATGAATGGAACTATATCAAACTAAAAAGCTTCTGTGTAGCAAAAGAAACCAACAAAACAAAGAGGCAGCCAACCAAATATTTGCAAACAACACATCCAATAATGGATTAATATCCAAAATATATAAAAAATTTAACAACAAAAAACAATCTAATTAAAAAATAGAGAATCTGAACAGATACTTCTCCCAAGAAAACATTCAAATGGCCAATAGACATATTTAAAGATGCTCAACTTCACTAGCTATTAGGGAAATGCAAATCAAAACCCCAGTGAGATATCATCTCACACCTGTTAGAATGGCTGTAATCAACAGGACAAGTAGTAAGTGTTAGAGAGGTTGTGGGGAAAAAGGAACCCTCATATACTGCTAGTGGGAAAGTAAATTGATACAGCCACTATGGAAAACAGTATGGAGGTTCCTCAAAAAATTAAGAATAGACTTAGAATATGATCTAGCAATCCCTCTTCTGGGTATCTACCCTCCAAAATTGAAAACATTTATCTCTACAGATAAATGCACCCCAGTGTTAACTGCAGCATTATTCACAGTGGCCAAGACAATGGAAACAATGAAGTGTCCTTTGATAGATGATTAAGTAAAGAAGATATAGTACTTATGTACAATGGACTATTACTCAGCCATAAGAAGAGATGAACTACTGCCATTTGCAACAACATGGATGGATTCTGAGATTATGCTAAGCAAAATAAAAAGTTGAGAACCATATGATTTCACTCATGTGGGATATAAAACTGAAAGCAACAAACGATACAAAAACTCAGCAGTATGATGGTTACCAAAGGCAGTGGGGGAGACGTGGAAAAGGGTAAAGGGGCCAAATATGTGATGACGGAAGGTGATCTGATTTGAACACAGTGCAGTATACAGATGATGTATTATAGAATTGTACACTTGAAACCTATATAATTTTATTGACCAGTGTCACCCCAATAAATTTAATAAAATTTAAAATAAAATGTAAAAATCTCATGCACTCAGAGGTAAAGTGACTTCCCCCAAATCAAAAAGATTGAAAATCTATCAATTTAGAACTAAGACTCAGATCTCCTAATTCCTCTTCCACACTCCTATAAAAATACTGTCATTTGGAGACATATACTCAGCCAAACCTAGCATATGAGATATTCCACTGTTCAAAATCCTTTGAATTTTCCCATAGGAAAAAGGAGTGTTAGAATTTGAATAGTAAAGAAAAAACTGAAGTCAGTAAGCTAGTTTGATTAAACTCAGTGAAGAATACTCCATATTTTTAAATAAATAATTTATAAAATGATTATCATTTATGTTTACTGTTAGAATTTTTGTCTAAATTTGAAGGAAAAATGTTTTTAATGCCACAGTTTCGTAAATATACCCCAAACAAGATGTCATTGGATTATAAATTCTTTTAGCAAATGTACCTTATATAAATTAAAGGATGTTGTTTTAAAGTCATCTCCTGCTTTCCTTTGTCTGTTGTTCTTCATTGTAGTCATTATATTAACATAATGCTTATGGACAATTGGTGGATTTCACTTTAGATTTTTTTTTTTTTTAAGAGATATGGCCTGTATATGTGGAATTGACCAATGAAAAGATATATGGCTGCGATTTCATTGTCAGTGCTACAGGAGTTACTCCAAACATAGAACCTTTTCTCTGTGGCAACAATGTAAGGTGAAATTTTTTGTCCCACTATGCATATTTCTAAAGTATTATTTATTAATATTTCTAATTCTCAAGCTTGAATACTTGTTCATTGTTTTAGCACAAAAGTATAACGTAAGAGGGCTGAAAACAATTTAGTTTATCTTGATTTGCAGTACTTTCTTACGGTGTAAAGTCCTTCAGCAGTTGACATCCCAGCATATAATTTATCTAGATGTAGATAAGACTGATTGCTCCTGTGAATTCTTAAAAGTGATTCTTTTAGGAAAACCATCTTGTAATTTTTGCTTTTTAGCATTTGAAGCTTACAAAATCTGAGGAATATTCTTATAATTATGAATAATTATGGTTATTGGATAGTTTCAATGTTAAAAATCTAAGAATCTTATGGGTTTTTCTGCCATAGTATGTATTTGATTCCCTGGTAATTCAGCTTAGTTGTCTAAACTTTGCCCCTATTTTTCACTTGCTTATTACAGATTGGCATATCAAGGTGTAAAAATTTCACTTGTTCTTTTACTTTAGAATGAAAAGTCATGTTTCATTTGTCTTACCACAAATTCTTATGAGGAACATTGTTTAGTTTGATCTAGGAGAAGACGGTGGCCTGAAAGTAGATGATCATATGCACACGTCCCTTCCCGACATCTATGCTGCTGGTGACATTTGTACTGCATCTTGGCAACCCAGCCCAGTCTGGCAGCAGGTAAACCAGCATACATGATCATAATTTCTATCAGAGTCGATCTGAAAAAAAGTGAGTTGCTACCAGCAAATCCAGCTTTCGGGTTTTCCAACTTTGCTGCTTTCAGACGGAAAGTAGCCTAGAAGTTTTTGTAACTGAAAAAAAAAAAGTGTTTTTTTCTCTTTTGGTAATTTATCATTATAGTGATAGAATATCCAGAGATATCTTTTGAAAAGAGTTCTGGGCTGTTACTTTTTATTTTATTCTCAGATGCTTATCAGCACTGTCCAATGAAACTTTCTGTGATGACAGGTATGTTCTATACTTCTGCACTACTGTAGTAAGGTAGCTACTGTGTCTGATCATTTGAAATGTGGCTAATGTGATTGAGGAACTGAATTTTACTTTCAATTAATTTAAGTTTAAATAGCTACACGTGGCTAGTGGCTACCATATTGTATAGCACAGCTTTAGATGAAAAAAACAAACGGTTACTAAGTTTGTAAGCCATGAAGTATTCTGTTCCTGATGGCCTTATTCTCTCCCTGTGGGAATTACTACTGAAAAATAATGTTCCTTTAGTCAACAGCTGTCCTCAGCCTAACAACTGTTGCCAACTGGGTCTAAACTTCCTCCTGCCCTCACAGTGTTGCCTACTTCCTAAGAGTGGAACAAAAATACTGGAGGAAGATACTCAGTGACTGTAAATGAGATTGTCTTAGGAGGAGTAGAGACACAGGTAGATGTTAGAGATAAAAGAACCAATCAACACTCATCTTGGTGAAACACCAGCTCCACAGGTAGGGTTGTTATTCACATTGACTTTGGAGTGTGAAGTAGTGAAAGACCTGGATGTGTTTTAAGAGGCAGCTTCATTATTGTGTTTATGTACAGCAGAGATAACATCAATAATAAGTCTTTCAGCCTGTTTCTTAAATGCTTCAAACTAGCTTGTTTTCAGTTTTGTCTACAACCAATCATCCTATTTCATTTTGTGGCATATCTGTCACACACTCTCAAGTAGGATTATTTTAAACATTTTAACTTCTCCAGGATAAATTATATTCTTAAAGTGCATCATACTCTGATATAGGAAAGAAATATCCAAAAACAAACAGGTGTCTCTATAATAGTGCAGGCCACTTCCTTTAGCCATTCTTTAGTTTTATCATGCTTGGTTTATTTTGCTCCCTTCCCATAGACCACCTCTTGCTTCATCAAACCTACCTGTTTACAGGGAAGAGATTGATAGATATATCTGTCTTTTATTCTATTGGAAATGCTTGAAGCTTATAACCAAGAATGTGGTTTTATTTTTGCACACAGAAAAGACAGCATTAGTTAAACATATGGGGTATAAAGAAACTAATTGCTTATTATAGGCTACCCTGTTTAATTCTGCCAGTAGCCAAGGAGGAAGTGTAGTGTATGCTTATGTATATGCGAAACTGAAGCTCAGAAAAGTTAAATAAATATGTAAAAGAGTTGATATGCAAACCTACCGATTTCCAAGGCCAGTGCTCTGTTACACCAGGGAATCTCAAAACTTTGTAAGAAATACAATAAAAATACAATACAGGAGAAATTAATACTGTTGTAGAGAAGAATTTTAAATGACTTCATAGAATCAGTTGTTGAAATTTGTTATGATGTCTTGGGGCTGGGCAATAAGTGATATATTCTGTCTCTCTGACCCTTACGATTAGATTGCACAGTAGACCTTAACTATCTAGCATCAGAAAGTAAGGATTAAGAAAAGGAACAAATAATTTGGCATCTGTATTAATGCTGATGAGAAAGTTACTCTGAAGAGGGGACTGGTTAATTAAAATGTTCTCACCTGGGATGGCCTAAAATATTTTAGTAATTTTTAATAGAAATTATATTGAAAAATAAAAAATACAAGTTGGTGTCATCTTTTAAATTTGGAGGCAGTAATTTAGACAGAACTATCAAATACCAAAATCAGTTTAGTTAGTGAGGATTGGTGATTGCTTCCATGGCAAAGGATGATCTAACCAGTCTTAGACTGTCCAACATTGAACCCCTTTAAGGAATTTTACAAGGTTAAGCTGATAATGTTTTCAAGTAATGATAATGAAAAATTATATTTCATAACATTTCAGATGAGGCTGTGGACCCAGGCTAGACAGATGGGATGGTATGCGGCGAAGTGCATGGCTGCAGCCACTTTAGGAGACTCTATTGATATGGATTTCAGCTTCGAACTTTTTGCTCACGTAACAAAATTTTTTAACTACAAGGTAAGGTAGATCAGCAAATTAATGCCTTTTTCTGTTTGTTAGTTTTGTAACTAATTATGATCATATAATTTCTTATTTGAATAAATCTTTATATGGTTTTAATCATTTTACAAAAAATGACCTTTTCTAATATTTTGCAAATCAGTACCTGGTATTATTGCTAATTGTAATTTCTAGTCATCTGATAATCATTACCCACCTTCCCACTATACTGTTTTACAGTTTGGGGCGGGGGGACTCTCTTCCAAATTGGTGCATTTCTAATTTTTGAGGTTTATTATTTCTTTGTGAGGTGAACTAATAGCCATCAAATTCAAGAATGAACCAAGTACTTTCCCACACATATCATCTTACTTAATCCTCTTTACATTAGTGAGGCAAGTTTTTTCTTCCTACTTTACTGATAAGGAGAAGCACACATACACACATACCTTGGAAGTTCTCAGTTCCTTGTTAAATCTTTAAATCATGATGCCAAGCTAATGTAGTCCAGTCTTACATATGTGTATATTCACTAGATATTTTTAATGTTCATATAGATTATATATTATCATCTGTAGAATAAATGCTTGCCTCTCAAATGTTTTTTTTTAGAACCCTCCCCAATGGCACTTTTAGCTGTAAAGTTTTGTGAATAGATTTTTCTGCTGGCCATTCTAGGATAACACAAAATAACTGCATATTATGTTTCTTTTTTGGTACTCAACTGAAATTACTTTTTTATCCCTACATATATATAGGTTGTATTGCTGGGAAAATATAACGCACAGAGCTTGGGTTCAGATCATGAATTAATGCTGAGATGTACCAAAGGACAAGAATATGTCAAAGTCGTCATGCAAAATGGGCGAATGATGGGAGCTGTCTTAATTGGTGAAACTGATTTAGAAGAAACATTTGAAAACTTAATATTAAACCAGATGAATCTTTCATCATATGGAGAAGATCTACTAGATCCAAATATTGATATAGAAGATTATTTTGACTAAAAAGGACATTTCAAGAATCATAAAGTTTCAAATAAGACAAAATGTCAAGTCAATAAAGTAAATGACTGCACTGATTTAATGATGACCTCAATGAAGTTAAAAATACAGACATGATAATGATTTTTGTGGAAAAGTATTTAAAAATAAAAGTCTAAAGATGAAATCAATACATTTTTTTCTAACACAAAACTGACCACTTATTCATTTCTATGTTTTAAACTTAGACACGTTCATTTGTGATTTAGCTTTGGAGCAAATTTAGCTAGGTTGTTACCTATTTAGGCGACAACCTAACTTGGTCTGGCTAGTAGACCTGAGCCATCTTTTGATTGTGAAATGTCAAAATAAGGCTATGGTTTTAAGCTTATAGTTTTATTTGACTTAAATAGAGTAGCCATCTTACTTGCTAATATTATTTGTATTGATACTTTATTCCTTTTTTGTTTGCATTACACATCTGATATAACATGAAATCACTCGCTTTCTGTGATGAGCCTATGTAAATTTTTCAGTATAATAACACTGCTGTCAAAAGAAAAAAAATACAACTAGGTATATCAAAGCATAAAGAGCTTAAGATAACTGAACTTATTCTCTTAAATAGTTTACATTTAAAGGTTTTTACATTTTAAAAAGTTTACTTTCCCTCATATGTGAATTCATACAATTCATGCTCTTAAATTTTCAAAAGGTTTCAAATTCTCAAGTCGCTAATACTTTAGAAGTTCTTAAAATATAGCTACTCATGTATTAAATATTAATGAAATTATCTTAAAATTTAAACTCTTGATTAACTATAAAAATAGTGCATACATGCATAAACTGTATTTTTCTTGTAAAATTTAGAAACATTCGTCTCATGCATCATCAATTTTTCTTTTCTTAGCCCCTGTATTCTTAGATTGCTGAGGCATGTTTGCGGACTTCTTCTGGAAGTTACCTGAATTTTT
This sequence comes from Pteropus alecto, assembly GCF_000325575.1. Classification (NCBI taxonomy): domain Eukaryota; kingdom Metazoa; phylum Chordata; class Mammalia; order Chiroptera; family Pteropodidae; genus Pteropus; species Pteropus alecto. The sequence goes on from NW_006436288.1 coordinate 6,666,477, forward strand.
TTCTTCCCTCTTTTTATTAGCTTCTTCAGAATGACAAATTTGAGATGACTCAATCTATAAAACAATAAAGCAAACACTGATGACAATTCAGCTGTTTTTCTCACAAGGTTAAAAATCTCAATTGCTCTTCTATATCAGATCTTTAAGTGTCTAGTGGTCTGGTTTTTTTTTAATCTTCACAGTAGTACTCAGGTATGAGCTCCATCTTGAATAGAAGAGACTATGCCATCAGAGAAAGCCTAAAGAACGCCTAAAGTGTTCTTAGACACAACTGTACATTGCATGCTTTTGTAGACTGGTAGTATTTAGTTTGTAACTGGTTTTCAACCTCTGCCGCAGAGGCAGACTTCTAAATCAACACTGATCATGACCAATATGAGGGCAGAGTGCATCAAAATTAAAATGGAGTCTTCACATTCCAAAAGGTTGGAAACCCCTTATCTGTATTAAAAGGCAAGTCTAAATTCTTCTATATAGAAAACAAAGGTATCTTATTCTCTCTTCCCTACTCAGATTCCAAGACCACTGACTTACCTCTTTTGTTCAACTGGACCTAGGAGAGTACTAGTTAAAAAGCATCCAGTAGGCTTTCATGTATATTTAAAATATTTGAAAATTAACAGTCATCAGTTACCCTGAAATAGCTCTGCGTGGACTTCTTTACTTGCATGGTAATAACATGTGCCTCATTGTTCAGAAGATTGGCTTTAGGTCCTATTTTCAAATATGAAATGGTGGCATAGGCTGTAAAACTGTAGTCTTCTCTGCAGAAGATAAAGGCCAACAATCAGAAAGGTTCTGGGGAGTTACAGAAAACTGAAATTTATAAAAAATAACCGTTAAGTGTGATAATTTTAATATATTGATATGAAATAATGAAACACCATAAAATACAATTATTTTATAGAAAGTATTTTAGTTTTGTGCTTTTCTTGAAATATGGTGATCAATTAAAGTTGGAAATTTGTTAGGTAAATTTTGTATAGTGTTTAAAGTGCACATGAAACAATGGCAAAACCATTTGTTCCGTTGCAGTTATAAAAATGAGAAAGACTCATGTTTTGTGGAGGAAAATATTCTATCCATTTTTGGCCAATTTTTGATTCTTGTGATTGAATAAACTGTCATTTTTATGGTACTGATTTTGAACATTCTACCATTCTATTCTTAAGTTTAACTTACCTCCTATTTATGGATCTACTGAGATATAACTAATATCTGTAAAGTCTTACTTTCCTAATTTCTAAAATTAAGATGATGAGAATGTCTCTTCTACCCATCTCAAAATGTTGCTAAAATTAAATGTAACAGAAAATTATATAGAGTATGCTATAATTTTTATTGTTATATATCCAAATTAGGGTTTTTCTTCAAAGTAATTTCTTTGGAAGAATATATACTTATTCTATGAATTTAAAAAGTATAGTGTGCTATTTAAAAAAAAAGACAACATGAAAGGACAAGAAATGGTTTTGTACATACTTAAGATACTGCTGCAGAAGAAAGTGTGCAATAATTTTCTCCAGGTCCTCACGAGGAAGTTCCGGAGGAGCAACACCTGCTACTCTCAGTTTGGATGCACCCTTGCCCGTCCAAGAATCAATCAGTTTCAGTGGAGTGAGTTTTTCATTCATTTCCTCTGCCTGCTGCAGGATCTTGATTAGATCTCTGCAGTAGGTTGTTACATTCTTTCTTTCAAATGCTATAATGAAAGAGATAGGATAACAGACAATTGAGATTTAGAAATTAGGGCAAAGACAGGCTATCCTAAGTGGTTAAACTGGTGTAAAAACAGGTCATCAAATGTAAACCACCCTAAACACTGATATGTTAATGTGTTCTGCATTAAAACTAGGCCAATTCCCTAAGTCTCTGGCACTAACCACGGTTAAGCTCTGTAAGACATTGTGGGATTTACAGTGATATACAGAAAATAGCCTGGTTATCAGAAGACCTTTGGGTATGCCCTAGGAACCAAAGAGTTTCTGCCAGACATGATGATGGCAGAAACTAAGAGGTGTTTATGGGACAGTCTGTTCTGCATATTTAATTGCTGTGTGCTCATTAAGCAATATTCTGAAAACTAGTATGGCTTCACAGCTATTCCGATTTAGACACAAGAATGTCCTGGACAGATCTTCCTAACTATTACTTGATACTAGTACTCCAATTTATATACCAGACTTGTTAATTTGGTCAGTATAACATAGTCTAATAAACTCATAAGTTTCTCTAGCTGCAAAGTTAAAATTGTAGTAACCACCCAACAAGGCATCAGAACTCAGTAAGGAACTAGCTCTTCGAATACAACACACACAGGATGAAAAAAAGTTAAAATACAGTACTAAAACACTGGTAAATTAGTGTCTCATGAGCAGCCATTATCTGGATCAAAAATGATTCACTATAGCCTCTATTTTGCACTAAATTTCTCTTCTCAATCTGTTACTATAAAGTATTAGAGATTATCATGAAGTTAGCCTTATATAAATAGCATTTCTATTCAGAAGAATTTAAACTTCATTTCTTAAAAAATTTGCAGTATATAGCCGTCGGTACAGCAATGTAAAAAATATGAATATACATATGGCCTTTCCTTTTATTTGCCTTTGTTTCAAAACTCTTGAATCTAGAAAATTCTATTCACACCTTGTATAATCTTTCAAATCCATTTTGGGATCTAATGCTGCCTTTGTGTAGTTCAAGCTATATATATTAGCCTATAAAGGTTTAAAAAAAAAACTGAACTCACAAATGTCTTTACAGCAATTATCACACATTTTGTTACAAGCTTCTGAGTTCCACACTTCATCAAAATGTTGCGCTATCAATACACGACGACATCTGCAAACAGATTAGGGATATAAATTATTAAATGATCTAATAAAGTTTTAATACAGGGTTATATATTAGTTTCCTATTGCTGCCATATTACCACAAATTTACTGGCTTGAAACAGCACAAATTATGTTACATTTCTACAAGCTAGAAGTCTGATATGGGTCTTAGTGGGTTAAAATCAAAGTGTTAGCAGGGCAGTGTTTCTTCTGGAGGCTCTGGAGCAGGGCTCCACAACCCAGGGGCCGCACACAGGTACCTGTCTGCGGACAGGTACCAGTCTGTGGCCTGTTAGGAACCAGATCACACAGCAGGAGGTGAGTGGCAGGCAGCAAGCAAAGCGTCATCTGTATTTGTAGCCATTTCCCAGCGCTAACATCACCACCTAAGCTCCACCTCAGATCATCAGGCATTAGATGCTCATAAGAGCACAGGTCCCTGGTGCCAAAAAGGTTGGGGACCGTGGCTCTAGAGGAGAGAATCTGTTTTCTTGTCCTTTCCGGTTTCTAGAGACTGCTTGCATTCCTACTGGTGCCAAAAAGGTTGAGGACCGTGGCTCTAGAGGAGAGAATCTGTTTTCCTGTCCTTTCCGGTTTCTAGAGACTGCTTGCATTCCTTGGCACCAGACCCTCTTTACCCCATCTTTAAATCCAAGAACAGTGGGTTGTCTCCATATCACATCACTCTTTCTCCCCCTCTTCTGTCTCCTTCCACATAAAAAGACCCTTGTGATTGTACTGGGTCCACCCAAATAATCCAAGATAATCTCCCTATTTTAAGGTCAGCTGATTAGCAACCTTAATAATAATTCCATTTATGACCTTTTGCCATGTAAGGTAATATACTCACAGGTTCCAGTGATTTGGGTGTGGACATCTTTGGTGACCATTAGTCTTCTCACCACATGCAATTTTTTCCATATGTACTTGATAAATTTAGCTTTTAAGAATATGTCTGAGATTTATTTTGTGACTCAATATTTTACAACTATTAAGAATATCTTCCTGATAGCAAAGCAGTTTCTTGTATTTTACAGTATCCATTGGAGTCTAAATCCCAAAATATGCTTCACGGGGGTCTACTGGACATCTAAGGAAATTTTCATTTTCTCATTTAACTAGATTATTGTAGCATCTATAGGAAAGAAATACCATTTCCTGTCACTGTCTGGTTACTGCTAATCATTTCAAAATTTTCGTGTCCTTTTTATGTGATGGGCATATGAGAACAAAGATGACTAATACCAAGAAGCCATCAGGGAGCTATATGGTCTAACTAAAGCCACACTAAATAGATTTAAATTTATTTGAGAAACTTGACTCTGCTGTCAATTATTTCATCAATCTATCAGCTGGTAAGATGATATGTGTTACTGAGTTCAACTCTCAAAACACCTCTAATACATCTTTTCGAAATTATTAAAGCTTGTAGCTGTACACTAATGCCAGAGAAAGAGGGCTTGAACTCACTGTCAATTTGTACCAAAACCTTCAGTAAAATATAGTTTTGGATAATGAAAGAGAGAGAGGAAGAGAGGGAGAGAGGGCTTATGTACATGCAAATATCTTTTCTTGGATTACAGCCAATATTGCAGGTTTTACATGTTTGCACTTGATGTTCTACCAATGTACTTATTGACTTTCCTAAGTACTCAAAATAATGCCATACACTTTCCAATTGTTTGTCTTTAATTGAATTAAATACGAAAAGGTAGGTGGCTTACTTGCTTATGTTTTGACAGTATGACACCATCTCATAAAGCTTTTGTTGTCCCACATTTTCCATCACCACCATTGAACTTATTCTGAATATATCTCCAAAGCCATAATACAAAATACAATCTGCTTTCATGTCATCTCGACCTGTAGTATGAGAGATCTTGGAATTGCGAGAGATCTTGGGATTGCATAATTACTTAAAAAATTCAAAACATGCAAAAATAATATACGTAAAATTAGCTGGCAATGCTTCATTGTCTAAATATAACACATCTAGAAATTCCAGACAGTCTACGGCCATGCTACCCTGAACAAGCCTGATCCTGTCTGATCTCGGAAGCTAAGCAGGGTCAAGCCTGGTTAGTACTTGGATAGGAGACCACCTAGGAAGACCAGGTGCTGTAGGTGTAAAAAATAAAAAAATAAGGAATTGTAAGCTGACAAGGTCCTTGCAATCTGTGAGGTCAACCAAGGGTTTCCTTGCCTAAAAAAAAAAGAAAAGAAAAAAATTCCAGACAGAAATGTGAAATTTTTAACAGCTGCCCTCAAATTTTTTAAATAGTGACTAGAAAGATTTATCGACAATCAGCTTATTAGTTAAAAAATTTGTCCAATAAGTAATCCAGTTTTTTAAATTTTGGATTTGAAACCACTAATTAAAAATTCAGGAGACAAAGATGGACATCAAATTATCTTAGCAAACATAAGAAGAAATAATTCATAACACTTCAATAGAACATAAGTAAAATTTTTCCACAGGCAAATAAGTATAAAACTGCAAAAAAGACTTGTTCACTCCAAAAATAGTAACCAATAAAGATTAGAAATACAGAATTACTAAACATCATGTTTGTGTTTTCTGGAAAAGCTTTTTAAAAAGTTACTTCTGGATTTGAGTTATACATACCTGCACGTCCACTCTCCTGGTAATAATTTTCCATAGATTTACTCATTGAATGATGAATGACAAACCTCACATCTGGTTTATCAATTCCCATACCAAATGCAACCGTTGCCACCACTACCTAAAATGTTTTAACATTTTACATGTTAATTAAGTCAAGCTAAAATATTTTCAAGGTGAATTAAGCTTCCATTGAAGATATATATTTAACCTGAATTTCATTGGCTGACCATCTTCTATGGACCTTGGTCTTATCTTCTGGTTCCATATTGGCATGGTATGCACCTGCATGAATTCCCAGTTTCTGTAAACTAACCGTAACTTGCTCAGAGTCCTTCTGAGAAAAACAATATATGATTCCTGTAGAAAATATGTCCAATTGTTAGATATATATAATACATTCTTGAAAGAGAATTTTTCACACACACATTCAAGACACTGATTAATACAATGCACGGGGGGAAAAGATTTATGAAAAACTCCAAGGCCCTGAACACATATTGACTTTTCGGTATAATTCAAGATTTGATCACCAGCCTGCTCTAAAACAGAAATGAGCCAAGTCACCGGTGTTGGTTCCCACTGCCTCTTTTCTCTCTCTGACTTTATCTCCCACTACACAGAATTTGTCAAACTGATGTCCCCTAGCTCCATAGGATGTTGGCAAGTATGCTGTGAAAAAAGTTTCACGAGCAAATGAGTTTGCGGAACACTGCATTGAATAAAGTTAAATAAGTTTTTCTCTTTATCTGCAGGGCTGGTCAGAACCTCTAATGTGCATTTCCAGGAGGTAGAAATAGCTGCAGCCTTTCTCAAACTCGTTTGATCCTAGAACTCCTTTTACCCAGGGTATCCATTAATATTTCCTGAAAAATCTACAGAACAGTTCTGAAATGCTACTTTTACAGACTCTTTGCTTCAGTAACATTTGCCTATTCATTAATCCTGAAACACATGTATGTATACTCTCAACTCCATCAATACTTAACTCTTTCAATATGTACTATCTATTTCTTTAATGTGTCCTTTATTATAAGGGTCTATATTTTATATCCCTTTACAGCATCAGTGCTTAAACTTCTATCTTATATAGAAGTGGATACTTACTAAATATGTGCTGTTGAAAATTAACATTATGTCATTAAGCCCATTCTTTGAAGCAATTAAGTATAAATAAGCAAAAATAAATCAGACTCATAATCTGCGCCGTTAGCAAATGCCACACCCAATTTCTAAGATCACCAAGCAAATTAATTTTATCATAATATGGTCAAGTATCTTCTGCCATACATTAATATTTTCTGGTGTTTATCATATATGAGTGTATTACATCAGTGTACTATTAGTTACTTTTTGAAAGTTCTCTCAGTCTTCATAAGTTGGTTTGTTATTTTATTACCTGATTGCCCATTATATCTCCCATTAATGAGCTTTACAATATCCTCAATAAAATCTTCAGTGTTTGAGGGCTTCTGTCGAACCTAAAAAAAAGCTTAACTTATTAAAAAGTAAATTAATGAGTACTATCCAAGCAGTCACTACTTGCAACTTTCAGGCACCATTCTTTTTAGTTTTTTTCATTTTTTCACTTGCCTCATCTGATTCACCCCGTCTGCCTCTCCCCTGCTACCTCCCAACCTCTTCTTGATCCTTAGTTTTGAATTTACCAGAAATGAGGAGGCACAGAAGCAGTGAAAAACTTGTAAAGATGGAGACTTTATTTTCTGATGCTACTTTTATAAAATATAAACCAGGGCATAACTAACTAGTCAATGAAAACTCAGAAAAATATCAAATCCACTCTTGAAAGGATTTGAAAGAAAAAAACAGCTGTTAGATTATTTAACTTTAAAGGTTACATATCAACTATAATCTAAATAGGGAGTACTAGTAAATCTTTAGTGGCCTATTAATTGTGTATTATTTCAAATTAATTTCAATAGGATGTCATAGGGTCCTTGGTATCATCTTACTTTCTCTCCATCCTTGCATAAGAAAGAATGTACAAATATTTAACAAGGCAGTGTCTTCTACTTAACCTACTATAGAAGAGCTAGAAGCACAAGAGATATAAAAAGAAAGCATTAATCTGCTTGTAATTTATTCCTGATTTTGAAAACTTTCATAGTTACTGTTACTCATATAAGTAAACATAATGAAAAGGTAACCTCTGCTACAATCCTTCACAAAAGCTGTAAGTTGATAGAAAAGTTACATACCTCATAATAAAGATTTGGCCGATTAAAGGAAGCTGTAAAAGTAAGACACTTTTCAATACACAATATTTTCTGAGCATCCTTCAGAACATGATTTGTTGCAGTTGCAGTCAGCCCAATTAGTGCTGTGTTAGGGAATTGCCTCTTTAAGATACCAAGTGCCTTATAATCTGAAAAAAAGAAATAACAAAGTGGCCCTCTTTCTAACTTTTAAGGAACAGAGTAAATTAAGCCTTTAACATGATGCAGGTAAACAATGATTGCTGTAATTTGATTTCTATAGCTCTCAATCTCAGTAAATCTGCAGTTGTGGCCTGTCCTTTTTGAATAAGGCAGGCTTTATCATACTTTTAACTGGTTCTTCAAAAATACTGTTCTTGACCATGGATGGAAGTCCCTGCTGAAGAGAGGGAATAAACATTTCCAATAAGCTAGGCACTGGTCTATACCTGCTGACCAGGGGATTCAAGAGGCAGTGGGAGTAGCCATAGTGTTTGAATCTAGTACAATTGACAAGAGACGAAAGAAGCCATTAGCCAAAAGCCTTCTACCACCAGGAGCATGCAGGAGTAGCATGTTCAGACCAGAAAAAGGTTGGTGAGGACACGGCTTTTTATATAACCTATTTCAGGGGACCTCAGCTCACATTTGTCATTTACAACTAAATCATTAGACAAGTTGTCCTTAAATACTCCCTAAGTACTTAAATTATTTAGAGAAAATGAAAAAAAAAATGTGGTAGAAATTATTAAACGCTACGGTAGAGGACTATTATGAAACTACAGAGGACACAGAAACTGCTTGGGAAGTTGTAAAGGTTTCAAGGAGCTAACACTTGAGTTGCGTCTTGAGGAATGAGCAGAAGTTCACTAGGAAGGGAAGAAGAAAACATCAGACACAAGAAATAGCATATACACTGCAGACACGCTGGCATGAAATAACTTGGCAGGTTCAGATAACAACAAGCAGTTCAGTGGGGCTAAATCAGTCATATGCTAGATGAATCTGTTGTCAACTCTGGTAAGGAGGGAACTGTTTTCCTTGTATAGTTTCAAGTTAGAACTGGCCCAAAAGAGGAACTTGTGTAAGGTGTGGGAGGCAGAGGTAAACCAGCTGCCATGACTCTCTGATGGCCTTTCCAGGCAGATAGGATGATGGACAGAAGCAGAGGTGCCCAGCCAGGTCTAACTTGTCCTAGCTCTTTTCTACTGCTTCATTAGCTCTTCTTCCCAAACACAGGCCTTGCTGTTCAACAGGGGACCCCCACTAGATAGATGCTTGGCAGCAGATCTAGGAGTTGACAGGTACTTGGAAGAAACAGCTTACCAGAGACCTCTCGCTAGCTTCCCCACTGTGGTCCCCCTTTGGCACTGGCTACACCAGCTGCAGTTTCCCCTACAAGCTTTGGCTGGCCTTTCCATGCCAGTGCCTCAGGACCAGTCAATGACTTTTCTCTGATCCTCCAACCGCCCATTCAGACCTTCTCTTCCCCAGCTCCTCCTACAATTGCGAGAGGTCTACTTCCTAAAATAAATCCCTTATTTCCTAACATTCATAGTGGCTCTGCTTCCCGGCCCCAACCCTGGCTGATACTATTACATAGAAGGGTAAAGAAAGAAAGGCAGGTTTAATTCAAGACTATGAATGATATAGTCAGTTGATTCTAAGAAGCTTTATTCTAATGGAAATGAGGAATCATTAAGCAATTTCTAAAGCAGACAACAGATATAAACAGACTTATGTTTCAGAAATCATCTTTCGGTGGCAGTGCAAAGGATGAGCTAAAATAGGCAAGAGATTGAAGAAAGAAAGACCAGTTAAAAGATGGTAGTAAAATACTAGAAAATAAATAATAGCAACTGTGAAATATGTCATGACACTGGGGACAAATGAGAAAGAAAAGACTGAATAAATACATGAACTAGAACCTCATAGGTCCTAGTGACTATTAGGATATTAGGGGAGGGGAGAGGGCAGCAGGGGGAGGAGAGGAGAGGAAAGAATCCAAGATTTACCCATTCATCAAGAGACATCTGCTGAATACATGCTTTTATGTGCCAAGCATGTCTCTAGGAACCGGAGATAAAGTGGTGAACAAGACAAAGATGCTGTGCAAATGGAACCGTAATTTAAGCAAAGAAAATAGACAATACAATGATTGAACCAATAAGTATCTTATTACTAGAGAGTAATAACTGCTCAAAGTGATAAACCCAGTGTAGTTGGAATATAATGAGTGAGGAAGAAAAGGAAATCAGATAGAGACAAAAGGGACAGATTGCATATGGCCTTATGGACCCCAGTTAAGATTATGGATTTTATCCTAAGTATAAAGAGAATCTGCTGGGTGGTTTAGGAAAAAAAAGTAACATGATTTAATTTATAAATAGATCACTTTGGTTGGTGTGTGCAGAATGAACTGTAAAATGGTAAGACTGGAGTCAGAGACTAGTTAGGGAGTTGCTGTAGTAGAAGAGTGGAAAGGAGCCCAATTGGACTTCAAGAGATAGCAATACAGATAAAGAGAAGGGGACAAATGAGATTCAATTTAGAGGCAGAGCATACAGGACTTGGTGGTGGATTGGATCTGCAGAGATACAATAAATCAAAGATTATGTGTGATCTAGTAAGTTATTTGTTCTCAGCTCCAACTCCACCCTTCCATACTCTGCTTTGTGGTGCTTGAGCAGGAAATGTGCACACTATATTTCTACTCTGCCAGCTGGTCCTAGAAGGACAGAGTATAAGGCTGGGAAGGAAAAAGGGTGTTGTTCCTTCCTGTTTACTTCCTCTGGCCTTGTTTGTGTTCTCGATAATGTCACCCCAGCAAGACTTTTCCACCCTGCAGCAGCATTGTCTCTCCTTAGTAGCAGCTGAATACAGTTGGCAGTTTTTCCAGCTTCATCGTGGGTCCGCCCCACCTCTGCCTCCACTAGAGAGCTGCGTCTCCTCAAACATTCAGTTTCATCTCCACATGGCCCCTTTGCCAGGTTTCCAAATCTTATTAGTTCCAACCTTTTCTTCCTATTCCCTGAGCCCTAAGAATGGTAGCTGTTTTTGCCAGTTTTTACTTCCATGATAACTTAAGAGTTTTCTTTTTATTTTTTCAGTTAGCTATTTATAACTACATTTTACCTAGTTAACAATTCTTTCCATAAATTCTGTGTTCAAATAACTGGTATGGTTCCTATCTCCTGACTGGATGCTGACTGAGACAGATAATTGCTAAAACTTTGACTTAAGCAACGTGTGAGTAGTTGAATGGTTTTCTAAAATAAAGTTGCTTGGGAGAATGGGAAAGAAGGGAGAATACAGGGAGAGGGGAGGGAAATCAAAGGTTCTTCATCAGGACATCTAGTAGAGCAATAGGGTAAATAGCGATTCCTAGATGCAGAATTGAAAGAAAAAGAGTAGTTATTTTGAGAGGAAGTTAGCTGTAGTCGTGCTAATTTAGACACACATGAAAAAAATAAATTTGCAAAGTCTTGAAACAAAAGAAAACAGAAAACACAACATACCAAAACTTACAGGAAGCCGCCAAAAAGTTCTAAGAGGGAACGTCATAGTAATACATGCCTACAATAAGAAACAATAAAGACCTCAAACAACCTAACTTTACACCTCAAGGAACTAGAAAAGGAAGAACAAATTATACCCAAAATTAGTAAAAGGAAGGAAATAACAAAATCAACACTGAAATAAATGAGACTAAAAAGACAACACAAAAGATCAAGGAAACTAAGAGCTGGGTTTTTAAGATGAAACAAAATAGACAAACCTTTAGCCAGACTTACCAAGAAAAAAGGAGGACTCAAAATCAGAAATGAATGAGGAGATATAACGACTGATACCACAGAAAAACAAAAGATCATAAGAGACTACTATCAAATTATATACCAACAAATGGGAGAAGCTAGAAGAAATGGATAAATTCCTGGAAGCATACAATCCACCAAGACTGAACCATAAAGAAATAAAAGATTACTAGTAAGGAGATTGAAACAGTAATCAAAAACTTCCCCACAAACAAAAGTCCAGGACCAGATGGCTTCCTGGTGAATTCTACCAAAAGTAAAGAAGAATTTATACTAATCCTTCTCAAACTCTTCCAAGAAATAAAAGAGAAAAGAACACTTCCAAACTCATTCTATGAGGCCAGCAGTACCCTAAAACTACTGAGAGCAGACAAGAACACTACAAGAAAAGAAAAAACTACAGGCCAATATCCCTGATGAACATAGATACAAAAATCCTCAACAAAACATTAGCAAACCAAATTCAATAATATATTAAAAGGATCATATACAATGATCAACTGGGAATTATTCCAGGGGTGCAGGATGGTTCAACATCCACAAATCAATCAATGTGAATAAGGCCAATATCCCTGATGAACATAGATACAAAAATCCTCAACAAAACATTAGCAAACCAAATTCAATAATATATTAAAAGGATCATATACAATAACTGGGAATTATTCCAGGGGTGCAGGATGGTTAACATCCACAAATCAATCAATGTGAATAACACATTAACAAAATGAAGGACAAAAATCATGTAAGGCTTAGCTAGAGCAATTAGGCAAGAAAAAGAAATAAGAGGCATATAAATTGAAACAGAAGAAGTAAAATTGTCACTATTTGCAGATGACATGATATCATACATAGAAAATCTTAAAGACTCCATCAAACACTAATAAACAAATTCAGTAAATTGAAGGATACAAAAATCAATATACGAAAATCTGTTGTGTTTCTATAGACCAATAACTATCAGAAAGAGAAATTAAGAAAATTGTCCCATTTAAAACTGTATAAAAAGAAAAAAATACCGAGAAATGAATTAACCAAGGAGGTGAAAGACCAATATGACTGAAAACTATTGATCAAAGACATTGAAGAAGACACAAATAAATGGAAACATATTCCATGCTCATGGACTAGAAGAATCAATATTAATAAAATGTCCATACTACCTAAAGCAATCTACAGATTCAATACAATCTCTATTAAATTCCAATGACATTTTTCACAGAAATAAGAAAAACAATCCTAAAATTTATCTGGAACCACAAAAGACTCTAAATAGCCAAAGCAATTCTGAGAAAGAAGAAAGCTGGAGGCATCACATTCCCTGTTTCAAACTATATTACAAAACTTTAGTAATCAAAACTGTATGGTATTAACATACATAACAAAAATGCAGATCAATAGAATAGAGTCCAGAAATAAATCCATGCATATATAAGCAATTAATTTATAACAAAAAAGCCAAGAAATACACAATAGGGAAATGATGGTCTCTTCAATAAATGGTGTTGGGGAAAACTAGACAGACATATGCAAAAGAATAAAACTGAAATTTTATCTTACACCATACACAGAAATCAACGCGAAATAGATTTAAGACGTAAACATAAAATCTGGAACCATAAAAATCCTAGTAGAAAACATAGGGGTAAGCTCCTTGACATCAGTCTGACATCGGGAAAGGGTTTTTTGGGTTTTACACCAAAAGTAAAGGCAACAAGCAAAAATAAACAAGTGGAACTACATCAAACTAAAAAACCTTCTGTACAACAAAGGAGACCATCAACATAATGCAAAGGTAACCTACAGAATGGGAGAAAATATACGCAAACCAAATTCAATAATATATTAAAACAATATATTAAAATGTATCATATATCTGATAAGGGATTAACATCCAAAATATATAAAGAACTCATACAACTCAATAGCCAAAAAAAAAAAAAAAAAAATCCATGGAAAAAATGGGCAAAGAATCAAAATATTTTTCCAGAGAAGACATACAAATGGCCAACAGGTACATGAAAAGGTGTTCAGCATCACTAATAATTGGTGAGATACAAATCAAAACCACAATGAGATATCACCTCACACCTGTTAGAATGGCTTTCTACAAAAATACAAAAAAATCCCTCACCATATTGTCAAAAAAAGAACCCTGGTGTACTTTTGGTAGGAATGTAAATTGTTACAGCCACTATGGTGTAAAAACAGTGTGGCAGTTTCTCAAGATATTAAAAATAGAACTACCAAATGATCCAGCAATTCTACATTTGGGTATTTACTAAGAGGAAATGAAATCACTGCCTCAAAAAGATACCTACACTCCCACATTACTTATAACTAAGACATGGAAACAACTTAAGTGTCCATTAGTGTATGAATGAGTTAAAAAAAAAATGTGGTATATAATTATAATGGAATATATTCAGCCATAAAAAAGAAGGAAATGTTGTCATTTGTGACAACATAAATGGACCTGGAAGGCATTGTGCTAAGTGATATAAGTCAGACAGAGAAAGATAAATACTGTATGGTACCCCACATATGTGGAATCTTAAATAACAACAATAACAAAACAATGAACTCAAAGAAACAGAGAACAGATTGGTGGTTGCCAAAGGCGAAAGATGGGGATAGCTGAAGTGAGTGAAAGTGGTCAAAAGGTACGAACTTTTGATTAATAAGATGAATAAGTCCTGGAGATGTAATGTACAACATGGCGACTATAGTTACAATACTGTATTGTATATCTGAAAGTTGCTAAGGAAGTAAATCTTAAAAGTTCTCATCACAAGGGGAAAAAAATGTATAACTATGTGTGGGTGATAGATGTTAACTAAAGTTATTGTGGTAATAATTTTGCAAAATATACATATATCAAATAATTATGTTGTACACCTAAAACTAATACAATGTTATATGTCAATTATCTCTCAATTTAAAAAAAAATTTTGATATACAATTCCAATAAACAATTAGGAATATAAATCTGAATTTTAAGGGTAAGATAATTAGATAGAAAAAAATTCATTATAGCTGGCAACAGATCTTCAGCGGTGACGCAGGTCATGGTAATACAATTGTAATTATCATAAGTGATCTTACCACTCAGATTGGAAAAATAGGGCAAGAGTGAGAAATCTGGTATTTCTGTGGCTACCAGTAACAATTCTGTGTAGCAGTCTGATTAAGATAGGGACCCTTAATAAAAATGACTATATATATATATACTACCTAAGGCATTTAAATCAAAATTTAAAAAAATACCTGTACCCCAATAATTCCAAAGGTAGAGAATTCTGTCCTCAGACCACAGGTCTACTATCCATGAGGAAGTCTAAGAAAATGTGAAGAAAGATCAGAACCATAGGGAACACTATTATTTAAGGAGGCAGCAAAGGAACAAGAATGAAGGTGAGAATGAAAAGGAGCAAAATCAAAAGTGTTATGTTGTAGTAACCAAGAAGGGGAAGGGGCGAGGTGAGAGATGAACAGTATGAAATGCTATTGAAGATGAGACCGCTGGATTTAGCCAGTGGGAAGTGAGGTCATTGGTGACCTCTGAGTAGGACAGTAGAAGCAGATGTGTGATTCAATGAACTCAGAAAGGAATGAAAGTGAGAAATGGAGACAGTGAGGTTAGAAGGTAAGATGAAAGGAAGAACAAAAATAGGACAACACCAGGAAGGGGTGGAAAAGGTCAGAAGTGTATTTCAGTTTCTGTTTTTGTTTTTAGGGAAACTAAAGATGAAAGAGTGAGGATTTTGACAGAACAAGATCTTAAGAAGGCAGGAAAGGATAAAGTGGGAGTGGTCATAGTTACTCTTATAAAAAAATATTTTTTTCCTAAAAAAAATTATTACTAACGTTTGGAATGGAAAAGAAGAGATGTCCATACCTGATGGCACCTACTTTCTGGGTAGTAGGAGGCATCTGCTAAGTATGAGTTAAGGCCTGAAGAGAAAGTTAGTGGTATGGAAAGTTTGTTGGGAAAAAATGTATAAAGGAGATGAAACAGGGACAAATAAAAGGATAAACTGAGCACAATGAAAGCTGAAGTGAGGTGGATATTAATGCAGTTATGCAATTTATTTCCAACGATGCTTAGTAGCCAAACAGAGAATGAAAAAAGCAGAGCCTGGATGGATCCAGCATTTCAGATCAGTCTGGCACAGTGCCTGAAGCAGACTGGCAAAATGCCAGGCAATCCAGAAGAAATATAACAGAAGTGGCAACCAAACAGAGTCTGGATAGGATAAAGAGTGACCATCATGTATGGACTGGGACAAATACCAGGAGGGATTAAAGAAGAATCCAGAGCTCCATATGAATATGAAGCAGGTCAAAAGGAAGAGGTTGAAATCACGGAAGAGGATTTTTTTAAGATTTTTTTTTTCATAGAACAAGTCTGAGTAATTCGCTTCAGGCTATGACTGTAGAATTAGGTTGGAGTAAAGAAAAGGGTTACTAAAATATCCCACATTTCCCACAGAACTTTACCACTGAGGAGTCAGTTGGGTATAGGTCCTGAAGTGGATGCTAAGGACACTCAGGATAATGACTAAAAAAGACAACTTTGAACCAGATGCACATTCCTCAACAGATGGGAAAGAGAACTTGGAGGTCAGTAAATCTTTATGCCTAAAGGTGGAAGAGTATAATATTTGCTAATAAACAAACGTTTCAAAGGATAAAGGCAGTTTGACTAAACACAACCTTGGAGTAAAGAGATTAAAGATTCTGCCTCTTGATTTCCCTTATATGAAAAGCAAGAGAACAGGAGTAATAACTACCTGAGAAGATAATTTTAATGAAAACAGGGATTTCCCATCATGTAAAGCTGAGTTAAGAAAATAGTCTCAAGCATGAAGGAGTTTTCTAGAGACAGCATACATACCAGGTCTGAAATCATGACCCCACTGGCTACAGCAGTGAACTTCATCCACAGCAATTCGGGTGAGTCTCTTTGCTTCATAGGCTTTTTCTAGCCTTGACATAAACATTTTGCTTTTTGCAATTTTCTCTGGAGTCACGTAAATTAACTTTAGCTTGGAGTTTTTATTTACCATTTCAGCATGAACCCATTTCACATGCTCCTATTGAAAGGAAAAGCAGACATAATTGTAAGAGAACTAAGCTATGAAGCTATAATACTATGTGGTAAATGAAGATGTTCATTACTCAAAAGCAATAGCCTTGGGGTGTTTTAGCAGATGTTCAGTTCATTAAAATCAAAACCTTGTCCCAGTACTAAACTTCATGGCAGCTGTATAAATAGCATGTTAGTTTTTTATTTATACCCAAACTGTTGATAAAAGAATAATTTCATTTGATAAAAAGAGAATGAGAAATGAATGTCAAGACACTCCAATAAGCACTTATTCTATGAAAGCATAATTCTAAATTGTTCATAATCAATGCAAAAATGTGAGCTCAATGCGATAGGCATTATTAGAAAGGTGTTTTTATTAATTTTAACATTATATTTGTAATCACTACATGTATCTATGAACATAATTTATTCTTGATTAGCTACTTTAATGATGCTATCAAATAGACTCATAATCTATTTAGGCTTTATAAAGTATCTCATTCATTGAATTAAGATTTTTATAATATGAAATACATATTTATGTTATATATAATAATAAATCTTAAAAGGTAACAATTATTAAGTTCTTAATGTTCTGTTATTATACATGTATCACACATTAGATGCCACATTGTTTCCTTCTAATCAAAAAAAGAAACAATAATGAATGTAATAGAAAAAGTCAAAACTGCTTTCATCGCCTCAGCAAAGCAGTTTGTTAACTCCTTGAGATATTTCCAATTTTGTTAAAAATGGCCAAAGTGTATTAAACATTTCAACTGGTCCTAAATGTCCCAGAAATCTTAAGGGAGCAAATATAAGGCTATTTACTCAGAAATGGGCAGATGCAAAAAAATACTAGAACTTCTGGCAAAGTAAGTGGAAAAACAAGGTTAAAAAATTATATTCACATCCTATGAAGGTCCAGTGAAAGCAACCAAAAAACGACTTTCCTCCCTAACTTTTCAAACAGTAGTAATATGGCATGAACTTGTAATTATCTGCAACTTTCTAACTACTTTTCATATGTATTGTTACTCTCTTTTTGAGTTTTAAGGAAGTACAGTATTAAAAGGCAAAGTTCTCCATAGGTTCATTCTATTGAATGAGAGAACAGTTATAATGACACAAGAACCTAAATAAAACAAAAACATATGGGAAAAACTAAAGGAGTCAGGGCTTCTTGGAAATACAGCTGACTCCAGGTCTGGAAGGAAATATACAAAATGAACCTGGAGTATCTTACTGTATAAGAAAGCAAGGAGTCAAAAACTATGGGGTGAAAGAAAAAAAAAGCAGGAGCCAATTTAAATAGACTCTCACTGTCCAAAGATGAGACTATTTCAGCATTAAAAAAAGAATAATAACTGTAGATTAAAATACACCAAACATATTAAAAAACCATGTCTATAATGATACTTGAGGGAAAAAGCCCTACGAACCACCTCTGGAAAATGCTGGAAACCAACACTTTCTGAAAATTTGCAAAGAGAAAGAATTTTCAATCTATAAAGAGTTAATAAGGAAAAAGTTCTTTACAGAAAAAGTCTAGCTAAAGAAGTGATAGAATTAGAAATCACCATTTTGTAACCTCCTAATTAAATAGCAGCTCTAAAGTAAGCAATAAGAAGAAGTGATAGAATTCGAAATCACCATTTTGTAACCTCCTAATTAAATAGCAGCTCTAAAGTAAGCAATAATCATCAGTGGCTGCTAAAACCATTAGATGAAAAGCTGATAGAGAAATTGTATATGAAGAAGTGAGAGAATTAGAAATCACCATTTTGTAACCTCCTAATTAAATAGCAGCTCTAAAGTAAGCAATAAGAAGAAGTGATAGAATTCGAAATCACCATTTTGTAACCTCCTAATTAAATAGCAGCTCTAAAGTAAGCAATAATCATCAGTGGCTGCTAAAACCATTAGATGAAAAGCTGATAGAGAAATTGATCAGGTAGACATCACCTGAATCCACTGATCAAGCTTAACATCATAGAGAACAACCAGATATTACGTAACTCATTAGTGAAGCCATGGGAAGTACATTCTTGGGGGAAAAAATCCAAATATAAACCCAATCAAATTTTTAGATCAACTAAAAGGAACAAGTTAGACTACAGCATAGGGAAACAATCAAGAAAATAGAAAACTATAGAACAAAGAACCTAGTTCCTTCAACAAACAATTTGCACAAGAAACAAAAGAAATAAGGGGAACCTATGGATATATCAACCAAATACAATATAATGCATGAATCTTATCTGGAACACGATTTTTTTTTTTTTTTTTACAGAAAAAGCATAAAATTTAATTAGAGAAATCTGAATATTTTCATTTGATAACTTAAAGGAATTGATATTAAATTTTTTAGATGTGATGATGGAATTATAGTTATGTGTTTTTAAAAGATAGCCACACTAAAGAAGTTACAATTTCAATGATATGAGGTTTGGGAGTTGTTTTAAATAAATAAACCAAGTGGGAGGAGGTTGGGAAAATGGGGGGTAGATAGATGAAGAAAGACTGGTCATATGTTGATAACTGTTAAAGGTGGTTAATAGATACATCGCAATTTTTATACTAGTCTCTACTTTTGTATGCTTTTGAAAATTTCAATAAAATGCTTTCTGAAAAAATAACTGGTTAATGCTTTATTCAGCAGATGAAGGTTAAAGGTTAAGAGTCCATTCCCAAAAAGAAGAAATTCCATGGGAGTAGGTATCTTGTTAGTAACTCATTTTTTTGTATTTAATTACATTGCATAATTACAAATTCTTGCTTACTCTTTTATAAGGGATACTATAAAACAGGTCAGCAAATGCTCACACTGTAAAGTGTGAGATAATTTAAATATTAGGTTTTTATGGGCCATATGATCTCAACTATCACAACGAATTAACTCTGTCATTATGGTGTAAAAAGTCATAGACTCTCCATAAATAAACGATCACGGTTGTGTTCCAACACAACTTTATGGAAATATGAATCTCATATAATTTTCACACTTCACAAAATATTATTCTTTTTTCGATTTTTTAATACCTTTTTAAAAATGTAAAAACCAATCTTAATTCACAAAGCACACAAAATAGTCAGTGAGCTAGAACTGGTCTGTAAGCAGTAGTTTGCAACTCCTGATAAAAATAGTTATTGTCTAAGGCCATGCCACCCTGAAAAAGCCCAATCCCATCTGATCTCGGAAGCTAAGCAGGGTCAGGCTTGGTTAGTGCTTGAATGGGAGACCGCCGAGGAAAACCAGGTGCTGTAGTTGTAAAAATTAAAAAATAAAAAACAAAAAAAATAAGGGATTGTAAATTAACAAGGTTCTTGCAATCTGTGAGGTCAACCAAGGGTTGCCTCTCCTAAAAAAATTAAAAAATAAAAAAAATAAAAAAGTTATCAGTTTATAATTTTATAAGTGACTCAACTATAGATAAGGCTCCCATTTCAATAAAGAATTAAATTTTTTTTAAAAAGCTATAAAAACATACCTTAGAACTAGAAGCATTTAACATGGTAGCTGAAATTTCCAATTGTTTTAAAACCATTAATTGGTCTTCCATAAGAGAGATCAATGGGCAAATCACAAGTGTAAAACCTACAAGAGAAAAAGAAAATCTACTTTAAATTTTATACCACCACTTGAACAAGTTTAGACCATTCACCTTCTTTACCATACTTGTGGGTATCAGCCATCAATTCAGACTAATTTTGAATTCAACTTTAGCAATTTACTATCTATTTCTTAACCTCAATAATAAAAGAGAATTATATGAATAAATGACAAGCCAAATAGGCAAATATAAGATTAAAAAAGAAATCCTCCTTTATTCAGTCTTATAAAAATACAGATATTATCATTTTGAATTTTTAAGTCACCATCATTGTTAATAATCAGTATTGGTAATCTCATTAAAATAATAGAAATTAAGTCAAATACTATCCAGTTACATCAGGGAAAAGTTTTCCAAGAGAAAAAAAAACATAGTAACCTGTATAATTAAAAATGATAGTTATATGAGTATTCTTCCATTTACTGCACTATACTAATTTATTCTGAGTAGAAATCAGTGAAGTTTATTGACTACATGAAGTTCTGGTAATATACTTCCTTTCTTCTATAACTGAAATTATTGACTGCTATAATAGCTATTCCACATCGTTTAAAACATTTGACCTTATGTTTCTATGATTTGTTCTTTAAAATAACTGTGAGCAGAGGGCAAACCCATTTAAGAAACATACTCAGATTAAAACCTTATCAGGGATTTCTCCCTCTCAATTACTCTCTCCTTTATTTTCACCTTCTCCCTCATTTCTGGCACCATCTCATTATATTTAAACAAAGTCATCACTTCTTGGCCTTTCAGCTAAGATCAAGTGTAGTACCTATTCTTATCAGTTCAATATTTAAACAAGGTTGAGTCTCTCTCATCTTTGAAAAAAACAGGGACACGTAATTTAGGACTCTCTCTCTTTTTCCCTTCATAGCAATTCTTTCCAAAGAGTATCTCTTTCATTAGTTCCACTTCCTCAACTCCTACTCTCTTCCAAATCATTGCTATTTCGTTTCCACTCAACTGTTTCACTGAAATTACTCTAGCCAAGGTCACAGATGACTCCCTTGTCACTAACCAATGAAACTTTTAAGTCCTTATTTCATTTGACTTTTTGCCAACAGTCATAACTATTAACCACTCCCTCCTTGAAATACTCCCTTCACTAGGCTTCTTAACACCATACTCACTGATTATCCTCCTACACTTTGCTATTCCTTCTCAACCTTCTCTGCAAGGCCCTCTTTCCATTTATCCCTAAACTTTTGGTGTTCTTGTTTGTGTTCTAGGCTTTTTCTCTTCTCATGCTGCTCCAGATGATAAAACTCACTCTCGTGGCTTCAATGGTCATCTCTATACTAACAGCCTCCAACTCAGCTAACTCAGATCTCTCAGACCCAAGTGTTACACCCAAACATCTTTCTGCTAACAGGACAATCTCACTTGGATGTCTTATAGGCCTCATAAATTCAACATGTCCCAAATTACATTCATCATCTTCCCTCTCTCTCCATTCCCAAATTAAGTTCTTTCTCCAATGTACCCTATTTCAGTAAACTACCATTTATTCTAGCCAAAATTTAGGACATCATTCTAGACTATACCTTCTTCTACCCTACCATGCCCCACCCACCTATCCAATGAATACCAAGTCCTACTAAAATTATCCTCTAAGTATTTGTGAATTCTCCCATCTGCTGAAATTATCCTTCTAAATCACAAATCTGACAAGTCTCTTACCTGTATAAAACTCTTCAATGGTGTCCCAAAAATCTAAGTCAGATTTTTAAAAATATCTTTCAAGACTCTTTCTGCATGTCTTGCCCCTCACTGCCTGGCACAATGAAATCCTTCCAGGTTACTGAATACACCATACCATGCATGTATGCATATTCCCTCTTACTTTTGGGCTCCTGCAAATACTGCTCCCCTGAATAAACAATCTTCCTTCTTCCACTGTCCTTTTTTTTCCCCCCTACTTATCTTTTAGCTTGTAGCTTGAATGCCACTTCCTTGTAACAGCCTTACCCAACAGCCTCTAGACCTGATATTTGCACTGATTTAATTCTCTATTAAAACCTTTGTCATAAAACCCCTATTGCAACTGTTTGCAATTACCTGTATTCTCGAGACCAGGGGTCAACTACAGGCTGATTGCTTGATTTTGTAAATAAAGTTTTAATGAAACATAGCCATATCCATTTGTTTACATCTTGTCTATGGTTGCTTCAGTGCTACAATGGCAGAGTTCAGTAGTTGCCACAGGGACCATACTGACCATAATATTTATAATATTACTGGCCTATAATATATACTGAATGGACCTTTAAGGAAAAGTTTGCTGACCCTTGCTGTCTCCCATTGGTAGTCCCCAAACTGCAGCATCAATATCAGCATGGGCTCTGGAAGCCTGTTAGAAATGCAAAATCTTGGGTCTCGCATAAAACAGAATCTGCATGTTAATGAGATCATTACTAGGTGATTCTTATGCATATTAAGTTTGAGAAAGGGTTGCTCTATTCTCTGAGATCTATAAAAATTTGGACCAGGAAGTTTTGATCAGTACTGTATCTCAAGTGCCTAACTACAGCAGACACTTGATAAAGATCTGAGACTGGAATCCAGGTCTACTGATTCCTTTCCTAGCACTTTTTCTCCTACAACGTATTTTTAATTATATAGCAGGAAACAGATAAAAGAATTAACTGCTCTCAAAGTCTTTAACATCCCTAAGTAAATCCTTTAGATGTATATACATTTTTATATATACATTTTTAATATACATTTTATATATATTTTAAATATACATTTTTAAAATCCATTTGATCTATGGTTAGAAATTATTTTTCAAGAGACTTAAAGATGTATTAAGAGAAATGACATTTTTAAACTTAAAATTAACCTTTCTTAACACATACCGTCTGAACATAATGCTGGTAACTGGTAACATAAGCTCTTTCCTCCTCCCGTAGGCATAACAAGAAATATATCCTTTCCAGACATTGTTACATTAATAGTTTCAAGCTGAAGCAGTCTGAACATCTCCAATTTAAAGACATTTTGCAGAACATCTTTAACTTTATCAGACCATGGAAAATCTAGAAAGATAAAATTAAGCTAAACATATTAAAACTATTTAGGATTATAAGTGAGACAAAAACGTGAATTGAATGGCTGTTTTATAATAGAGAAGAATCGGATAAATATATATATATATTAGACTTCTATTACAATGAACAATTTAACTTTCATAATAACAAGTTTAAAATTAGTTTAATTCACTAAGCTAAGCAAAAACAAATTTAATGAAACAATACATCAGGGAAAATGAAAGTACTTGCCAATTGAGATTTAACCTACACAAAGGAAGGTGCTTGATCAGATATTTGAAAAACAGTCTAAATGTCAACCAAGAAATTCAAAGTATCATAAAAAAACTCAAATATCATGAATAAAATTAATAATTAGCTGGAATTCTTGGTGTAAATATCTTTTTTAGATGTGAATCACTGGAAAACAAGGCCCACAAACATATTGCAATGCCTTGCAGAGTTATAGTATTCCATTATAATTAATGATACATGTGATGCTTGGCAAAATCTTGAATCAAAAAAGGTTTGTTCAGTAGGGCAGGGAAATAAACTAGACTTTTGCAAGAAGTTTGAATTTTTTTTCAACTGTTTAGTTTTGTCTGGTGAAAATTTAAATATCTTATTTTTCCAAGCACTGATTAATGTTGTTAAAACCATATTTGGAAAAAATAAAGTTTGAAAAATAAAAGCTTAATTCAAAAAGACTATAGAACATGGGTAAATGGTCTGCGACAAATTTCCCATGCCACTCAAGGAATGCCAGTTTCACTTCTGCGTCTACTGGAAAGACTGACCCAGGCATAATTTGATTCCATTTTAAAGAAAAAATAAAAAAACTAGCAAAGAAAAAAAAAATAATAAAGAATAAACCTTCTTTATTCCAAGAGGCAGGTGAGGAAGAATCACATTCACTGCTTTTCACAGCATCAGAATCCTCTAAACACTGCTTTATTCTGTTTGTTAGGATGTTTTTTTTCTGAGTAAGCTCTTGTTGTCTTTCCAGAAGTTCTTGAATTTGAACATTTACTGCATGTAGCTCATTGGATATAGAATCCAATTCCTCAGTTAGAGCTATAGGGGGGAAGAAAAGATACAGTGACTAGACAGTTAAATACAATTTTAGTTTTCCCTACTGGTTTTTGGATATTCCTCACCAACTAAATCACAGCCAAACTTACAGCAGTTCAGCAGAGCGGTTAAGAACATTTGTTTTGGAGTCACACAGACCTAACCTAAATCTCAGGTCCTCTTCTTACCTGCTAGGTGACCGCAGGCAAGTTGACCTGAGCCTCAACTTTACTGTATCTGTAAAATGGGAATAATACCTAGTTTTCATAGCACTGAAAAGAATTAAGTGAGATAATATATTGAAGGTTCTTGACATAGTACCTGGTACACACATAAGCATTTAACAAATGGTAATTATTTTAATTATGTTACAGGGCAGTGGTCCAACAATCTCCTAAATCATTTAAGTAAAGTAACCAGACTGTAAAGCAAAAGGAAGGTATTTCGAAGTAATCCCATAACTTAACATTATTTCATGAAACATTCACATTTAGGCTCACATGGTGGCACAATAAGAATTCAATGATTATAAACAAGATGATGTAGTAAAAAGAGAAACCAAGTGTGCTATTGGAAATGACATTACAACTCCTTCGAAACTAATTTATAAAGAGGCTTGAATGTATGATTCTAACCAGAAAAAGTCAAAGTAGATTGCCTTTGACACCACATCAATGGAAGCTAAAAAATTTTTAAAGATGTCCTTGGTGCTTTCCAAAACATCTGCCTGCATTATTGTGTCCACTTTTAACACCTTTTCATGATATAAAATTTTATGGTTATGACTTAAAATAGGAAGTTATGGTGATTTTGTATTGTAGCAACTGCCAGAACTCCCTTTTCTGCATGATTCTGGGTTAGAGTTGACAGCAAGATAACTCTGTATGGCATGTGGAAGGTGGAAATGAAACAGCAGATTTACATTCAGATGGTTGGCATAAGGTCAGATACTGCTGCAGCTCACTCATGTCGTCATGGATCTGTTGGCTCACCCATTGGTATGAGGCAGAAGCCAGCTCCTCCAGCTCCTACTGAATCTCTTGGGGTAGTAGCTTGGCCCACAGCTTCTACGAATCTTTAGCGAAGTTCATGTGTAACTTCAGCTCTTCTCCGGGCACCGGCTTACATTATGGAAGTTAGAGCCTTGTAGGCAATGACACACCAAAATGAGTCCAAGTGAGAAATGGATGGTTCCACTTTGTCCTTGCAGGTTTCAGCTCATCATTACCCGCTCATACGTCACATCTATCTCCCCATCCCTAAGGCTGGCCTTACTGACTTCACAACCAGCAAGACTGCTTAACCAGCTCCCATGATCATGTGAAGACTAATCCCTATAATAAATCCCTTATATCAGACTGAACTCTAACCAACATCCAGTGCTGTTCCAGATAAACAGAAACTTAAAGGTCGGTTCTCTGAATTGCTTCTAGGCCACCTGGAATTGGGTCTCTGATTTGATTAAAGATATTAATGATCCTTGCCTGCAGTGATAAAAGTGAGAATGCTATTCCATGGCATGTAGTAAAGTTATTTAAATTATAATCTATAGACAGCAGTAATTAAGTATCTAGAGGACAGACTCTGGGTGACCAAATATTTCCTGTCACAGATTTTGGTGAAAATAATGGGGTTAATTGGTTGCTTCAAAGTATGCTGGAGAAATTGAGAAGTGCAGGATTTGTATAAAAGGACTTCGAAGTTTCTGATTATCCTAAAAGAAATTTTATCTCCAGTAGCTACAAGACCAAGATTACTGAATACAAACCCAAAGTCTAAATCCTGCAGGTGGCTGAAATACAGTGCAAATTAAATTCCTGACTTTGCAGAAACTTATATTGAAGTCACAACATTGATTAGGAAGGAGTGAGACTAAAATTAGGATGGGAACATCTGGGCAGATTCCCATGAAGCAGGGACCTTGAGTCATTAAATTCTGCCAAGTGTCTTTTACCTTTCCTCCCCTTTCTGAAACAGCCTTCTCCTGCCTAAAATACCTGTAATGGTCTTTCCTGAGGTAGGTGCCTTATGAGAGATTGCTAATCTTCCTAAGAATCACACCCCCACCCCCATCTCTCAGTGCTTCAAGAAAGCTCTAGAAGATGAGGTACAAAAGTATGACACATGAGAAGACACAAAACACACCAAAAGAGCTGCATTTGCCAATATATATCACCAGAAATGTAGGGAATATATACAGGAATAGATCCAAAAGGTACTAAATCGGGGTGGACAGAATATTGAATGAAGCTAAATTTGTTGGTCTGGACTCAGTAAGAAATTCTGGATTTAGTGTGCTAAAGCAGTGGCCAGGACCAGCTCTTTAGATGGTTGCCAGAAACCAGGCCCTAAAGATGAACATCACAAAGTTGTATAGAATGACACAAGTGTAGATTCCAATGAAGTCGAAGGGTTAGAACTTCCTGGGTATACTTAAAAAGAAGGAATACAGAGGCTTGAAGGAATGGGAGTGCCGGAGTAGATTACCAAGTGGATTGATCATCCATCCATTCTCTTGCTGTCCCCTAGATGATCCAGAGTACACTCCCTTCATCAAGACTACAAGACATACTTTAATTAGGGGAGCCTCAGCATTGCTGAGATCTTGAGTGGCTGTTCTCTGTAAGCCAGGAACAACAGAAGTACTACCTTTGAACTAGACTACCCAAATCAATAAGAAGAATGGATTCTAAGATACAAGGGCTAAATAGTGGCAATTCATGACCAAAGAAAAGGCAGATGTAGTTGCCATAATGGACAACAGAGCAAAAGCAATCATCAGAAGTCAGACCCACAGAGATCTTTGGCATTGGTGAGCTGATCATATTCTTGATATGAAAATAAGTTATTTGCATAGGTAGATTACAAAGTCCTCATTCTGGTAAACATAAGTCTGATTTGAATCATCACAACATAGTCACAGTCCTTCAATCAATTCCCAGACACGAGCCAATTTATAGGCCCAGAGACCCCTGAATAAAGTGAAGGTTGAGGAAAGACTCTACTTACACATCTAAAAACCTATGCAGTAAAGCTTTCCACAAGTCTCCTCCAGATAAACATTATCAGGATAATTGTGTATTGGGAAAAGGAAAATAACTTCTCAGAAATTACCAGACATTACTTCTGAGCTGGTAATTCCTGGAGAACTAAAATGCCATGCTGATCCACCAGAGTATGGCCTGAACTTATGCAAGCAAGGTGGTCAGGGCAGTTTAGGCTCAGATCCATCTCACAGTGGGCTCAGGAGGTCCTCTAACCCACTTTGTGGTTATGTCCCCAGTTCCATAATGTGTAACTAGAGCAGATATATTCAGCAACTGGAAGGTGACTGCTTCTTGGCCACTTTCCGCATGCCAGTAAATCAATAGGCAAAGAAGTGTTACTGTGCTGGCTGAGGTGAGTGATCCTGACTTAAAGGGAAACTGGACTGCTATGAGACTACAGAGATAATGAAGAGTGTATCTAGAATGTAGGGGACACTTTGGGGTACCTTTTGGTATTCCAATGTCCTGTGACTAAAGTTAATGGAAAACTACAAAAAACAAACATGGGCAAACTACTAAGGCAAGTCCCCACCAGATAAGGATCCATTACTAGGTGAGGTGGTAGCTGAGAGCAAAGGGATATGAAATGGACAGTTGAAGAAGGTACTTTTAAAATTACAGCTATGACCATATGACTACGCGAGAAACAAGAACTGTAATACCTATACACATTTCTTCCTTATTCTGATATTTGTATATAAACCAAGTTTAGCTTTTTTGTCCTTGGTGGGTTTTTGTTTTTTGTCCCTTCTCCTATTCCTCTAAAATCTAAAATAAAATGTGTTTACAGTAGCTAACTTCATATCTCAGGATTTAGGTTAGAGGATTATCAAGGAGGATATGATTCAGAAAAAAGAATAAGCATCACCAAAAGATGAATAGAGAATTTGTGCCCTCTTTCAGGGAGAGGATCAGTGTATATGTAGTTGTATGAGGGATAGCTGCATCATAATAGGCAGAAGCAGATTTTACTATTTCCTTTATTTGGAAAGTAAATATGATTAAATTAAAAGAGGAGTCTACGGGCTATGGGTGCCAGGTAGCAAGAAGGAAGTCTGGTGGCTTTGTACTGTGATAATTTAGCTAAGCTAGAACTACATTTCCCAGAATTCCTTCCCTGCATAGTTCTAAGTCAAGGCAAAGAAAACTCTGCCAGGAATTTGGAAGACAAGAGTGAAGCAATGGCCCTATTTTTCATATTTAAGAATGTCAGGGCTGGTGACCTCATTGGCATGGGGCAGCAGCTGGTCCCACAACTCCAGCTGCTTCTAGATATCCTTGGGGAAACAGCAGGGCCTGCGGCTCCTCCAGATTCTGTTAGTTCTCCTCCTTCAGCTTCTCTGAACCCTCAGCCAGTTTCATGCAACTCCACGTGAAGTACAACAGCTCTTTGACATGTCTCCTGCATCATCCAAGTTGAAGGCTTTGAGGCAATGAGAGACTAATACAGGTTCTGGTAAGAAACAGAAATTCATCAAACAAGTAGCAGATCTTTTTGCATTCTCCACCACATATTCATATTCTTTTCTCAACTGCTGGCTCTCCCAACTTCAGGCCCAGTACCAGACACACAGGCAATGTACATAAAAAGCTTAACCACTTCCCATAATCACATAAGGGTTAATCCCTATAGCAAATTCCCTATATCACTCAGTGCCTCTTGATCAAATCCTACCTGACAGAGATGTTAATGTCAACCCGCGCTACAAAGTCAGTATCTTTGTACCATAGCCAAATCCTGATTGACTAAGAATATAAGTAGAGCTAGCTGTAATAAATCAGGGCACGTTAATGTTTTTGTTCAAAATTATACCATCTCCAATGCTGGCATGTACAACATGAGACTTTTACCACAGAAGATGAGATTGAAAAGTCAAGTGAATGATTTTGACAATCCATAATGAACAGGAATTACAAGTACACAGGGCTTATTAGAGCAGCTATATCTAAAGAGCACAATGAACTGAGTTAGGATCACACTTCAGTATTCCTAAGCTTACAGCTGATGCATGGGAGGTACCATTCTTCAGAAACAGGACATTTTCTAGTAACATCCAAAACTGAAGTTAACACTGAAAGGAAAGTGATTTGCCATCATGGAAGCCATCTAATACAAAGCAACAAACTGTCTGAAGGCAACTTCAAAGAGGCATTTCAAATATAGTTCAACAAGTGGGTAGAAGAGGTAAATTTATTTGAAAGAGGTACAATATTATGGAAGAAATTATTAAAAGCATCTTTTAAATAAAATGTTTTTCATTGTTCGGTTATTTTGAAATCATATCCCACTAATAAAGCTTGAAGTCTTATCAAGTAGAATAATATATGCAATCCAAAAAGGACCACACTAAACTGAGTTGAAGTTCAGTAACATCTCTTAAATCCTCATTTTAATCTCTAAGTAAAGACTGCTTGAGTTAGCATCTAATATAATTTAAATTGTTACCACTTAGTGTTAATCCTCAGACTGTGAGCATGAGTCATAGCCAAAACTTATGTCACGCTTTTTTATATTAATATTTAAATAAATTCTAAAGTTGTGGGGATGGGGGCAAGAGGGTCTCATATTAAAAAAATCATTTATTTAAAGTTTGAAAAGAACTGAATCTTTTCACCTCCTATTAGAGCTAGTATGAAGCAAAGGTCATATTCACTAATTCCTAAAAAAGACTGAAAAATAACTATAAGTTCCTAACCCCTGCCATCCGCCTCTTAATCGAATAGATAGCAAGATCTCACTAATAAGCACAGTACAATCTGATCAAGTTATAGAAACAAATAATGGATGGAAACACACAGACATACCAAGACTATATGCCTGGGAAAGACAGAATGGATGTTTTTCCTTTGCACTTTAAAAACATTTCAAATAACTCCATTTATAGGGATATATATTATTTCTTAAGGAAATAATCAGAGAAGCACACAAAGCTTTCAATTCAAAGATATTCGAGGCAGTATATTTTTTTGTTGTTTTAAAAATGAAAACTGCATAAGAGTTTAACGCTAAAAGATTAAGTGGTATTATTTAATGTCACTTCGAAATAACAAAATACAGTGCACATATTAGAATATTTACAACAAAGAATTTATTTAACAATGTCTATATTCTACATTTACATTGTTTTTAATAACATGTTACAAAACAATATGTACAAAATGTTAAAAATTTTGTTTAAAAATAATAAATTAAATGTTACAGTATTAATCTGAACAGTAAGATTAGAAGTGATTTAAATTTTTTACTTTATAACTTTTAAGTTCCTAGAATTCTATAAAAAAAAAAAAAAACATATTCTCCTTGGAACCCTAATGCATTGCTGGTGGGAATATAAAATGGTATACCACTATGGAAAACAGTATGACAATTTCTATTAAACACTGAAATACCATATGACTCAGCAATTCCATTTCTAGGTACATACTTAAGAGAATTGAAAGCAAGGACCCAGATATTTGTACAGCAATGTTCATAACAACATTATTCACAATAACCAAAAGGTACAAGCCAAATGTCCACTGACGGACAAATGGATAATCAAAAGGTGGTATATACATACAATGAAAATATTATTCAGCCTTAAAAAGATATATTACAAATGGATGAACCTCAAAGACATTACACTAAGTGAAATAATCTAGACACAAAATACAAATATGGTATGAATATGTATTAACTAAAGTACCTAGAATAGTCAAATTCATAGAGCCAGAAAGCAGAAGTGTTGCCAGTGGTTGCTGGGAAGGGGATAATCAGGAGTTGTTGTTTAATGGAGACAGAGTTTCAGTCTGGGGAGATGAAAAAGTTCTGGAGATGGATATTGGTGATAGATGCACAACAATGTAAATGCCACTGAATTATATACTTAAAAATAGCTAAAATAGTAAATTTTGTAATGTATACTTACTATAATTTTTAAAAATTTGAAAAAACAGCACTTCTATAACCAGAATTTTTAAAACAAATATCTTTAAAATTTATTTTTATTAAGACTTTTATTTAGAGAAATTTAAGGTTCACAGAAAAGTTGAGGGGAAGATAGAGAGAAAAACAGGTATTTTTTTTTCAAAGACCATGCAATTAGAACTAGAACAGAATGAACAAAATGTAATCATTTCCACTAACCTGAAATAGATGCCATTCTAGAATTGAATTGGAGATCCAAATTTCTTTCTAAAAATGAAATAAAAAATCAGAGCAACAATTTTTTTAAACAGTACTATTACGCCCAGTCAATGATAGTGTGTCATGACTAAGCACGAAAAAAGTTAGAAATTATATATTGCAGTGACCTTTTAAACAAAGATTACATGGTTCTTACCACATTAACTTTTATGAAAGTTCTTTAGATTTCGGACAGGTATCCAAAGTCACATAGACATATAATAACAAGTACAATGTCAATAACACTTAACAAACATCTACCAGATACAAAGTGATGTAGCAAAAAAGAGCAAAGATTTGAAGTTAAAAAGTTATAGCACTAAATTATTGTGATTTCAGCAAAGTTTAATACCCTGTTCCTCTCAGCCTTTTCCCCAACTTGTAAAATTTGGATGATAGAACCTATCTTATAAATACCAAATTGGATAGATTCAAATATCCCAGGTTAAGCGAAATCCATCAACATAAATATTCAAATTAATCATTTGACATTTTATTCAATACTTGCTTTAAAGTGTTACAATTAAGGTTTAATCTTAAAGAAATTATAGTCTGGGGGGGCGTTAAATTTCAGAAAGAGAGAACCTGAAAAGATCAGAAGTGGGAGGGGGGAAACATAGTTTTATAAAGGAACTCTAAAATACCTATGAATGACTGAAATAAGAGTACATAGGAGCAAATGGAAGTAGATGAGGCTTGAGGGTAGAAACTTTATATTTCCCATAATCCCCATGAACACCTCTCCTAATTGTGATATGGGCAGTCAACATTTTCTAAAACTAATTTAGAATGTTCCCCAAAGGTAGCTTCATCATGCTCCCGCCCTTACCCAGACTGCCAACTTTATGCTCTTCCTAATGTAGAATTCTGAAGCCACGACTAGGCTGGAAAGACAGGCAGGGTCTTCTTTATCTTGCTAAGGAGTTTGGAATAGCCATATCACTAAAAGATATTTAAGTAGAGTAAACCAAGGACTTCTAATTCTTTATCTTCATAAACATTTCTTCACTTCAAGGATATACAGTTCTCCTTCTCTAGACTGTAAGGTTCTCCCACAGGGAAGGGGTTGAGTCTCTTCAGCTCTGTATTCATGTAGCCTAGCAAAGTGCCTTGCAAACAGTGCAGAATCTGGTTTGCTGAGATTGAAAGCAAGGGTTAACTCTGACTTTGTGAAAGAATATAATCTATAACCATTTCCTCCTACTATCTGGGGTTTACTTCTTTGAATATACTGTTTAAAAACCGCTCATAAATTCCTTCTCCAAATAACATGATTTAATATTAAGATATCTCAATATAAAATATCTTCAGAAATTGAGCTATAGCAGGTCAGTCTTAAGTATAGTCAGTCTGAAGTATAGTTAGGCACTGTTAAAATCAAAAACAGAGACTAGCCTTGAAAACTCTGAGCAGACAAAACCAGTTTAGTCAAGCAAGCAAAGCTTAATTTAGCTTGTTTTGTAAAAACCAACTTAACCTGGGGTGTTTCTCATTTATGCCTCTGGAAATCATAAGTGAAAAATTAAACCATCTCCCAAGGTTGATCCGAGATAACAACTAATCAATTCCCTATCATTTAAGAAAATGTTAATCCTATAACCAATCACTATGAAGGCAGCCACTGCCTTCTCACTGTATAAGCTGCTTTAACAATATACCCCTGAGCCTCATTAGTTTGAGTGCTCCCGGTTCGAGAACTGTCTCTTTGAATCTTCACTAATTACTACTTCCGTGATTCCTTGGTTTTATTTCTACTGTTTCTGAATTTTTGACAGCATCCACAGGAAATATTTTAGTGTCACACTCAGTCATCAATGCCAGAGGAAATGTCACTGAGATACCACAAGTTAAATAAGACACATGTCCCCCCTCTTCCCGCCACCTGCGTTTAGAGGCAACGGTAATTTAATAATACTTTCCCTTACGCTTGGATATCCCCAGTGGCTTCCCAATAAATGGTTGTTGCCCATAAACGGGTTTTGGTGACAGGGCATCCTGCATGGAAAAGGCTGGCGATGAAAAAAAAAAAAAAAACTGGTTGGCAAATGAACGTGCCCCTGTAGGCCCAAGTTAGGCCATTAGAGCTGGGCGATGATTAACGCCCTTGTTTCTCCCCTGCCAATGTTTTGGTGGAAGGAAGTGATCTGCTAAAGAGCGACCCCGCGGTCAGACAGGAAAAGAATCAGCCCTTTCAAAATGGTAACAGGAGTTATCCCAGAACGTCTCCACAAAAGAATCAAAGACGCCCCGCGACCCTGGCCTCCCCGGTATGCTCAGTCTCAGACTCCAAAGTGCCCCAAACTCAGAACCTCTACTCACGGCTTTCAGCTGTCCTCCAATAAAAACTTCCCGCCAACAGCCTCTCCTTTTTCCCGAGCCAGGAGCATCCACCCTTCCGGGTCGGTCCGTTCAACCAATTGCAAGTAACATCTTTCTCTAATTGGTCAAGGGGTGTGGCCAGCAGCGCGTCACCGAACAAGACTATAGGTTATTGGTTGATATTGGGAGCGGGTTTAGCCAATGGGAATTAGTCTTGAAGCTGGGGTGGGGTGGCTGCGTGTTTCCGGAAGACGTGGCGGCTCTTGCCTGAGCTGTTTCCAGGCTTCATTACTCTCGACTTTGCTTCACACCCTGGCCTCCTCGAGGTGCTGTCGTCGTTGCCCTCACCGCTGCAGTCATGATCTCCTTAACGGACACCCAGAGTAAGCACCTGCCCCGGGGTCCCCGCCTCGAACCTTGTACACCCCTTGCTCGGGCTGGGTCTCGCCCACCGCCCTTCCGCCCAGGTCAATGAATGAAGCTTCGCGTTGGCGGCGGCGGCGGCCTGCGAAACTGAGTTAGGACTGCGGTGACCTGGAGGGTTGCCTTGAGGGAGAGAGGGCTGGACTTGCAGTGGCGACCTGGCCTGGGTGGAGACTGGAGACGCCTCTGTGGGGTCTGGAGACGCCGGGGCTGGGGAGGTGGAGCTTTCGCTGAGGGTCTGTCTGACACGAGGGTCGCGCCGCTCTCTCATCCCTAGTCAGATGGGCACTTTGTTCCTGCGGACAGCCAAAAGAGAAAGTTTGATGTGCAGTGTCCGCGGCCCACTCTTGAGGACGTTTCTGCACAGGACTGATTTGGGGTTCTCCATAAGTTACTGACTGGTTGGGAGGCGGTGTTTTAAATGTCACCTATGGAAGGCTATGTTTCAAAATATGTTCAAATTTAAATATTTTGAATAATCGCTTTTTGCCTCCAATGAAAGCAACCTTCCAAAAATCCCTTGAAAGCTTTCCTACCAGCTGATGCTTCCATAATAGTAAAAGTCATTTTATGTTAAAGAGTTTCTTTTGTTAATATTGTATATTGTGATTTGTGGCTTGTTTTACTATTTTAGCATCTCTCTCTGCCTGCCTCAGAGTTCTCCGGGCCTATCTTATCCCTAAGGTTGGCATTGCTCTCTGTTTCCTTTTCTTTCAATGTAATATTTCCACTTTCCTACCCCTTGTTGTCGATCTTAATCATTTTTATTTACATATCTACTCAACCCTATCTTTCAGTGGTCGTGATAGTCTTTTTGTCTCACTTTGATTCATCAGCCATGCCTTTCATTTCTTATTCTGGTTAACTTACTTGGATTTTCAAAACTTTAAGAATTAAACAGTCTATTGAAATGAAAATAGAACTTCATATAAAATGCCCTATTTTAAACCGAAATATTAACTGGATTCAAGGCATGGCTGACTGGAACTTCACAGAGCTTCTAAGGACCTACACACAACTGCCATTCCAATCAATCTCTCTTCCTGTGGTTGGACTGGGTCTGCTCTTTGAGGCCACCTGCCCTGGCCCAGGAAGGCCTTTTGGCCTCAACCTGTTCTGATTGGAGGAAATCTTTTGAGCCTCCTTTAAAAGAAAAAAAAACCAAACTGTTGTGATAAAAACTAGCAACTGTATAAACACATCTTTCAGTTTACCATATGCTTTTGTGTAAATCGTGTAGTGTAAATTGTTACACTTATTATAAGAGCCCTGTAAGGCAGAGAATAGTGTATCTCTTTTATAAATTAAAGGAGGCTCAAAAGAAATTCAATGTATTGTCTTAAGGAACGTAGCAGAAACAAGATGATGCCAGCTCTACTTGCTGTCTTAAAAACCGTTGTTCCTTTTACTGTGCCATACTAGTATAGAAAAGACTGGATTTAAACTTTACTTGATATCGATCTTAGAATGATGCACTTCTTCCATAACAAAAAGTTTCAACAGTAGATAGATTTTATCCTTTGTATTATGCATTTTTTTGACTACCAAAAAGATATTCAGAGCCTATTTTCTTTATGAAACACAGTGCTCCGTTCCTCTTGATTGAAACTCAGAACTAAAATTAAGTTGCCCAAGGAAATCAGCAGAATTATATAGATAAATTACTAGAATTTATTTCTAATTCTACTAATTACTCAGAGGAAGTACTAAAACTCTACATAGTTTTCCTATCTAACTGTAAAGTATTATTACTCTTCCTATCCGAGTCTATGATTATTACCTAGATAAAAATATGAATTATTTACTTTGTGCATAATTATTCTTTTCTATTGAAGATTTATTATAGGGACAAATGCATGATTTATATCCCTCCAAAAAAACTAAAACAAGGAAGCTAGGTTGGAATATGGGCAGAATGGGAAGCATTCTCCTCACTTCATTAAATTGATGAGAATGATGAAATTATGCTCTTTGCTGCTATTCTGCCAAATCTTTTAGGTAGGACAGTAGATTGGAACATAAAATGATTAATGAACCAGAAGCTCTTTGGATTTCAAATGATGTTGTGTGTGTGTGTTCAACTGTAGGAATTGGCCATTATTCAAGTGATTTGCCAAGATTATTCCAGGATTCTGATTCTGGGAGAGGGTGACCCAGCAATGATCAGAGTAAATAACAATTCGTGACCGTTTTAAGGGTTTCTATAATAGCATTCCCCCAACCAAAAAAAATAAAAACAACAAGATTTATTGACTGGGGTGGAGTGGGGCAGTTCCTTTGCTACCTCTAAATTTCTACTTTATCATGTCACATATCTTGAAATTCTACCTTTATGTCAGTTGAGTTCTTTATTCTGACATTTTCTATTTTTAAAGGTTATAGAAAGAAAGATATGCTGCTTTAAAATATTTAAAATAAGATACCAAAATGCTAACAGTTACTACCTTTGGATTTAGCATATATTTCCTTATAAAATTTCTACAATAAACTTTTTACTTTAGACAAATTCATTTTATTAGATTGCTTTTATCAGATTGTTATTTAAACACACACACACACCATACGGGCAAGAGGAAATTTGGTTCGGTAGTGCACAAAAGGAAGATAAATTTATTTTACTGAGTGTGATTCTGGTGGTGAGAGGGCAACTGTATGCAGGGCTTACAGTTGGGGATGAGAAAAATGTACAGTGAGGCCATTTTGAGACTTTTGGCTATTCAGATCAGGGAATACTTGGCAACATCATGCCAGTGCCAGTTTTGGCAAAGATATTAAAAAGATCTCCTGCTGGACTACACTGGATAAAATAGTAGGAATGTTTTGGTTTCCATTTTATAGTTATTCAGACTGTGGATCTTGTAGACTGCATTTGAATTCTAGCCTTT
>NW_006436288.1:6703650-6718199 GCF_000325575.1 Pteropus alecto
ACCCCACCCCCCACCACCACACACATTTGCTGGCTCTTTGGTCAAGGGTAAGTCACGAATCTCTGTGAGCCTTTGGTGCCCATATGAAATGTAGGGCTGGTGCTACTTTTTTACCTCACAATTTTATTAAAGCAATTACAGTGTATTTGTATAAACATTCGTTAAATGTAAAACAATATTCAGACATTATCCTTTTTCACTAAAGTCAATTTCTAATAGTTCTACTAATATCTACTTAGTTATATTAGATAACAAATTAATATTAAACCTAAATCACCCATTCTTTTCATGTGCATATGGAATATTAATCAAAATTAAGCTAAGAGTATTTCTCAACATTTTAGATCATTGAACTCATTTACAGTATGTTCTCTGAACACGGTGGAAATAAACTAGGAAAAATGTTGAGAAAAGATAACTAGAAAATTCTCAACTACTTGTGTAATAAAATAGAATATATCTGGAAGGAAAAAAAAAATTGAATCACCTAAAGATGCTTCCCCCAGAAGTACAGTATACTCCGATGACCTTGAGCTTTATTTAACCAAACATAATAAACCTGAAAAAAATTCTGTGGGGAGCAGTATGGCATAATGGTTAATTACACAGATTTTGGATTCAAATAGACCAGTTCAAATGCTTAACCACAAGTATGACTTCAGACAAACTAAGTCAATTCTCTAACGCTCAATTTCCTGCATCTCTAAAACAATGTAAAGATACTTACCTTGCAATAGCATTGAGAGGGTTAAGTTATGTAAGGTATGTAAAGTACCTCTTAATGGCTATTTCATGTAAATTCTCAATACATAGTAGCTGTATTTCCATATAATTTCCTTTCTGAACAAACATCTCAAAAATTTCTTGTAATCAGAATAATTTGCGAAAGATAGAAATTAGTCATATTCAAATAAGTCAGCAGCCAATGATTAAATCCAAAATTATGATGATTTCATTGTTTTATGCAGATAGTACTTCTAGGTTAAATAAAGATTGGTGACTATTTCCTGAAAACAAAACTAAAATGATCAGGGAGATGACTTAGTGGATCGTGCTTTCTAGCATTAATGGAAAAATGAAACTGTAATCTTAGAAAGTGATGACTCTTCTGCCTTTACATAAAGGCAATAAAATTATTAGTTTTATATATAAGATGAACATAGACTTCAAAGCTTACATTTTGTCCACCACTGTGTATGCACTTAGAACAATTATCCAGGAGTTGATCAACAATTCTTTGTTTTTTAAATGAAAGAGTAAAAACTCAGAATATTAATATTAGATAAAACAGTGTTCTTATAAACTTTGGAAAATGATTTCAGGACTCAGACTAAATATCTGAATGGATTCATTGTTTAGATAAATTTGTAGAATAAATCCATAATAAACCATCAAGAAGTTAAAAGTGATGCCTAACTTTTTGAAACTTAACTTTTGAGGAGACAGCTACGTGATTCCCAAAATATTTCCTGTTGCCATTGTGAGAAGCAGTGTAGAAATGAAGTATATTGTATTGTACTGACCTACCATAACATTTCTAATGGGTTAAAGAAGAAATTGATTTTAAGAGGGGAAAGAAGGATCTGTAGATATTGTACATACAAATAATAGCCATATATTATGAAAGGAGATAAATAAATAGTAAAAGTAAAACCATATATTTGTCTGATGCCAGAGGTGTTCTTGAGAGAAAAAAAAATGTATAACCAAAGGTTTAGTACCCTGATTTATCTCTATTATGTTTATGTTTGTAAGAAATGCTCTGTCTCATATAGGGATTAGAAGTTTACGTTCATATTTTAAATTTCAGGGTAACACAAATATAGTGGACAATTCGGTGAGAGGCTGGGAGAATAAGGTGAAGTGTTAAAGAAGTACAAATTAGTAATTGATAGTTGGGCACAGGGAGCATGGCAGAGGGAATGCAGTTAGCATTAATATGGTGACTAAATGGAGGGCCAGGGGAGGGAGGGAGCAATTGAGGGAATCATTTTATGAACATTATAAATGTCTGACCAATGTACTGTATACTTGAAACTAATTTAAATAAATAAATTTATAAAAAAAAATTTTTTCAAGGTAATTTGCTGATGTTAATTTAATTTGTTATAGATCTTAGTGAATGGCATTACAAAGTTAACCTGCAATATGTTGGGAACCTATTTCCTTATATCAACCAAAACTGAAAAATTGTCATACTTACTTTACAGGGATTTTAATGTAACTTTCATTTTTCTCAGCCTTTAACCATGTAATTTATATTGCAGAAATTGGAATGGGATTAACAGGATTTGGAGTGTTTTTCCTGTTCTTCGGAATGATTCTCTTTTTTGACAAAGCACTGTTGGCTATTGGAAATGTAAGTTTTTCAGTATGTATTTTAATTAACTTCAAAAGGAAATTTTAACTACAAATGAATTCTTGCCTGCTATTAAATTTTGGGAAAATAATTCACTATTACTCATGTAAAGAAAGATTCCTATTACATCCTATGTTTCCATCAGGAATTAAACCCATCAGGTTTTTGTTTAAATGTAACTATTTTAATGAGGTTTTTCTAATTCCATGACTCCTCTGTTAAGTGTTTGATATGTGATTTACAATAGATTAAATCAAGGCTGCTTCTAAATAGAACTTCAAAATAGATGACTTGATAGCCCCCATTCTTGGTAAATTTGTTAATATGTTTTGACTTGAAACATCTAAGATTTCACACTCGGTTCAATACCATAAAGTAAAAAGATTTTTTAAAAACAATTAAAGCCTTTTAAAAATATATCTATATTAATAGGTGACTTGTTAAGAAAGGTGTATATTGTTTATTTGGAATGTGTACTCTGTTGTCCATGTGTGGAGGTTGTACTAGAGTTCTAGAAATAAATAATAACTTCTAAGAGGTTAATAAAGTCCCTAAATAATTATTAAATATCTTTTAAAGTATATGTTACCATTGGGCTTTTAATTGGAAATTGGTAAATATAAAGGATAACAAAATTGTTCAAAATCGATGTTTTAATAAATAATAATATAAACAGCATTGGTATTTCAATATGAAGCTTAACCTTAGGCTTAATAAATATTTATGTGAAATAATTTTCACTAAAGAAAGCTAATGAAGAAAGGCAGGTATTGGGGAGTAAAACATGGGGAAAAGAAAGCTTTTAATAGATGACCATTTCTTGTCCAGTGTCTGAAAACATGCAAAATATATGTATTTTTGAGAATATGGCTATATTTTTATTTCTGCTGCCACCAGATATTCTGGAATAAAACTAGAATCCTTTTCCTGGCTTTGCATGGTTTCTTCTTCTATCACTTTGGCCGTATCAGCATTTCTCCCATCCATGCAGCTCCTATAGCCCGTGGTGGAGTTTTCAGAACCAGCAGTACCTTCCAGTGACATTTATGGCAGCTTCTTTCTTTTGCCTCGCCACTCATCTACTTGACCGAGCCATCTCCATCTAGCTAAACTTGGGAAAACACTGCAGGTGCAAATGTCCCTTAGTAACATCTAATTTTTCCTAATTGTTTATCTCTTTCTCCACTTAATCAAGACACAATGACTAAGAAGAGTGGAATACAATTACAACTTTCACACGCTTAGCCCACTCCTCGGTTCTGCTTCTTGGTGTGCATTTTCTTTGGCCAGTTGCCCATGTTAAAAGCCAGATTTTCTCTTTATATTTAGCTTTTCAAGTTTATGTAGTATGCTTAACTACTTTTTCTGTATTGCATTTTCTTTCTCTTCTAGGTTTTATTTGTGGCTGGCTTGGCTTTTGTAATTGGTTTAGAAAGAACATTCAGATTCTTTTTCCAAAAACATAAAATGAAAGCTACGGGATTTTTCCTGGGTGGTGTATTTGTAGTCCTTATTGGTTGGCCTTTGATAGGCATGATCTTCGAAATTTATGGATTCTTTCTCTTGTTCAGGTAAGGCAATCATTTAACTTTTTTCTCTTTCAATAAGTCAGTATGTCAAGTCTTTTCAGTTTAATAAAATTCATTTTGTTGGTCTTTTAAGATACTCTTTATGTTTGCTATTTTCATCAACTAAACAGTGATAGGTTGATACATAAGTAGATCTAGCATTTTACTATGTAGAACCTGATAACTATATAGTTACTGCCACTTGATAACAATTCCTTTAGTCCATATACATATTGAAAAATTTTGCACCAAATACACTGTGGGAGATTTTAATCAGTTAATGTTTTCCATGTGCCCGTTCCCAAATAAATAAACAATAGTAGGCATACCATTAAGTAAGGTTGGTTTAAATATTTGTTCAAGAAATGTATATCCTTTGTATTCTATCTTCCAGGCATCATATTACCCACAGGAGACATGAAAATGAATTAAGTGCCAGATCTATTTTAGAGTTTCTCTCATTTCTGAGACATAGATAAAGATACCAAGAGGATATAGTAATAATGCCAATATAGGTATATATGCAGAATATTATAGGAACATAATTAAGGAAGAAATCAAATCTTGGGAGAAGTAAAAAATGTTAACAGAAGCTCGAGGTCTCTAAATTTTAACAGGATTCTTTCTTTTTGCTTGGTTAGCAGTTGACTTTAGTAACTGAGAATGTGCAAGTTCTGAGAACTTTTTACCCTCTCCTAGGGGCTTCTTTCCTGTGGTCATTGGCTTCATTAGAAGAGTGCCAGTCCTTGGCTCGCTCTTGAATTTACCTGGAATTAGATCAGTAAGTATCCTGTATTTAGAAACATAATTTTTAAATCATCAAAATACTCTTTGGTGCTCTTTACGTCTAGAAGTTGGAGTAATTGATACATGATTCATTGATGTTTTTTATTATGATATAACTGGTTGCATCACATAGACCGTGGTTACTTTGAATACCAGAGAAAATAATCATTGCTAAACCTATAATACCTGAAATTTTGTTTCACTGTATTCATTTTTAAAATCGTTCTCTATTTTTTAATGTAACGCAGATTGATACGCTATTCAGCCTTTCTCTTTGAGGATTCAAGGCACTTTTCAATTGACTTTTATATGATCTCTAATTTTAGAAGCAATAATATAAAAATGGCATCATTATTGGTCATGAATATTTTCTTAGACTGTCTCATCAAATAGGTGCATTAAGACAATTGAATAAAGCATTATTATACTTGGTGTCAGATGATAAAATTCTGTTCACAGCTCTATGACTTTAAACAGTCTTGTGAAATCTGTTTCTTCAGGGTGGGCCATCAACTTTCTAAAAGTTGTTTACAGATTTTGTAGATGTTTCTTGAGAGATGGTCCACAGCATTTATTGAATTCTCAAAGAGCTAAAGGTACCACTATAAGCCTAATTTCATTTCCATCCTCAAGTCAGTTGTTGAGTCAGAACTATACAGCCCAGAACTTACCTTTCTCTCCACCTAAATATACCTTAAAATTCTAATGAATCCATAAGTACTTTTAGAGCAACTTTTAATTTCAGTGTGCCAGTCACCTTTTTATGGTTATATAAAATGTTAGAACCTAGGCTTATAGGGGTATATATTGATTTCATTTGCATTAATCACCAGACTCATACAATAGTCAGTTTATACTTAGAATGGCTTTTGAACTTACTAAACTATCTAGTTATAGAATTGTAATCATTATTTATGCCCCATATTTAAGTATTCTTCAATATTTGCATAAATGGATGCTCAACACTATAAATTATGTTTCCTATTACTGCTTAAGTAAAAATGTGACTAGTGAAATGAAAGAGTTAGATGATTACTAGATTTTGATAGTATTATAATCACTCTGGTTACATAACTTTTAATAAATATCTCCACTATTTTGTTTCAATATTTGTTTGCATCACCCATTTGGAATGCTGAAGAAAGCCCAATTGCTTTATATTTAGGGTAGGGTAACCAAAGTAAATAACCACTTACATTTAATATGTGTTAAAACTTATATTTAATAATTATAAATTTATGCTTGCATCATTACATCTATTTTTAATGTCATTGCCACTTTCAGTCTATAGTCCAAGAACACATTTAAAGTATTTTTAGTCAATAGCTGTTGTTAATTATTGAACTTAATGGAGTTAAATCTGTTTGTTCAAAGACTACATAGGCCCAGAAGAGATCCACAGTAATGGTCAGTTGAAATATCTTATTGGGTTCATTAATGCATGAATGGCTGGCATTTCAGCTTTTTAATTTTTTATTTATTTTTAATTTTTTTGTTAAGCTATCAATTTTAACTTCATTTTCTCCAATTTTTTTTTATTCATTGTGTCACATTTCTCACGTTGCACCCTTAAAGCCATATGTATAACATGTCATGCAAAAACAACTTTTAGAAAAAAAAAATTTTTTTAGACACATTTACATGTCAGAAGATGGTGGTGAGTAGTACTGAATTAATCATTGTCAGTCATATCTTAAAATTCCATGAATCTTATAAAGCTGGGGCTTTTAATCAACATTTAAAATGTTGATGTAATGTTTTATAATGCTGTAGGCTTACTTTTAATTGTCCGTTTTTCTTCTTACAGTTTGTAGATAAAGTTGGAGAAAGCAACAATATGGTATAACAACAAGCGAATTGAAGACTCATTTAAAATATTATATTATTTATAAAATCCTTTGAAGAATATTCAGCACAAAATTAAATTACATGAAATAGCTCGTAATGTTCTTTACAGAAGTTAAAAATGTATACCTACGAAGTACCAACAGCAGTTAGCAAAGAAGCAATGAAAACAGGTGATCTAAGTGATCCGAGAAGTCAGCAAGCAAACTGAAGGAGATGAAATCTATGTTACAATGCATATTGAAACTCTTGAAGGCGATTTTTATTGTTTTTCCACAATGTGCGAAACACAGCCATCTTTAGAGAACTATGGTGCCTGTTTCTTTTTATTTTGAAGGTGCAGGAGCACCCATAGGCAGTTGCTTTTTTAGAAATGTCCTCTGCAGTGGCAAAAATATTTCCAGTCACGCTGTGTCCCTGAAAGTGATGCATGAGTTAGATTGGATTATGTCATTTTAATATATTAAAAACAAGGAAAACCCAGGTTTGATGTATGAATCACTTTTTTTTTTTGTAAACGTATGGTTAAAATAAAACTTGTGATTCTGCCGAACTTAGTATTTTAAAGCCAGATGAAAATCTGAACTAGATGTTCTCCATTGGAATATGCAAAGGTCATTCTTTACTAGGTTTTAGTTTCTAAATTATAGCTGACTAAGCATTTCTTTGGTCAGCAACACACTCTGGAGTAACTTACTTCTTGGGAGTCTAACCTAAGACTTATCTGTATCATTCATTACATGCAGGCATTTAAACAAAACGCATTCTTGACCCTTAAGTAGTCTGTTACATAGCTTGTTTCATTGAAGTCTTTTATTTAAGATGCTAAATGATTCAAACCAAATGGATTTTCTACATCATGTTTTCTTTTTCCTTTTTTATTTTAACCGTGGTTTATTATTGTGTTTTTCACAAACTAAAGTAACTAACTTTATTGGTAATGTACTCTAAGATGTAACATATTAAAAGGTTAAACATAGCCATTTTTAAGGGCTATTCATGTAAACTG
Organism: Pteropus alecto; assembly: GCF_000325575.1. Taxonomy (NCBI): domain Eukaryota; kingdom Metazoa; phylum Chordata; class Mammalia; order Chiroptera; family Pteropodidae; genus Pteropus; species Pteropus alecto. The sequence continues at coordinate 6,711,218 of NW_006436288.1, forward strand.
AGTTTTCCCTTATTTTCAGCTTTGTCATAACATAAAAATCCATATGGATGATGTATGCTTCATGTGATCACTCTTCATCTTGAGTTCATGGAGGAAATATCTGAATTCACATGCTGAGGTGATTTTACTGTAATTAAACTGGTTATAGTTTCTTAAAAGCACTACACTAAAAAAAATGTTTTTTTTCCCTACCATTGCTGCTTGAAAGAAACAGTAAGAAAGAGTGGTTGTTTCTTCATTAGCAGTTTTCCAGGTTGCAGCTTTTGTAGTAAATATAGGAACACATTTCAATAGCCATAGTACTATTTGTTTTATCGCTAGTGATTGCACTGACTTTTTTTAACAGTTGCAAAGCTTTTTAATGCATAAAATCATAATTGAAATTCATAATTTTTATTTACAAACATGTCTACAAAATACATTGCAGCCTATGTTAGTTTTAGTTAAATCTCTTGATGCACAGAGAACTCCCAAGCTTGCTCATTTAAAGAAGGAAAGTCTTTGGTAGATAGTCTAACGGTTCAGTCTTGTGGATTACTGTCTTTTGATGCTGGCATTTAACCATGACATAATCTGTGAAAAAAATAGATGATATTGACAAAATGAGACTACTACCTCAATAGTTCATGGAATAATAAGAGACCTAGTGTTGTATCTAATGTTATTCAAAAGAGTAATATCCTCACTTGGAGAGTGTCAAATATATACCTATTTTGGGGATTGACTTATACAAGTTGCCCTGTAAGATTCTGTTATACATATTTTTGACTGACCCATATTATTTAAAATGGCTAGCTAATTCTACCTTTTGAGCAAGAACAGAATCTGTTAATGCAAGGAACATCTGTATTATTTAACTCCTTTGTAGACATGAATTTCTATCAAAATGTTCTTTGCACTGTAACAGAGATCTCTTTTTCAACAATCTTATTATCAAGCAGAAGTGTGAAAGATTCGCTAATCTCCCGATCCTTAGTAAGACTGAGAGGCTGGAGCAGTTCTCGGTTTTAAACAAGTCTATGGTTAATCTCAAATGTGAGTTTGGGACTGCATAGCAGCATTGTATATTTCTTATTCAGGACCATTGATGAGGCGCTATTTTTAAACATTAGTCCTCTGACTAAAAGGAGTACCATTTCTTTCAGTTTTTCTAAAAAGTATTGTTTCTTTTCCAAAATTAGCAGTCTTAGTGAAAAAAACAAAAAGCATTGGTTATTGCTATGAAGATGGAAGAAAAAGTCTAATTCTACTTAGCCTTAAGCGTTTCTGGCATTGTTCAAATATATTTTCTGTAACAGAAACCTATTTGGAATGTTTTTCTTTTCCCCTTATAAATTGTAATTCCTGAAATACTGCTGCTTAAAAAGTCTCACAGTCAGATTATATGATCTAACAATTGAATATTGTAAATACACTTGTCTTACCTCTCAATAAAAGGGTACTTTTCTATTAATTGGTGGTTGTCTTAGTGAACTCGGGCTGCTCTAATGAAATTCCATGGACTGGCTTAAACAATAGACATTTATTACAGTTCTGGATGCAAGGAAATTCGAAATCAAAGTGCTGGCAGATTTAGTTCCTGATGAGGACCCTTTCTATGGCCTGTAGATGGCTACCTTCCCACTGGGTCCTTGCATAGTAGGTAGAGTGAGAGCAATTGAACTCTGGTCTTTCTTTGTCTTCTTCCAAAGATACTAATAGAGGGCGCCACCATACCGTCATCTAAACCTAATTACCTCCAAAGACCCCACCTCCATCATATTGGATGTTACATCTTCGACATAAGAATTTTGGAGGGTTACAATTAAGTCCATAACATCAGTCAAATGTATCTTTATTATGAAATTCTAAAAATTATTTTAGCAATAACCCACCTTATTTTTTAAAAATTAGCCTTATGTGCAGTTTTTTAAATAAAATTGTCATCATTTTTTATTTCCAAATTATATGACTATAATAAGTAGAAATGGATTTCAGGTACACCATAAAAGTAGGCAGTGGGTTTAGAAATTAGTAGAACAATGCTTAAATATTTGTTCTCAAGATGGAAGTAATATATAATACTTAAGTATGTGACTTAAATAAAACTACTTAACATCTGCAGTGTTTTGCTCATAAATTCGGTAAGGCCAAAGAAAACTTGCCAAATCTACCACTTAAGGTACCCAGTAAGTGTTTGTTGAACCCAATTAAACTGCAAGTCTTGACTATTCTCTGGTAAACTAGAAATCTTGAATCTGTTATTAAATATCCGGCATATCTAACTTTGTCCTCAGAACTAGAAAGTTCCAACTTCTGCCCTTCTGCTACCTATACCCACGTAAAAGGTTAGACACAGAAGTAGCATGCCCAAATCCTGACTGACACTTTTCCATGAACTTACCTTTCTTTACCTCTCAAGACCTAATTAAAAGGTTACCTCTATCATACCTTTCTTGTCCTTCCTTGTCTTCTCACAGAACTTTCCCCTTGTTTTGTCTTTATTTGGTTATGGAAAAGAGATTCTTGAGATACATAGCCTTAAGTAAAAGGAAGATAGTAAAGACATTGTCCAATGAATTGCCCCTAAAGCCCCTCCTATAACTGGTAACCCTTTGGGGAAATAACTTCTTCCACTCGTTTGTGAGATAACTGGCCAATGGGGCAGACTGGCACTGGTATAGAATAAAGCTAAAGTAGGAGATTGAACGCAATGATTTCATTTACACTGTTCCAAAACCCTCTCTATTCTGTCATCAAAGAGATACTTGGGATATTTTAGTATCAATAGCCATATTTTCCAGGTAACCTTACCCAAGATAGGAGCTGTTTTCTATGTGAATACAGTAATCAATGTAAAAATACAGTCAACTAGAAAATTTCACAGAACATAAGTGATGCAAGCAAAATGATCTCCATCGAATATGCCTTTTAAAAAAGGTTTAAGATCCAATTATGCCCACTGCCTGGTCATAATGTCAGCAGAATAATATTTAATGGTTTTATCCATCAACTTTTTTTATTAAATAACTTTTTTTAGCCCATCTCTAAGTTTAGACCTGTAAAAATCTTAAAATTTTGTGATTGAACAAAAACATTTCATTGGCAGTCAATGCCCTTTTAGAACAAACGCATTCTGGCATGTTACTTTTGATAAAACGACAGTATTGATAACATGTCAAAACCGTTCCCTTCACTTGTACACATTATACTGAAAATGGCAGTGTTGACGTCAAACATCTGCTTGTGAATTCATTAGCTAAACATAAACAAACCGCATTCATTTACTTTTCCTTAAAATTGTAAATTCAAAACAGAGTTTTATTGGGGATTCATTCTCCTGTTCTTTAGAAAACATGTGTTTTTGGTATAGAGAAGAAAAAGGCATTTTGTTAGGTAACCTTGTAATTGGGTTCCCTAAGAATTGTTTAAATCACAAACACATGCATAATTTTATTTCTTTTATTGCTCTTTTTCAGATATTACTACAATCCCTTGAAATTAAACCCTAAAATCTAATATTTAAAAGAATGCTAAAATTTTATCCAGTTTTGATGTTAATCTTGTAGTCTTTAGTTTTTATCTTTCCCATCTCCTAAAACAGTGGAAAACACTACACTAATAGCTCTAGTTCTTTTGGCTCATTCTTCAAAGGGAGTAAGTATTCTTCAAGTTTATACCTACAGACTACTTTCTATATTCCATTCTCATTTACTTACCAAACTTCAGTTTTCTTGTTTGTATATGACTGTCCAGTTTAAATATCAAGAGCCCAAATTGCAATCACTCTTATACAAGAATTTGCAGGTAGATAGCATCAGCCCCTCAAACTCCAATCCCCAACCAAACTCATTTGTTCTCTCCCTGTATTCCCTAGTATTTCTATTGCTAGCCATTCTCCCAGCCACACAGACTCTAAGGTTTAGTTTTTATCATTTCTTATATCCTTCAAAGCTTTACTACTCAAAATGTCCAACAATCAGTAGAGTGGCATCTATCAGCATCGCCTGAGAGTTTATTCGAAATGCAGAATTTCAGAATTTGCATTTTAGCAAAATTCCCAGGTGATTCATATGCACATTAATACCTGAGAATCATTGCTCTAACTTTTAGAACAAGGGACCATCTCTCTTCCATGGTACCTTAGCATATGGTGAGTACTCAGGTCCTTGTTCAATATCCGCCTATGGATATAACTATTTCAACTAAATATTAACATACTTTGAATCCTATCTCTCTTCCTTGCTATGCATTCCTTTTTTCACTTATCTTCTGTATCATCCATTTCTCCTTCTCTGTTGATCTTCATCAGCATACATGTCTTGCAAATAATTTCTTAGTTGTCATGAAGAAACCAACAAACTGGACTGATTTAAGCAAAAACACCATTAAAAGGACACTGCAGGCGGTAACACCATCCTAGAATCTGTCATAAGCACCATAGGCAATATTGCCCCCACAAACTCAAGCTTACTACAAACACCACTGCACCAGAAATTGTTTCTCCTAATCCCCACTTGCTTCCACCCTAGCTCCAGATTCCCCCCCATCTGAGTGGATACATCTTATTGGTGAAGTCATGTCCACACCTTACCTGATAGGGAAGCTAGAGAAATGAGTGTCTGGCATTTTCAGTTCATACAATAGAAAAAAGTCTCTGCCTCCCACCAAGAGTCGTAATTCCATAATTCATAATTAAAGGAATTTTAGGCCAAGAAGAATAACACACTTCCACCAAACTCAAGTATCTTATCTTTAAAAAAAAAAAAAAAAAAAAACATTTTCCTTTCTCCCTTTTAGTGAAATTTCTCAAAACAGTTGTCCACATTTGCCTTTATTTCCTCATGTCTCAGTCACTTTCAACCCACTCCAACCTAGCATTTGTCCTCAAAAAACATTGTATTCCTAAACTCTTGCCTCTCATCTAGTTTGACCTTTCAGCATTATGGATATTCTGGCTTCCGTGGTCTTCTGGAATTTCTCCTTTCTTTCTGATTACTTCCCCTCAACTTCCTTGCTGGCTCTCCCTCTGCCCATTCTCTCTCTATTTGTTTTCATAGCTCTGTTCCTGCCTCTCCTCTTTAACCCCATTCATTCTCTAAGTGTTATCATTCAATCTCAATCTTTCTCCTGCCTTAAAATCCTTAAATTCAATAATTCTTTCCTTTAGGGAAAAAAAAAAAAAATCTATAGGCTAGTGACCTCTTTGCTGAGCTCTATAGAGTTTTAAATTTCCAATTGCCTGCCTCACACTTCTATTTGGATATCTAATATATTTTTTAATTTTAGTATTCCCAAATGACAACTCTTAATTTCCCTCTCCTAATTAGATCCTTATGATGTCTCTCCAATTTCAGTATATGATTTCATGATTCACCCAATGTTTAAGCCAAAAACTTAAGAATCATCCTTCATTTATTTTTGTCATACTCTTATATTTAATTTAACCACAAGTTCTGTATTTTCTACCTCCAACACACATACCCAATTCATTTACAGCTTTCTATTTCCTGTAAGTATCTCCCAAGTCTGAACCATCATCCTCTCTTGCTATGAATAACCATGTTTCCATATGAACTGGCCCATTTCTTCTTCTCTAGCCTCATTTCGAAGAGCTGGCCCAATATCCACGCAACTTTAACTCCATTGGTTTCCTTCTTCATCCTCAAAGAAGCCAAACTCTTCACCATTCCAAGATTTTGTTTTACCTTCTTCTGCCTGGAATAATAATTCTCAGTCCAATTTATCCCATGTCTGACTCCACCTTATTCTTCCAGACTCACCCCGCTCTTGATTTTTACCTTCCATAAAGGAGCCCACCACTTACCTTATTGCATCATCTTGCTTTATAAAGCATGTAAAACGTTCTGTAATTGCCTTATTTGCCTGTTTACTAGCTTAGAGTGTTTCTCCCCTGATTAGAGGATAAGTTTGATCAAAGCAGAGACCATATTTTTTAATGCATGTGTGTGTTCCTTGAACTAAAAAGAGGAATGTCTAATGCATAGTAGGCATTCAATAAATATTTGTTAAATAATTGAAAAGATAACAAAGTTAATAACTGATGTCAAATTCTATTGAGATTCCCTAACCTTTTCATTTCTGCTCAAATGATTCATCTTTAGTCATCATTGATAGCTTGATAGTTAGGTACCCAAAACAAGTTTTCTTACTTTATTCATTTACTTTTGATTCTGCCAGGAGTTATTTTCTTTGATGATGATGATGATGATGATGATGATGATGATGATGATGATGCTTTGAGAAGCTAGTAGGAAAAGCAAAGGCAATAATGCTGATATTTTCATAATATCTCCTTACTGATGTGGTCAGTATCTAAACAAATTTTGTCCACCCATCAATCATTTCTCTACTTCCTGCAAATGAATCTTCCTGGAGGAGTCATCACATTTTCTCAATCCTGAAGACTGACAAGAAGTCCCTGTGGACTCTAACTCTACTGAAGATTGGGAGGGGTCCTTGTCACTAAGATTTTAAATGCCCCATCTTCAGAACATGATTGGAAAACTCACAGAAAGTTGTAGTTATTGCCATTTCTGGAAAGGAGCAGAACATGAAGGCAAGTAAAGGTTTTATTTACTTAAGACTTTTAAACTAATAAAAAACTTTATAGCTTGTATCTATTTAATGTTTAATAAGCGTTTTAGAGGCCATAGCATATTTAAACAATATGCCTTAAAATATTAGAATCATTTGATTTTACTAAGAAAATATTCACAGTTTTCCATACAATTCCTCATTTGGGTTAAATAATAACAATAATATATTTCTAATTTTTTTTTTTAAAAAGAGAACTTTCGTGGATTAACTAAAAGGTAGACTGCAAAACCTCTCTTCGTAACCCCCCCCACCCCCACCTACCCCATAGTGAGTATTAAAAGAAAAAGGAGAAAAGTAAGGGATTTGTCCAGGCATCAAGGAAGAAAGCAGAAGGTCCTATAAGCACAAAAATGACTTTGACTTTTTCTTTTATGGATTCAGA
>NW_006436288.1:6718263-6718518 GCF_000325575.1 Pteropus alecto
AGCTCCTGAATTTTTTCTTTTCCCTTCCTTATTTTTTTTTTATTCTCTCTTTTTAATCGTGGACTGGTCTGCAATGTCTTATTAACTGTTTTTCTCTTCTCCCCGGATTGTAGAGACTCTTTGAAAAAAGGAACTGGACGACTCAAGCTATGCTCTACCTGGTCTGCAATGTCTTATTAACTGTTTTTCTCTTCTCCCCGGATTGTAGAGACTCTTTGAAAAAAGGAACTGGACGACTCAAGCTATGCTCTACCT
>NW_006436288.1:6718586-6746408 GCF_000325575.1 Pteropus alecto
CCTTGGGGGCGGGGGCATGAATTCATAAGGTAGATGGAGAGCTGTGTGGAGAAAATAATACCGAGTTTGCTCCCTTAAATAATCGAGGTCGAGGTCATCCTGGTCTCAGTTAATGAAGAAAAAGGGACAGTACGGCGGGTGGGGGTCGGGAGGTGGGGAGGGTGGAAAGGGAAGACTCTGTCTGATTAGAAATCCTGCATCCTAAACTGGAGAGTTGCTGGCCTTTGCACAAAGGACGACTCTAGGGCTACTAGGGAAACATCGCGCTGGCTGGTGAACCAGACTACGGCTCCAAAGCCCCAAAAGCCCACTCACGGCCTTGGGCGGGAGACCCTCCTTCTGGTCTCTTCGTAAGTGCCTGGCTCAGCCCGGGTTTGCGCGTCGAGAGCCCCAAACCCGGCAGCTCAGGGCGGACGCTGACCCGGCACCTCCGGCTGCCGCCACCGCCGTGTCCCCTCTTCCTCGCCCGGAGGCTGCGCGGAGCGGCTGCCGTTTAACTCCGATTGTCCCTGGTCGGGCAGGCACTGAGCCCTGTGTCCCCCTTTGCAGAGGGGCGCCGCTTCATCTCCGACCAGAGTAGGAGAAAGGACCTCTCCGACCGGCCGCCGCCGGGTGAGTAACCGAGGGGGTGATGGGGCCAGTCCGGCGACTTAGAGTGGACCGAGCGGCAGGGCGAAGGCACCGGGCGAAGGCGTCCCCCACACCGCGCAGGACGCGGCGCAGACGCCACCGGACAGCCAGCCCGGGCGAGCCCCAGTAGGCAGCGAGCCGGAAGCTGGGGCTCGCGACGCTCCTCTATAATGGTGGCAGGGGCGGCGGAAGCTAGGGTGCGACTTCCCCACGTTTGACTCGGTCGCAGCAGCTCAGATGGCCCTCCGGCCACACGGTGTGCAGAGAGATACTCGAGGAGTTCTCCAGGGCTTGGGGTTCGACTCCCTGCGATAAGAAGGGGTAGGAAGAGCTATGCAACTGCCCCCAAAATGTACCTCTTGGATTGTGGCAGGACCTTCACAGTTTCAACTTAAACACTGTTATTATTAATAAAATAGCGATTTACCTAGAAACTTCAAACGTATGCTTCTATTACATTACTAGAAAGAGCTATCGAAAGATTCAAAACCAGAAATAGTTAATAAATGGAGGCCATAAAGAATGGGGCCCGGGACTGTTATTTTTCATGATAAACTTTTCCATGGCACTGCATTAAAAAACAAACAAATAAACAATACAATTAATTTTGATAAAATGTAAAGATCGAAATGGTAAAAGTAAAAAGTATACTTATTTTGAAAAATGGCAAACTGCTGAGCACATAGTAGGTCTTTAAATTTTGTTTACCTTCTTCAAACTGGGTGTGTAATTAAACTTTTTTACTTTATGAGGGCACAGTATATTTTCCCGCATTGGTTGTTCCCGATTTTAAAATCATGGTTCATGTTGTCAACTTAGATTTGAAATCATTTTGAATATTTAGCAGATATTCCTTCAGTCAAATAATTGCCTTACATGTGGCTAAGAATGTAGATTATTATCTCAAACTGCTTTGGAAGGAATGAAAGAGGAGATTAATACAGGCTCCAAGCAGGATCACTTTTAAAACTTTCTGCCCAGACATCCCTATTAAACTCAAAAGGAGGAAATTTCTCATAAGCTCTTTATCTTAATCTTCCTTGCTGTCATAAAATTCTGTGTAATATATAGTTTAAATTCTCTTCCATACCCGCTAACACACAACCAGTTGTAGTTAATATCCATAGGAAGTGTGAAATGTTTCAATTTATAAAAATTGGTTTTCTCTGTAGGGGCCCTTCGCTGTGGAATCAAAAATCTATTTCATGGAGGGTTTTCAGGTATTATAGAATACTAAAATAGAATGTATCTATATGAATATTTAAACACTAATAGAATCTGCATGCATTTTTGTTTCACCAGAAAGACGAAGCCCAAATCCCCGACTACTTCTGACTCTTCCAGAGGCAATAGCTCTGCTCTTGGCTGCCTTGCAGAAACCACAAGAAGGTACAAGTATAGTGATGTCTTTCAACTGTAGGACAGAGAACCTTTGATTACTTTTGGGATTCTGTGTTGAGGACAACAAAGTTGCCTTTATTTATTTATTATTCAGATTTTAAAAAATAATTAACAGGTTTCCCCACCCCAGAAATTCACAGAATATTTAAAGACCAGTATATTTCTCATTAGAGTGAGTCCTGAAAACATAAAACCATTTCCTGGTGAAACTGGGGAATTCATATGAATTCCACAATCCATAGCCTATTGTAACTTTTATTTCTCTTAGAACTCTAGAACTGAAAAACACGAAGTCCAACTTCATTATTTTGTAGTTGAAAAAAATCGAAGCCAAAGAGTTTTAAATAATTGCAAATTGCTCACTATTCAAGTATGAGCCAAATGAAATTGCTGAAAGTCACTGATTTTTTACTTACACACACAGCAGTTTCATATGGTTCACTCTAATAGATATGAACCAGTTTTGATTTTAAGCCTGTGTAATTTTCACTACACTAGACAGATTTTTCTAAACCAGTATTATGTGTAATCGAATATTGTCTTCAAACAGAGATACTCTATCCATGTAGCACTAAAACTACTGGTTGAATTAAGGCATCTTGCTAACCAATTGCCCAGAGCTTTGGAATATATAATAGGACTGAGTTCAAATTCCGGCTCAGCTGCTTTACTAGCTGGATGACCCTGAGCCTTAGTATCAGTTGGTAAAACGGAATAATAATGATATCTATGTGCAGGGTTGCTAAGAGCCAAATGAACAAGGAATATAAGTTTTATTACTATTAACAATAGAAGTCATCAAAGCATAATAAATAGACCTAGACTTTTTCCTCTCAAAAATTATAATGATGCCATATTTGTTACATAATTTAAATGTTAAAATGTATATATAAAATGTATAAAAGGTACAGTGAGTGGTCCAGTGATCAAAGCACAAGCTGCTGGCCCAGTGCTCTGACACTTGTGCTAATGGAGAAAGCATACGTGCTCTGTGCCTAGTATTGGACAGCACTTGTGGGGGAGGGGAAGAAAGCAGAAGGCACTTTCTGGCTTTAAGCTATGGCTTTGTTGTGAAAAAATACCTATAAGAGGCAAATGTAAGAAAATGGGATAAAGGGGTCTTCTGAACTTAGAGCAAGGCTGGTGCTGACTTGGGCAAGGAGAGGGAATTATAATACTTAGTTCAGTAAATGTACATTTATGCATGCTAGGTGCCAGGCCCTGAGGTAGCAGAGGAGAACGCAGATAAGCAAAAACAAGAAGGAGAATGGCCTTTACAGTGAAAAGACAGGGTGATCAGTCAGTGGAAGACCAGAATGTAAGGGTAGTGGTTAGGATAGAGCTACGATGACTATTACTATCATTTCTACTACTCTAGCTAATAATAACTGACAGCTTACTGGAATGCACTAGGTCAGGCACTATTCTAAGCGCTTGATACGGATTAATACATTTAATCCTCACAGTAACCCAGGGAAGTAAACACTGTTGTTATACATACTTTATGGATGACGAAATAGAGGCACAGATAAAGTAACTTGCCCCCTATCATATAGGAGGTACATACTAGAACTGAGATGAAGAACAGAAGATAACTTACGGTTTATCTGAGAATCAATAAGATACCTTTTGGATTTTCAGCAGAGAGTTGCCTAGTGAAGGAAGATGAGTCTGATTATGACACATAGAACGACAATAAGAGCAATAACAATAGCTATATGGGAACATCTCCTGTGTGTCAGATATTAACCTTTCCAGATTAGAGCTAATCTTTACAGCTCAGAAAATTGAATCTTTGAGAGATGTTGTTTACTTTCCTAAGGTCATATAGTAAGAAGTGACATTGGGATTTTAACTCAGGTCTGTGTGACTCTATAGCTCTTTCAGTTACACCATGCCACTTCTCAAGAGGAAAGGCTAGAGATGGGAATCAGTGAGGAACTTGAAGGAGCATAGTGAAGTGATGAGGTACAGTCAGTCAGTGGGAATGGATGGAGAGGCATCTGAAGTATCCTGGAAGGAAGAATATAACATGGGGTAACTATTCACTAACAGTATAAAAGAGAATCTAGAGTCCAGCACATTTTTTAAAGTTGTGTGTGAGAGTATAAAATGTGATACTGATAAGGAATGAAAATTTCTATGGATATAATTAAGGTTCAGTTTGCAATGACACAGACAGTCCAGTGAATAAAGATGTACACTTCAGTGGTTTTCTACTGACCATCTATGAACTGGTTCCATCAGAGTTAACTGGAACACTTACTGAAAAATGTAGATTTCTTGGCCTTAGATTCAGAGATTCTGCTTCTGTACTACTTGAGTGAGGCCTGAGAATCTATTCTTAAGAAGTTCTCCCAAATTATTCAGATAATCAGTTAGGTTTGGGAACAACTGGAAATTCAGTTAATCAAGGCTGAAACCATGAAAATGGAAATCCTTCCTAGGCCTCAGATAATAAAAGATTTGCCTTGGAGAATGCCCAAAGTTCAAGGGATATGAGGGAACATATCAGTAAGGAATGAGGGAACATATCAGTAAGTAACATTAAAAGCAGCAATCAGGAATGTAAGAGGAAAACCAGAATAATAACATATTCAGAAGTCAAGGATGGAAAGTTTCAAGAAAGGAGTGATTATAAGCATGAACTATAACAGAACGGTTAGTAAGAATACAGAAATCAAGGGAAGAGGAAGATGGTGTTGGCTAGAAGGGTTCTTTGAAAGTGATTCACAAGAAGCCACTTAACCCTTTCCCAGGGATATGATATGTTGTTCCCGTGCCCCTTCTGAAACCTTATTTATAGGGAATTGGGGACAAGAAAGTTAACTGCAGAGTAAAGAGAAAGCAGAATATTTGCAGTAAAAAGATGAAAAATAGATAAAGGGTAGAGGATGCTGCATCCAAGATGATCGTTTCTAAATTCAATATTTGGCACACTTATGGTTGTCAAAGTCAGTAGGAGGAAAGCACTGGTAAAGATGGATCCACAGTGAAGTTTTAGATTTGATTGCTGGGAAGATGTGCAGAGCCAGAAAGGACCGTGAGATAGAATGGGAAGGGAGAGCTTTTCTACCCATTTTTGGAGTCCCAGGAACCTGTTATCATCTGACTCCTTAGCTGACCTGGCCCCAGAAATGAAACTTCATGCTCTAAAATTTCGCAATCTTGTCCCACAGAAAAGGGTCCCTTCTTTCTGTCTCATTTCCTCCCCAGACGTCTAGCTCATCTAATAAGAGACTATGTGCAAATGCATTTCTATGTCATGTTTCCCAAGTAAGATGGCTTTTAACAGGAAATACAGAGAAAGAACCTTGGTCCAAGCCAATGGTTCTAATGGTGGGTGTTTTAGACATGAGGTATACTTAGAGCAAGACATGTGGCCTTTTCAGATTTCTACCAAACATACTATGTTATAGTTTCATTCATTATGGAGAATCATAAGTGAAATGTGAGTTCTCTGATATGTCTCAAGCTGGGGGGAAAAATATTAAAACCAAATCAATCCAAACCAAATTTCGGGGGGTTTTCAGTAGCAGAGTGCATGAGTTAGCCTAATTTAGGAGACTAAATGTTTATTTCCTGAGGTTCTCTTCATCTTATCTTTTCTTCTTTTAAAATACAGAAAGTGTGTTTATTTTATGTAATTTTTTTTTTCTTACAGCTGGAAAAGAAAACTGATCAAACCAGATTCCTGAAAGGCAATCTGATAAACTGATGAAAATTTATCAATTTGTATTCAATTACAGTTCTGTTCTTGCTGAAGATATAAACCATGTGAATAAAACCTGTGGACCCTTTTCACTTCATTAGTAATCTTAGGAACATGCACAGCTACTTTTATTCTTCCAGAAGCAAAAGTAATCTAGAGTTTTTAGCCGAGAACATCATTGCCTTTTTTTTTTTATTATTGTTTTAGCTCCTGTTTAGATCACCTTGTGTCTTCTTCTCGAATTTTTTTAGAGCACTTATGAGTATAAGGCTGAAGACTCTTTAAAATATTCTTACAACAAATACCCATCTTGTTCTAATAATTCTTTTCTTTTCATTGTGTTGCCTGCTTGCATTGTCTCACTCAGCAGTGAATTTCCCTCTCTGTTTCCCCCTTTTCCCACCTCCAAAGAGGGTGAGGGGGGACACATGGCACACTGGGAAAGAGCAGAGTGTGATGCTCTCAGTAGTTCATCCAGGAGAGGTAAGTTACAATGAAGGAAGGTGAGAAAGGATGTCTGGGAAGAAGGCCTGTGCTGAGAGGGGGCACCCTTGGTGAGGCTAGAGCCAGTGACAGGTTCCATAGTTGGGAGCTTCCCTTTTTGCTCTTTGGGGAGCTCCCTGAATATAGTTTAGAAACATGGATCTAAAAGTTACTAGGAAATAAGCAGATGGAGACACATTCTGCTCCTACACTGGGCAAAAAGAACAAATGTTTTTTTAGAAGTAACCCATTTTCCATGGTTAAACAGACTCAAAGACTGCTTATTCTAATTGGCAAGAACTCTAGGATTTATTTGATGTGAAAATGATACATAAAAGCACTCTGATAATGTAAGTGCATGGTAATATGCCTAATTTTCTCTTTTTAGAAGTCAATTTGGGTTCAATGCTATGAAATACATGCACATACACACACATATTGTACAAGCATAATAATGTATTTGTAATTACAATATGACCATCATGTTAATTAATAATTATCGAAAGTTGTTATTGATAAATGTCATAAGTAGAAAGTATTGTTAATTCTTATTGTCATCAGTATATAGCCATTATTCAATAACTAAAGAATACTGTTACGTGAATGTCTCTGTAACTTGGAATCACAGTTTTACTGTGTTAAGTAATCAAAACCCTGTTTGTAAGATTTGTTTGTATTTTGATTCATAATTGGATAATGAAATTCTGTTCAAGTTAATGCAACATTGATTTCTGCCAAAAAATGTTCTAGCATTAAAAAAATCTATATGGCATTATAATAGACATCTGTCATTAATTATGATTTGATTCTAAAGGATTTTCTAGACAGTGCATATATCCAATTTATTGAGAATTATTTACTCATCTGACATAGACTTGTATATATTGGTTATTTAAATATTGTGTCTATTCCCCAGAACACTTTTAAAATCTATCTTATGAAGTCATTCTTCCTACAGCAAACTAGAACAATCTCAAGTATTTCACAATAAAACAGAGTTTTTAAAAGCTGTCTAAATGACCAATAGCTGTGAAAATAATAATCAGCTCCAAGTAATATAAGTACTTGAATTCCTTGAATTTTCTTCTGCTGTACAGATGTGCCTATTAACTGTTATTACATAAAGGCCCCAATGCCATTTGCCATAACTTTCTAATTCAGGGTGTCTTTGCAATTCTCTTTATTTTTATCTGTTTCAAAACTGAAATGAACAAATGATCAAAATTTTCATTTATATGGCTTGCATTTTAAAATTGGGAACTGTCTTCCGCTAGTGCATATCCATGTACTAGAATACCCCCGCCTCCAGACTGGACTTGCCACCATTTTTAGCACAGTTCCAGTTGCTCTTCCCCTCTTGGCTTCTATATCCTACTTCCCTTGTGGCTATCAGTGGCATTAGTTATATATATTACTTCCAGTGTGGGTTCTCAGTTACTCTTTATTTCCCTGGGTTTCCCCATTGGGAGCCTCCTCTCTTCCCACAGCACCACTGAGATCGTGAGAGAAGAGAAGGTGAAGAGGCCCTGATGTTACAGTCAGCCTCCAATTCATATTTCTGCTTTACCTGGTCATGAGAAATAAAATTTTATATCTTATCAACCTTGAGTTCTATTAGTTTACTTCAGCTTCAGGAGAAAGGGGAGTTGGGATGTAACCTGTTGGTCTCCTCCTTCTGGACTATAAGTTCTTCCAGGAAGAGTTCATTTCTAATTTGATTTGATCCTTATAACGTGTATCTTTCACGTTAATTCATAGAAAGTTGAGCTCATCTTATGAAGCCTCTTTGAACCTCCCCAGTATACACCTGACCAGTCCCTCTTATGCCCTGGAAAACTATTAACGTAGCACTTGTATTTTATATTCTCATCTGTATATGTAAAACTAGCTTTGTTAACCCCAACTCTTACCATGGAAGGAAGTATGGCACAATGCATAAAAAAAAGTCTTGCTGTCAGCTGGTCAAGCACACACAAACTATTTTCTATAGTTCCTGTCCTCCATCTTATGCTTATGTTTTTAAAAGTATCATTTTTTTGTACCTTTATTTCTCCCAGTAAATACAACTACTGTATATAAGGCACTGTGCTAGAGTCATCTAACAATCCTATTTGTCACTTTTCACCGGGCTTTCTCAAATCTTGGGGAAGGGACAAATAAATAACTGAGGCAAGGGGATGGAGTCAAGTGTAGCAGCTATCTGAATAAAGGATTGAGTGAAAGGTAGAAACTCTGACTCCTACACATGCCACTCAAAACCAGATGTTTGCAAATTAGTTAATTCCTATGCATACTGTCATTTGTAGTCATTTCTATCAGAAAACTATGATTTTATTTGTTTTCAAAAGAGCATTTAAATTTTAAAGTTTTATATTATGAAGATATTTTATTGTATAGCTCATGTTTTCAATAACAATGACCCCATTAATTACCAATCAACAGTATCATTTGAACACAGCGTGTCACAGTACCAGGGATACATTTTCATGGTTATTATAACAGTGAAACCCCTTTTTATCATGAGATCTTTCCGGCACATCAGCAAAAGAATGTATTATAATACAAATCTTCAATGTAAAGCTGTCCAAACTACCCTGCAGACACTAAGTTAATTGGTATCCATAGGGTACTTTTCAAGGGTTGGGCTTTACGAAATTTATTTCCCTTCTTCCTGAATCAGGTGAGCTTGCAACCATCTTCCATTTTGCCCTGATTTGTTGCTTGTATCCACCATTCTACTTTTTTCTAAAAATGGGGCAATAGGAGAGCTGGATTACAGTTTTTCACTGGTCTTGAACCATCTGACACACGGTTATTGTACTCTTCCTTTGTTGCCATCAACGATCCAGCACTGAAAAGACCAAAACTTTTCTAGAGCCTCTACTGACCTAGGTCAACTGATATGCCAACCAAGGTATTCACTATGATCTAAATGTAATAATACTCAGTTGTGAAAAAAGCAATCCAAGAGTGTGGATTTTTTTTTTCCCGCAAATTTAGATTTAATTACACTTAAAACATGAAAATGCTGAATTACAATCATTCGATAATGTCTTTAATCACATCATGAATGTGTTAGAGACACTGTCCTTTCTATAAAGTAGACTCTAAATTTTCTTTTTGTTATCTTTTTTAAAAGATAATTTTAAATGTCCTTCATAAGGCATTATTACATAGCAGGTGCTTTACAGATGTTGTCTTATTTAAATGACTAAAAGAATTTTAAAGACGGCATTATTAGTGAAGGTTAAATATTTAAATATTGATATATTTATTCATTTTGGATTTAACAATTTATCATCTGTGGAAGACTGACCAATTTTTCAAAAAGACTTTCCTTTTAAACCAAAAAAAAAATATTATAGTCAAATGGTACAGTGCTGATGCTAACATCTTCCTGTCATTCATTTGAGAAGTAATCTTGTAAATATGCACTAATATATCTCAAGATCTGGATTTAGGTTGGCTATTTTCTTATGGATTTTGATCGCCTGCAAAGCTAGATATAAATTAATATTTCTGACTCGTGTGGAAAATGAAAATAAAGACCAAGTTATTTAAAATATGTATGAAGTACACATCCATGGCTAAGAACAAGATCCTTTGGGGTGAGAATGGGAGACTTGTTTGGTAGGTATAGAAGCTGTATAAATACCAAGCAAAGGATTATGGTGATGATAATTTGAAAATAGACGAGTTAACGGAAATTCTTATTGCTTAAATTAACCATTTTAAAAATACTTTCTGCCTTCCTCCTTTAATTAACACTCTTCCTCCTGCCTAAGTTTACTGGGGAAAAGGAGTTGAAGAAAATAACTTGGATTTTATTATAAATTATAAAATTGCTACTCAATTTAATCTCCACTTTTTAGGCACAGAAGAAATCCCACTGTGACACTTAAAAGAAAGTGGAATTTATGGCATTTTCATTTCCTTAAATAATCATTCTTACTCTGTTCTCACTAAATTAGTTCTGTTCAACAATGTGGAATTCAGTTCTTGTATTCACCATGAAGCTTTTTCTTGCCATGAGGAACATGACCCAAAGGAAATGGTGACTTGATATTCAACCGATCCCTTTCTGCCTCCTCTTCTTCATCATATCTCTCATCCTCATCTTCATCTTCCACATCACTGCTCTGAGGACTGGAGACCTGAGACCCTGAAGGAGAAGGTGGTACTGAGGAGGGCCTGGGATATTTAAATCCTTCTGTCTGCCAAAGACAAATATAAGACACAACATTATTATGATGACTTCTTGATTTTCCAATGATGTGAACACTTTACATGTGCATTTAATAAAAAACATAATTGGATATTTTTTGTGGTCTGTTCAGGGGCTATTGATTTTGATTTATTTTGACTCTGGTACCAACAAGCTCAAGAGGGATTCATGAAATAAATAGCTTTATTTTTATTAAGCATTGATATATGCCAGATAACTATCTATATGTTATCTTATTTAATCTTTGTAATGACACTCCAATAAATTTGCTTTTCCCATTTACAGAAGAAAATTGAGGGTTAGAGAGGCCAAATGATTTGCCCAAGGTCACACAGTACATAAGTGGTAGAGCAAAGATTTGTACTGGGGTAGTGATCACTCCAGAACCTTTAATTTCAACTACTATGTTACACTGCTGATAGCATCAGTCTCCATGTCATCTTTTAGATTTGCTCAGTGAAATGGCAGGACATTGGCTGCCTAGGCATATGATAGACAGCCACTATTAGAAAGAATCCTGGAAGCCAGACCACTTAGCTGACCCTGAAATTCCACCAGCTACTTTTATTTTAGTTAATGAGAAGATACCACTAGGTTTTAATCAAATTGCCCTTTTACCTAAAATTCATTGAGATAACATATTTGTTAAACACATACTAAGCACCAACTATAGGTCAGGCATGATAATGGCACTGAGGAAACAGATGAAAAACACGATCCTTGCCCTCTAGGAGGGCACATGCTTGAAATGGGGAGACAAATGTATAAAATTGTTACAGTATTTGCCACTCTGTATTTCAATCATATTTATACATAATTATTATGTCATACTTGTACAGTCATTTCGAGGTTAAGGTACTCTACCTGAAAGCAACACAGAAAAAGAGCTGAGTCCTGGCTCAGAGCACATGCTCAATACTTAACAGTTGAATAATTAGCTTATTAGATGAATACAGCTGAGCTATCTTCAAGTGGAGTGTCTGTCTCTAAATAAACTAAGCAATTAACTCAGAATTATGAACATGGGAGTGGAATTTATAGATTGAGAGATTTACAAAACCCTTTCATCTTCTCAATGGGCAAATTTTACACTGGGTTAACTTTCTAGGCCTGTTCTCCTGGACAGCTGATAGGTGGAATATAAGTTGTATTATTAGGCAAAATTATGTATGCTAAAAGTGACCCCTGCCTGGGAAATTATATCTGAACTTAGAGAATGTATAAATACTAAATGAGGATCTATAGTTTGGGGGAATCCCTGAATTTGACGACTGTTGTAACTGAGCATATTTCTGGGCAACTATGGAAGATGTCTGTGGAGATTTACATGAACTATTGGCTCCTCTGAGTCATAGAAGCTATCTCATACCCAATGGTATGGGTCTTACCTTCTTGTACCTACGCTGTCACCTGATAAGAGGGCAAAGAGGTTTAGCACTACTAGACTGCTGTAAGGACAATGCCATTAAAGAGAGATGCCCAATGCTGCTCTGCTTCAAGCTGCTTTTCCTGTCTGAATCCCTTTAATTGATTCTGATGACAAATGGCCTATGCTAGTCTCAAGAATATAATGTCTAGCTGGACTTCAGAAGGCTCCTTGGTGGGCACTGCTGAATGGAACATAAATGCTCATTTTGTCCAATTCCTTCTGTGGTGTTTGGATTCACTCTATATTAGTCTTGGCAAGTCGTCATCCTATGTTTAAACACTTTCTTAGATACCAAATAACTTCCTGTTAGAGCAGGCCACTTTATTTTTGAGCAATTCTCAAAAAAATGGATATCTAATGGAGTAGTTTCAAGCACTAAGGCAGAGAGAGTTCTGATATGGAGGTGCTTCTCCATGACATGAATTAGCTGACTGTCTGCTCATCTTATACATGAGCCTAACTCTGAATCGAGGGCTTTGAGTTGGCCTGATTTGTCAGTTCCTCTATTCTTTGCTTTGATGTGACACTATGAAAACGTATAATAGTTTGTGTACTTAGCTACTTTCTAATTAAAAAGTATTGTTCGGATTTATCACAAATAAATTTAGCTTTCGAAACAACAACAAAAAACAATATATAAAATATTTACCGATGGCGGTGATGTAGGTTCCATATAGAATTTATCTGGAAAGGCTCTGCTTAATGTCAAGTGCCTGGCGTGCTGGTAATACTATGATAGAAGGCCAATGCATGGGTTAAAAAAAGATTCATATGCTTTGATAACCAAGTTCTATAAAATATTATTCTCCTAGTTATGAAATATATTTTTTTAGAAAGTGGCAGATTTTATTCATCCTAAGTTTGAGAATCTGGTGGAAAAAGACAGTTTATAGTTTTATTATTTTTCAATGACTAGGTAAAGAAATACAAAAATTGGAGGGAAAAGCCATACTGGCCTTACTGAACTCTGAATTGAGTGCTAAGGTGACTGAAAACAGTAGTTTTTTAAATAAAAACTGCTAAGTACTAAGACTAGTGTGTATAGAAAGACAGCAAATGACAACATCTATCATTTGTCTGGGGGAGTTTAGCAGTATCTAAGCAGATTCATTATGTGAAGGCAAAGTCAGCTTCTTTTTTATTAAATTATCCAGTGCTAAGATATATGAACATCTGGGTATTTATAAACCTACTGCATGAAAGAAGATATTTTCTTCTGCACTAGTCATTTTGAAAAGTAATATTATTCCTACTACTCTCTGTAATGGAAGAATAAGATCACACTATTTCTTAGAATGAAACTAAGTAGAGACTTTTCTCTTGATGTTTTCCTCATCCTCATGAAACATTTCTGTATACCCGTAACGCATCAAGTTAAGAAATGAAAATAGAATAACTAGTAATTTTAGTGCTAGATCCTGATGAACTTGCTGTTATGGGCTCAGACTAAATGTAAAGAATTGGACTTAGGACTTTGCAAATTCATATTAAGTAAAAAAAGTATGTAACAACATCACTGAGATTTTAACAATTATGATACTGAGTTGACTTTACAGATTATGACTAGAATCAATACTTTTGTAGTCCAGTGGGATTTCTAAAGTGGTCCTCTGTGTTGACCACAAACTTGCTTACTCTGCCTAAGTATCTCCAGTCCAGAAGATCTGAGAGCCTCTCAGTGCGGTTTCTCTGGATAATTCTTTGGCGGCGTGACTGTTTGCAAAATCCATAGAGAAACTGAGTCAACTGATTGCAAGAATCATCAGGAGAACGGAACCGCCTGTCAACGATGTAAATACCTGAGGGACACAAAAGCCAAAGCACAAGTAAAAAGTAAGGCTAACCTTAGGGCATTTTTTCTCCTAGTCCTCAGGTTCTAAGCTAGACTGCATGCAGTATCTACTTCCTAACTCCCTTATTGCCTTTGATTTGTCTTTTCTGTTCCAAAGTTGTATTTCTTCTATGGTTTACAAAGGTCAACAACACACAGCTAACAAAATAGATCTTACTTTAAAAAAAATCTGACAGTGTATGGATACCCTGGATCAGTAATCCCCTCATCCGGGGGCCACTCACTAACCAGAATCTCTGGGGTAAGACCTGGGTGTCAGTCTTTTTTAAGCTCCCCAGTGTTCCCAGCATGCAGCCAAGGCTGAGAACCACAGCTCTAACCTGAGGAAAGAGAACAGTGACAGAACAATTGCAAAAGACCAGGGAATTAAAATGTGTAGGCAGAGAATCCAGCCCATTCAAACTTTTCTTGCTGCTAGGCAACACAGACATAGAGATATGCAGATTCTCCTGCCATCTTAAATAATGTAAGTGAATTTGCTAACTTGGCACAAACTTTTTAAATAATTATGTTGACCAATATACGTACTCTAAGGCCTTGGTTATTGTAATATCACTTTTAAGTATTAGAAGGCCAAACCAGTTCAGGGGAAAAAAGGTAAAGAGAAGGTTTATCCAAGTTTAGCACTTCTTTTGCAGTTTGTCTTTTGGGCAATATATTTAATATTAATAGCATTCTTATCTTTCCTGTAGACCATGTGATCAAATCTATTTTTTGTTAGATAAGTATAAACATTAGTTTAATCAAGAGAGCTTTAGAGTTAGGTCTAAAGACCCTATGCTTTGTTTGGTTAAAGGTCACTTCTCCCTGGGTTGGAATAATGATGAAAAACCTCACCATAGGCAGTAGGATCAGCCACGTGCTCCTGCATGAAACAGCCAAAGCCAGAGAGGTTTGTTGTCACACTGGGGATGCCCATCACAGTGCATTCAGCTGCCAGAGGACAGACAAAGGCTTGCTTCTATTTCCTGTTACGCATGCAGAGAAAAAAGCCCCTCCCTATCTAGTAACAGCAATGTTTACTTTGTGCCAGGCACAGTACTAAGCTCTTCACGTGTTTACTCCTTTAATCTTCTCAACAATCCTGTAAAGTGAGGCTATTATTATCTCCCTGAGGTGCCGAAAAGCGAAATAGGTTGCCCAACTTCATAAAGTCAGGGGAAAGGTTGGGGGCGGGGCGGGGAGGGGGCTGGGTTTGAAGCTGGGCTCCCAGCTCCAGAGCTCTTGCTGGAAACTGCTACTCTATACTGTCATTCCCGCTGGTTTTGCGCTCCATTCTAAGCTTACGTCTCTAAGTATTTGGCAAGTTTACAGAGTAGGCCAATGGTTTGGTAATGACCAGCTCCTCCCATCATAGAAATCCCCCTTGGCATAAATCTCTTCCACGTTCTCAGGTGCTCAGTGAACCCCATGGTCTCTTTCAAACCTCTCTCACATTTTAGACAAAACCTGTTTTTCAGAAACTATCAGATATGTCTGAAGAAACATTACCACTCTCGAGGATATCTGCATTTTTAGCAAGGAATTTCTATTTGATTATGAAATAACTTTTGGTTGACTAGTGCAGTTGGGGGAGGAAAAAAAAACCAATTTCCCCATTACCCATGAAGTAATACAATTTAAACAGTGGCCTTTTGTCCTGCTCTGCAAGTAATTTCCTATTTTTTGGGAGGGGGGGCATTGGAAGAAAGGAAGGTAAATTGGGATTATTGACCCATTTGAGAATCTAATAAAACTTTAGAACTCCTCCCTAGAAAAATTTATGTATATTACAAAATTTTGTCTACAATTCTATAGAACATAACAGATCCTTATTTTTGTTAAATACTCTTATTAACACGCATTTAGTAAAATGTCAGGTGCCCATGTATGCTCACTATGTGTCCACTCAGTGAATTTAATGAAATAAATGCTTATATTCATTGGGTTTTCTCAAAACACAAAACACACACTTTAACAAATACTTACTGGAGTGATTTAGAGTTAGTACCACATGAAATGATTATTCTTTAAAAAAAAATTTGTTATCTCATATGCTAACACCAAACTTAAACCACCAGAGGTTTCATTATTTCTGTAATTATAGATTAGGTGAGGAGTGGCCTCTTCCTCCAGTTAATTTAAAACAGAATGATTCATTCGCTATGGCGTATTTATTAAATTTCTTTTTCTGTCTACTTATCTTTTATAACAGCTTTGCTGACCTTTATGTTAAAACACTAGCTATATCTCCTCTATCATTTTGGGTTAAGTTTAACTTTGTCCTGTAAAATGATGTTTTGGCGAAAAGTCTGCCGTTAAGTTATACAACATTGTCTTCAACCCTCAGTCACTTGTGCTTTGATTTTGTGTTTCTCTATTCCACAGTAAATTACATGTCAACTTTGAATATCATGCACACATGCATAAAATAAAATAGCAATAAAATTCTAAACATTCCACAATCCATACATGTCACATACCTGGGGTATAACCCCATGGTTCATAGTATGATGGAAATACTCCAAGATGACAACCTCGGACGAACTCTTCATAATCCATAGGTAACAAGGGGCTGGTGGAGGATAGGAACTCTGGGTGCAAAATAACCTAAAAAAGGAAAATTCTAATGAGAACGAAAAGAAAGAAGAAATTAAGCAAAAAAATTTCCTACAATTTGGTTATTTCAATACTATAGAATCCTTGTATTCTAGATTCAGAGGAAAAGAGAGAGAGAGATAAGAAAGAAAAAAGCCTGAGTGCTTCTTTTCTCCTCTCTCCATTCTGCATAAGTATCTACTCTGTGAACTAACTTTTCCTCAGTTTCCAAGGCCAAGTTGGAGGCTAGGGAGTTCATGGGCCATTTTTGTTCTCATGCTAAACCACATCTTCCAACCAAGATTTTATTGGCAATAAAGTTTTATTTGGTTCTCTAACTGCTTCTAATTTGCTAAAGTCTTACTCAACACAACCAGAGTGAACCTTTAAAAATACCAGCCATTCACCTGCTCGAAATATTTTAATAGCTTCCCATTGCGCACAGAATTAATGCAAAAGTGTTTACCATGGCTGTAAGCAGTGATATGCTGGTAAATGTTCAAGAACTGAAAAACTAAAGTATAAATATATATTTATACATAAGTTTAATATAAATCTTACTGATATAAAGGATACCATTATAGCATACAATTTCCAAATAAAAAATGTACACACAAAAATCTGCTTTTATATAAACACACATATTTATATCAGCTTTATTCATAATTATTAAAACTTGGAAGCAACCAAAATGTCTTTTAGTAGGTGAATGGATAAATAAACTGTGGTATATCCAGACAATGGAATATTATTCAGGGCTAAAAAGAAATGAGCTATCAAGCCATGAAAAGACATGGAGGAAACTTAAATGCATATGAGTAAGTGAAAGAAGCCAATCTGAAAAGGTCATATACTGTATAATTCCAACTTTATGACATTCTGGAAAATGCAAAACTGTAGAAACTATAAAAAGATCAGCAGTTACTATGTATCAGGGAAAAAGAGAAATGAATAGAGCACAGAGGATTTTTAGGGTAATGAACTATTCTGTACCATACTATAACAGTGGATACATGTTATTATATATTTATCAAAATGTATAGACTATACAAGACTAGGAGTGAACCCTAATGTAAATCATGAATCTTTGGTGATAATGACGTGTCAATGTAGGTTCATCTATTATAACAAATGTATCACCGTGGGGCAGGATGTTGATAATGGAGGAGGTTGTACACGTATGGGACAGATGGTCTATGACTCTGTACTTTCTGCTCAGTTTTGCTGTGAACCAAGAACTACTCTAAAAAATAAAGTGTATTAAAAATATATAATACTCCTTATTATAAATTCTATATAGTCAATTAATTATCATATAATGTTTTTGCTGATATTTGAGAAAATCTCGTATTAATTACCAACTTACAGTTTCGATTGAAAATTAACAATTGGCTCTTGTGCACTGGTATGAGCCAGTTCTGGGACTGCACTGCCTGTAATGTTCTGCAAAGGCAGAGACAACCGAGCATGACTGTAATTGTAAAGTCATGAACAGAATAGCTGCTTAACTGGTTACCTGGATGAATGAATCCTATTTATTAGAGGTCTCACTGAACTATTGTTATCTGTCAGCTTCCCTCTATATCATTTACTAAAAATAAATGAAATCTGATTTTAAAAGCATTGGGATTATATATATAATTATAGAGCTATCTATACAATATATATTTAATATGATATATAATTATAATTAGTATTATATGTTTATATAATACTCTATGTAATGTAAGTATATTAAAGTATAATATAAGTTACATATTATATATATATTAGTGCCTTATAAAGGACGGAGAGATCCCTAGTGCCTTCCACCATGTGAGGACACAGCAAGAAGGCGCCATCTATGAACTTGGAAGAGGGCCCTTACCAGAACTCAACCACACTGGAAACTTGATCTTGGACTTCCCAGCTTACAGAATTATGAGAAATAAATGTCCATTGTTTATAAGCCACCTAGTCCTTTGTATTTTGCTATAGCAGTTCTCAACAAAAGCATAATTTGAGTTCCTATTACATACAAAGAGCTGCACTTGGAAAAGAGACAAAAGATACAGACACCGACTGTCGGGGCAACCATCATATTGACAGCGCATTACACTCTCTTGGCAAATATCAGGAAAGTGGGGTTTTAAAGGCATTGTGCCTACTTTGGCATTTCCACATTTAGGAAAATTTGTACTCTTCAATGTCCATTCTGGAACATGAAAACACCATGGCTCATTTGTTTTGTTCCCAGCCAAACAGAATGATTGCACAACTAAAATAAGAAAACAGCTGTCTGGGCCCTAAAACAGCCAACTTCAGAAGCCCAGGGCAGAGAAAGAATATTAGAGGTCAGCCCAAGGTTATAGGGAGGATTAAATAAGATCTTGTATACAAAAGCCTCTACTAGAGCACCTGGCTCAAAGAAGGCCCTGGGTCAGTAGGAAAACAAATAAACAACAATAAAACACACACACACACACACACACACACAACTTGATTGACTGTATTTATCCTTGGACAGAAGTAAGGTCCCAGGAAGTTAATTATTTTAACAGAAGGGCAAGACAGGTTCTAAACCCAAAATCTGTAGCCTAGCCTTTTCTCACTATAATACACTGCTCAGGCAGGATAGAAGAAAAATTCAAGATCAAAATAATCTGCAGCATTTCCTGAATCAAATGGTCACATTTATATAAAAACCTTGTCAATCCACTCTGAGAATTAAGAACCACTCTATGGGTTTCTATAAATATACAGGGAATCAAATATAGACAGGCAATCAAATAGTTATCTTAGCACAGGCCTTGAGTTAGTGTCAAGCTTTTAGAGGATATTGTTAATAAAACAAAATATCTAATTTCAAATTAACCAAATTCATCTCAGTGCTTTGAATGTATATCATTAGGAGAAGTTATTCTTTTATTTCTTTTGTGTGTGAGTGTGTTTACTTTATGATAATAAATGAATATCTCAAAATATAATTTAACTGCATAAATATACTTTGTATGAGATAAACTTCCTTTTCCATTCACTATACATGAGTCATGTGCTATTATATTTTTGTACCTTTTTATCTACTTCTTCTTTTGTGTGGTGAGCCCTCCCTCCTGTTATTTGTATGAAAACTCTTGCTCATTGACCAAGATCTAGCTAACATGTCATCTTTTTAATAAAACATTTGATCAAATCCTGCAGTCAAAGACATATCTTCCATCTTCTACTCTCACCAAACCCTGATCATACCTCTCTTCTAAACGTTATTAACTACCAATAATATGCTATGTACATAAATGCAGCATCTATGACTCTTTAAATCCTCACAATTCTGTGAGTGTGGGCCTATTCCATCACCATTTTGAGAAGTCTACTTCTAGGCAGATTAAGTAACTTTATAAACTGAATTTTATAAAATTCAGAGATTTAAAGGCAACCAGTTAGAGTACAGTCTTTAAGGACTTGGTATCTTATCTTCTTCAGAGATGTGGCAGTCTTAAATTTGCTGCTCAGATTTCCTTCAAGAGATTTTGGCCCGGAGATCTTGTCTGACAGGCCCAACTGCCTATGCTCTAGATCCACCACAGTAGCTGCTCCTGGCCTATGGGACGAGCAGAGATGGGTACTAGTGCCAACCCACATCTTCTAAATGAGTGATTCTTTTAATGGGCAACTTTTCATTGGGAATCCCTGTCCCTATTAACAATAATCCTTATTAAAACCATTGTATCCCAGTACTCATAGAACAATGCAGCCATCTGCCTGCCAACTTGAAACTGTTTTGGTAGGTAGGTAGAAGGTGGGATTTACATGTGAAGGTAAAACGTAAAGAAAAGGTTAAATAGAAGAAAACGTATGTAGTAACACCGATATGTTATTATAGTGAGAAAAGACACACGCGCACAAGGGCATCTTTTGTATTAAGAAAGGAGGCATTGTAAAATAATACTGAATTTGTGTTAGCTGTTGAAAATTATTTACCTGCTGGGCTTTTTTTTGTTATTGTTTTTGGGGATGCATGAGCACACTAGTAGGTTTTTTTTTTTAGCTAACTAACAAGCTATGTTGAGTGGTCTTGGTCAATTCCCTTTTGAGTCACTATATAGTGCTATGTGTGTATATTTTTCATGTATTTGTTCATTTTTATGAATTCTAGCTTTCTGTTAATTACATTTGCCTTTCTGTGGGGAAAAAAAGGGGGAGGGGCTGAGACTATTTTAGAACAGGGCTGCAGTCTGTGACTCGCCTTACCACATCTTTCCTTCCTGCTCTCTTCACAGAGTCTGACTGCACCTCCCTGCCTGCTCGTGCTTTCAATCTCTTTATCCCTCACAGGCTCTACCACCAATAAGTGTTTTTCTGTCAAATCCTGTCTTGGTATCTGCTTCTCGGAGGATGAAAATGGAGAAAATAAAATATATACGACACATGATTGCTGCTTCAAAGGACTCATAGTCTTTCTGGAGAAATGGGCACATAAATTAAATATATATATATAATTCAATGTGATAATTCCTATAATTGTAATAGATATAAAGTATCTTGGGAATGCAGATAAGGAAACAATTGTTCTGTCTGCAGTAGATAAATGTATATTAAGAAAAAATGCAAAGAAGAGATTACTCTTAGGTTGGATCCCAAAAGAATAGTTAGAATGGCTGAGATAAGTGTATTTCAGAAAGAGAAGATAACATTAACAAAGACACAGGCGTATGAAAATGTTTAATAAAGTTCTTGTTCATTAGATCAGCAAAGCAAATTTTGTTCAAAGCTTTCAATTTCAAGAGACCTTCCAGCCACAGTCTTACCCAAGGCAATTCATTTTCTTTAGAAATATAAAAAATGTTTTCGGTAGATGTTAAAACAATTAAAGGAGGCTTCTAATACATTCTCAATAAATATATTCTATTTTATTTTGAAGTGACCCACATAAATGATTAGTTCTACCTTGACTCTATCTGTGCGGCCGTTGAAAAGTCCGATCCGTCTTATGGTGCTGAGGATGGGATCAGTGGAGTCATCAATCATGTTGTGAGTTGTCACTGGAGGTAAAGACTGTCGCTGAAGTAATAGAAGAAAATGTCAATTGTGGAAAGAATTAATGCTTGACTAATTTCAACAATAGGTCACTGGCGACACGTCATCCAACCTTTTTGCCTTAAGTCTTTTGAGATGACACTAATGATGATGAATAAGTTTTATGTGTTTCAGAGGAGGATAATGGGGTTGAAGGACTTTCTTCAGATATTGTGAACACATGATACTTTTGTTTTTTTACCTGCAACCATTATATGAAAGGCCAAGACTTCTTGCCTGCTTCTGGGACTTATTTGGAATAGAGTGTCCTGAAATCTTGACTCAAGATGAGCTAATCTTCTGGATCCTTTGAGACATCCAGGGGCTATCCTCTGGTGCCTAATGTCTCCACTATTATGACAAGATTTTGGAGTATGCCTAAAGAACACTTATCTTTCCTTCTTAGCAATAATTCTACTTGACTGAGAAACAAGTCACCTTTTCTCTATGGCACTCAAAATTCTATGTTTTTTGAAAATTTTACGTTTTTGTTGTCATTGCAATATACAAAGTTTTTCAATTGGATATATTGGTTCCAAATGAGTGTGTGTGTGTGTGTGTGTGTGTGTGTGTGTGTCCAGGGAGGGTGCAAATGCAGTCCTCTTTTACCACAAATTATGTGGGAATTTCCCACATTTAGGGATATCGCAGAGATCAGGGTGAGCCTCACCTTGAGAAAACCACCTTTGTGACCATATTTCCCCAGCCAGGTAAATATTGAATGAATTTTTTAATTGGATATGAAAACAAGTTCCATGTGATTTTTAAAAGGAGCTCTAAAAAGCACTCATAAAAGAGAACATACAAAGTTGTCATTTAGGTGACTATATAAGAAAGACTTTCTAGCTTTTGGGTTTAAAAGTTTCCCAAATTAGCCCATTTCAATAATTTAAAATGTTGACCTAAACTGAGTTTAACAATTATGAGAAGTGGTAGGCACTGTTTTATTACCTGAGTTGAAAAGATGGCTCTTTTCATAATTGTTAGATCATCTCGATCCAAAATATTGTTCATGTCAGGAATTTCTCCTCTGTGGGGAAACATTAATAATAAAAATAAAAATAACTGGCACTAATTTCATTCTTTCTATATATCACTGTTCTAATCAGTTTAAAAATAAATGTAAAGCAAACAATTTCCTAATGAAGTTCACAGACAAATTTCTAAAGTGTAAATAAGCATGATAAAAGAACACATTTGATAGTGTAAAAGAAAATTGAAAAAATTTTTTTAAAACATTGATGTTGACCATCAGGGGGATACTATCATTATATTTTGCCTGCTCCTTAGTACTGTGTTCCAAAGTGATGTACCTTGTCCATTTATAAGTTGATATTTTTACTGATAAAAAGAAATGATGCTCACCTGTCACCGGGTCAGGAAACAACACAGCTTTCTCTTCGGATCATAGCAAAATCCATATATTTTATATATTATTATTTTATAATACATTTAATTTGATTTCATTATTTAGATTTTATTATTTATACATGTATATATTTTATTTATTTTATTATTTATTAAAATACATAGTTTATTATTTATTAAGTAAATACATGTTGACATTAATTAATGTTAATTAATAAATATGTTAATTTAATATATACATAAGTATGTATTTAATATATATTAAGTCAATATATATTTAGACTTAAACTCTCATGACCTCTCCCTCAGCTTCTATTTGGCATAGTAACCCCAATGAGATTCCCATTAAATTAGAATCTATCTTAATACATAAATACTTTCTTACTGTATAACCTGTTTATAAGTATTTCTCAGATGAAGGATGAAAGAACACCTGCTCAAATGATACAGCACATCTTCAAAGGTTAGTAATTCCTTTATGTTTGAAACAAAATAAATACATTATAGTATCTAAATTGCTGTTTGAATAGTGACATCCCAAATGTTTGATGTGTTAAGTATTCAAAGCACCTACCTTAATAATGCATCATAGAGTTTCTTTCCAAACTTTTCCTTCACTGAATGTGCAGTGTCCCTGTGTAAACAGAAAGATTTATAATTTAAAAAGAGTCACATTTTAAAATCTTTATTTTTCATAACAAAGCTGTTGTTTTGTCAGTGTATACTTTTGTATTGCCTCTTCAATTATTTTCCTATTTGCCAACTCATTTCGAGTTAAAATCTCCAGAGCTGAGGCAGCAGAACACTCTGACCAGCCTACAGAGCTTAACATTTTTTTTGCTTGATGATATTCAGAAGAGGGCAGAGGGCTGGAAGGTAGAGGTAGAGACGTAACAAGATTGGGAGTGTGTTGATAATTATTGAATCTGGGCTATGGGCATGTAGGAGGCCATATTATTAGTAAATAATTTCTTTACTTTGCCATATGTTTTTATATTTCCACAATAATTTTTTTTTTAATTCAACCCATCTTCAACGATTTTTACAGAGGCTTTATCATTCCACGGTAGCTTGTTCCAAAATTTTTATAGTGGCAGTTTTATAGGCATTATATAATCCAACGTAGTAGCCCAGTGAGGAGAGAACCAGGTAGTATTTGTGCCATAATAATCTTAAGGGGAAAAAAAAATAGTTCAAGGAGATATAACACAAATCACACACATAAAAAATCCCTTTACACTTATTGTTCAAGAACATTCTCAAGACATGAGATTACCATAGCTGTTTTCGTACTGCCTGGCCTTTCAGGGTTTCCACATTGAAATTATTTGTCTGGGCAGGCATAATGAAAAACACCACCACTGTGACGTCACTTTTATGCACCTAACGAGAGATCAGAACACACAACAGAGTCAATGACCAAAGATAAAATAAAATGTGTGACAAATGGACCTTAAACTTTGAAAAGATAGTGTTTTAAAATGCCTTTAGATAAAAACAGTACTTTTTATGACTCACAGAGAAATTACACCCACTATACTGAGGCTCTTTTAGAAGTTTTAATATAAATTGGGCTTTCAATAGAGGTTTATCAAGTAATAATTTAAAAATTCAGACATAAAATATTTTCATAACATCAATCACCTAAAATATATAGCCTTGATATTGATATCACTGTGCTTTTCAGTGGTTAAAAAAGGTAACATAAATGTGAGCTAACTTCACAAGGCCAAAATTCATTCTTTAAATTTTTGGATTGGAAAGTTAATGAGGATTTAGTTTTGGTTTATTCTAATTTTTTTCCTAGCTTATACACATTGATTGGCACAATGGATTATTTACTTTCTTCTGTAAAATGTTATGATATTACATTTTAATTTTTTAGACCTAAAGTAAAGAAAGTAGCATGTGTGTAGCACTTTTGGTGTGACAGACAGTGTACTGGGTACTTTGAATGCATAATTTAACCCTATCTTTGTAATAACTGTACACTATAGATATCACTCTCCTTGTTTTACTAATGTAGAAAGAGAGGTTCAAAACAGGAAGGAGTCTGACTTTGTATAACAGATTATTGGCAAAGCTGGGATTCAAACTGGTGGGGTTTTTTTACTCTAAAAATCTATGGTTTTCTTTTTCCTCTTCCTACAAGTACCATTGGCCAAGCTTCTCTCAGAAGGAAATGATATATCAAATAGCTATGGAAAAGAAAGCATAAACTCACTTAAAACTGTGAGCAGATGAATACTCATGTATCTCCTGAGTGTGGAACACTTTACCATCTAATCTGTGTTCTCTGCACTCTAGGGCCTGACAATCTATTCAAAAGTCTACAGAAGTCATAGAATAAGAAACTCACTCTCGGAGGAGCCAATGTGCTATTAAAGAACAAATATATCACATGGAAAGAGAATGCTTTCTTTTCATTTCTCCAAGAACTATAATTAACTTTTTCTTCACATCGAAAAACGAAGTGAATACTTAATAAATGTATGGATAAACTGAAGAATGTCCATAAACATGATACATGTTTGATATAGTTTTGAGTCCATCTATAAAGCTTGTTGAATAGATACATACTATGAAATGTGATGAAACAAGGTTTAAATAACATAGTATTTTTAAGTGCCATTCCTACCAGAGCCCAGCTGACTTGCCAGGAGGCAAAGCCTTCAAAGAGAGCCTGCACATCTCAAAGGGAAAATCTTTGTCTTTTTTTTTTTTTTTTTTGCATCAAAATGTAAGTAACAGTTTTATTTGCAACAACTCAAAACTGCAAACAACACAAATACCCACAAACAGATGAATGGATAAACAAACAGTGGTATATATACAAGATATCCCACTTCTTCTCAGCAATATAAAAAGAATGAACAACTCATATAAGCACCGAAGATGAATCTCAAAATGAATATGCTCCATGCGGGTACCCAGGAGGAAAAAGAGTAAACACCTCATGACTTCAATTAAATAAAATTCTAGAAAATATACACTTATCTGCTGTTAAAGAAGCTATGTTACTTAAAATAAGATTTAAATAACAGATTTATGTTATAATAAGATTATTTCAGCTTATTCTGGAATAATCTTTCAGGTCTTCAATCCTATTTTGTAGACTTGGGTTTTTATTAATGTATTTCTTATTAATGTGATATATGTAAATTTTCTAATATACTTGCTACAATGTCTGCTCTAAGAAAAAAATAAATCTATGTCCAAGAAATAAAAATTTATTGGAGAGCAGTACAGAGCTCAGGAAAGTTTAGATTGTCTCAATATTGCAATGAGACTAAATTTTACACTGGTTTCCTGTGAGTTACTGTTATTTAGTCTATATTTTTATGTGATTAGATTATAATATAAGCCAATAACTTTAATCAATAGCTTGACATGCTACTATTGTCTATAGTTGCTTCTATTGGCACAGGTTTGGGTTTGTTGTTGTTGTTGTTGTTGTTGTTGTTGTTTGTCTCTTGTTTTTGCTTGATTAGTTAGGGACCTATTTTAAGTCCAACCTTCCTGAGCAAAAAAATGACCCCACGTTATTGAGAGTGGGAACCTCCTTTACCTTCCTTCATGTTTCCTTGTGGTAGGTTATCTCCTAGTTCCACAGTTCAAGACTCTCAGTCTAGGGGAGGAGGTATGGCTGGCGAGTTGGGGGATAAACAGTTTGTGTGTGTCTGCCTCGTTCTATAGAGAGCAACTGCTTGGCTGTCAGCCTGGAACCATGTTCTTCTGAAGATTTGCTTTGGTTGTGGGAGGATGGTGATGTCCAGAGCTGTCTGTGATTATATATAAGTCTAATGACAAGATTCAGTTTCGGGAAGCCTATTATTGTCATATATCCAAGCCATATCCTCAATTAATATCTTTACTGGTTTTTAAAATGGTAATATTTTATTCTCCATTTGTTTGATTTCTCTTTCAAGTGGTTACAAACTCATATGTCATTTTAAAACAGCATATAATGTGATAAGCTTGTGGCTGTCAAAAAAAATACCTGATGACATAGACAAGTGAATATACAAGTGAACAATGCAAGACTAATATGTAAATTGCAAGATCATAATAATTTTTAGAATAAGATTGTCATTTTCAATCTTCAAAAACATATATGCTCTTGGATGCTATTTAAGAAGCCAGAAAGTTCTATACTTCCCACAGAAAAAAAGTCCTCCTATAAAAGCATGGCATTGCATCTTAGAGTTCTCTTACCCTCAGCAAGAAATTTAGCCTGGATAAGGATTCTAGGAAGATGTCAGCTCCTTTATTTGAAAACTCATACCTCCCAGCAATGAAAAAGAACAAAGTCTTTTCAAGATCAAAGTCCAGATGACTAAAACAAAACAAAACAAAACAGTTTCAAATGAAATACAGCAACAGCAACAGAATGGACACGTGAATTCTGTTAAAGTATAAAAGGGACTGAGAAAGATAAACATTTACTATAACAATCCTGTTTTCTCTATACCAAGAGATCCCTAAAGTCACATGCCAATTTTATTTTAAATAAAGAAAAGCATACCCATAGAAATGACCTCGAACAAAATCTTGAATCCTGGCTTTGTACATTGCATGTAGATTTTGAAATTCATGTACTGCTGAAAATTTCTTAACGTTCAAGCCATTTGGAGTAATTACATCTGGAAAAGCAAAAATAAAATTATCATGAAAATCCTCTTTTGAGAAAGGGTACCATTGTAGAAAAATAATGTATTTAAATCTATAAAGTTAGATGTTTATTAACATTTCTAATCTCTAATGATCATAGAATTGAAAAATTTTAAAACTTCACAATGAATTATTGAAATAAGAAACCAGGAATACATGACCAAAATAATGTTCAATGACTGCTATAATGAAACAGTCTAATTAATAGCAACAATAATGATTACTGTAATTTTAATTTATTGATTGTTTACTGTGAACCAGGCACTGTTCTAAGTGCTTTACAATGTAACTCATTTGCAACCATCAGTGGAGTAGAGACTCTTTATCTGCATTTTCAGAGGCAGAAACTGAGCCCTTGAGTTGTTAAGGAATCGAGAACACAAGCGTAAGTATTAGAATCCATGCAGTCAGCCTTCCTG
>NW_006436288.1:6746452-6749890 GCF_000325575.1 Pteropus alecto
TGTGCACTAATACATCTTAACTCTTATTTTGACCAAGTGTGAAGAAAATATTCCATCTATTTGGAAAATTGGAAAGGAAACCCTTTATTTCTAATGCCCAAAAGCTTTTATGATTCAGGAAGGAAGACTCCACAACGCTGTTATGTGATAAGAAAGACAGAGACTACTGGAGTTCAAGATAATAACTACCTACTGAGTTGGACACATGTTCATTTAGCAGCAGTAAAAACAAAAGTAATAAAAAAAGAAGCTATGTCCAAAAATTTAGCACATGGCAATGGAGATTTTTGCAATGGAGATTTGAGCTAGAAGTATAGATATGCCATCATTCTGAAGGATATTTAGAGTTAACAGGCTATTATTCCCTTGAAATGGTTCCACAAAGTCAACCCAGGCTTCTTGGTCATGCCTTGTGTTGGCAGGTGGGGGAACTGCTGTTTTTTATGAGTTTTTACTAAGTCGTTGAGCACATACTATACTCCTTTACACACCTTGCCACGGCAGAGTCTATTTTAGATTGCCAAGGTTTCCAAGTAAAAGTCCTCATGTGAATAATTCCTAGATGAACTGTCGAGTGTGATCAGGATAGTAGAAAATTCCCTCTTACAATGTATTATTCATCTTTCTATAACATTTATATAGGGCTTACTTCGTGCCAGACTCTATTGTATTTGACAAATATTAATTCCCAAACCATGTAGAGTAAGTTTTTTTTCACTGTCCTCATTTCATAAATGAAGAAACTGGCCTGCAGAGAGGTTATTTGCCCGATGTCAAGTTAACTACAAATTTTCAGGGGTAGGATTTAAAACCAAGGAAGCCTGGCCTGGGGTCTAAGCCCTTATTCATTATGTTAGGCAGCTGTATTATCCAGAAAGATATAGAGGGCAAGAATGTGTATAAATACAATTGTATTATGACCTTAATTCTTCTGGAATTTTCTCACTGTTTCAAACCATTAAAAATAAAATACCTTAGTCTTGAAATTAATTTCTTAGTTTATTGACCTAAGAAAGAAAGAAGACCTATTTTAGGTCTTCTAAAATCCATATTTACTCCGCAGAATAATTTCACACATACAGGCCTACATGCAATGACATGCTGGTAAAGTTTAACGATCAGGACAGAGAGAGAAAGAAAGAGAGAGAACAAGAGAGACAGACAGACAGACAGAGAGAGAGAGAGAGAGAGAGAGAGAGTGACTTAATTATTGGTTCTTATGAGCCCATATGAGCTGGTCTCAGCACACTGCTACTTATGTGGCTTAAGATATAAGATTTTAAAATGTTTTTATGCCTCATTGATAGATATGGAATCATATGGGCACTTTTACATAGTGACATAGTTAAAACTGTGACTTTAAATACAAATACCAAACAGATAAAAAATGTTAAAACTCAGTATTCAAAGACAAATTAATATGCCATACTATTTTTTACATATCCAATTGTCAAAGACTAAAATAATTAAAAATTCATTGTTGGTAAGAATGTGTGGAAACAGACACTCTCTTATTTTTTCTGTTGGGTTTCACCCTGACACTGATGATAATGAATATTCTCCAACTGCCTTTGCCTCTTTGCATTATTTCCTCATCATTCAAAGCCCCAGGCAGAAGAATCTGATTGGCTGATTCTGAATTATTTGCTTCTTACCTGCTTGGAAACAGGAAAAATATCACATTTTGTCCTCCTTTGCTGTGGTGGTGGAAGGCAGAGTATTGCCACCCACCAAGACCACACAATAGAGATTTCCTTAGAATAAATTCAGAATTTGGATAGAAAAAGAATCCTTTATAACACAGATGCCTTTGAAATAAGGACGGGGGTGAGAGGTGGAAATTGCTATTCTTAATTATATATATAGTTAATCTGGCACCATGGAATCTCTCTTCTCCCTCTAGGTAATGAAGTAATTCAGTAAGAAAATGTACAGGTAAGACCATAGAAATGAAATATATAGGAAAACAATATACTTAACTTCATAGTGCTTGTAACCTAAATGGAGGAGGCAGATAATAAACCAAATATTCAAATAACCAAGTAATATGTCAGGGGTAGTTGGTGCCATGGAGAAGAGTAAAGCAGGTAAGAGAATAGGGAGTACTTAGGTGGAGGTGCTGGGCATGTTTTTGTTTTTGTTGGAGGCATGAGAGGGAAAATCCAGGTGAATCCAAGAGAATTCTTGGAAAGAAAAAAGGACAGCGTAGGATCTTTATGTTACCTCTGTGCAAATTACCTGGGTTCTTTTTTTTTCTTTTTCTTTTTTTTTACTTATCTAACACTTCGAAATATGATCTTTAGACTTTCAGCTAGTATCTAAAAGAAAGACAACTAGAGACAAGACCACAGGAATTAAGCAAGGAAGATATGTTAATTAGAACCATTTGGCTGCAAGTAACAGAAACCTACTAACTTCAACTTAAGTATAATACTGAAAAATTTAGTAATAGAATGCTGAACAGTCTCGATGCAAAAATTTAGCTGAGCTATAGTCTAAATTACTGTGGAGAATCTCAAGAGTCTTCTCTTTCCGTCTGTTTCTGCTTCTTATGGCATTTCGCTGTAGTTTCACTTTTTTTTGTATCCCATGAAACACAATAAAAAATGGACAGTGTAAACAGCTTCAAAGCTGACATTTTTATTATACAGGAAAGCATTCGAACAGACTCATCTGTGTAGACCTCTTCCTATGAGAGCATTCTGATAGACCTGGCTTATGCCAGGTGTCTACCTCTGGACCAATCATCTGTGGCCAGGTGATAGGGTCACGTTTTATGAATATGCTTCTTGGTTTTACCACCTCTGGATGGCCTGTGGCTAGTTCCCAGAAAAACTGGCAAGAACATCTTAGAGGAAGTAAAACAACAGATTTCTACCAAACAGAAACAATGAGGCAATGTTATAAGATGTAGAATTGGGATAGTCTTGCACAAATTTCTGTTATTTTCTGA
Source organism: Pteropus alecto (assembly GCF_000325575.1). Classification (NCBI taxonomy): domain Eukaryota; kingdom Metazoa; phylum Chordata; class Mammalia; order Chiroptera; family Pteropodidae; genus Pteropus; species Pteropus alecto. The sequence continues at coordinate 6,749,406 of NW_006436288.1, forward strand.
ACTTTCATTTTCTTAAAATAGAAAAGTCAGCTTAACTTGGTCAAACGCACCAAGTCATTACGATAATCTAGTTCAGACCTAGGGCATTTCAAGCATAGTCCATTTATTCAACAAGCACAAACTGAATACTACTGTGTTCCAGATATAGCTTAGTGTTGGTTTTACTGCAAAGCCACTGAAAATGAAAGTATGGGTGAAGATTTGGGTGGTAATAGTGAATGCAAATTTTTCTGTATTGTTTTATTTTTATTTTTTGTTTTAAACAAGGTTCTCTTGCTCTAATGCCATTTGGAACTGAAAGATCAGTGACAAACTCAGGGGTAATAATTACCAGGCTTTCTCCTCAGCATGTGTTCTGCCTCTATTGCTGTTATTTCAGAAACTGTGGTGAACACATGAGCACAATGGACTGCGGCTCGCTCCATGCAATACCGATGATAAATCTGCCTTTCCCCAGCCTCTTTGTCTATGTTAAACTGTTAAAA
>NW_006436288.1:6749974-6797437 GCF_000325575.1 Pteropus alecto
CTTTGTTCAATTTAAAACTTTTAAAAAAAAAAAAAAAAAACACACACACAATAAAACAAGTACATATACATTTCTTACACTGATCCTTCTATACAAGCAAAACAAAATCACGTATGTCCTATATTGTTTTCCCTCAAGGCTGTATAAAATTTTCTGACCACAAAAAAGTAATGATAATTTTTATTAAACCCATTACTAAATGCATAGCTATTTGTGCTTAAAAAGGTTTTGTGTACTTTATTTTCTGCTTCTAAACTGCTATTTAATCCCCTAAGTAAAAGTTATTTCTACTTTGATATAATCACATAGAATTATTTGGTATTTTAATTATACTATTACTTTTCCCACATTTTATAAATATTGAGCTAATTTCTTTCCCCAAGTTTCTTATCATGTTTTCCCCATAAACAATGAAACAAAGCCGACATTAAACTAGATACCGAAAATAAATATAATTATTATCATCATTAATTCACTGACAGGGAACCTGACAAAGAGAAAAGACAAATGTTTTTCCATAATTATAAAAGTCCTACCTCTATATTTAATTTCAGGAGTATATACTTACTTTAATTAGATAGTGTTTTTAGATTGTGCAATCATCCATTATTCTGTATATCTTAACTTCAAAGAAAACACAATAAGCCAAACCCCAAATAATTACTTAAATAGTTGGCAACAGTTGTGGGCTTTCACCATTTTGCTTAGTTATTGAATGTTATGTCTAATATAGCTGCGTATGAAAGTAGCAGTGTCGAGAGAAAAAGCTAGTTTCTGGCATTGTATCAGCAGCGTGCTTTTCATAATAAAGATTCATCAGAAGCTATTCAACATTATGCATCAGGCACTCTTCTAAATCATATTTAATCTTCATAAATGACTGAGACACATATTTTGTCTTCATTTTACGGGGGGAATTGAAACTTTTAGAGGTTAAGGAACTTGTCCGAGGTCACATCCTTATTAACCATCTTAGCAGAGCCCTAAATTGATCCCAAATCAGTCTGACTCACAGCTTGTGCTCTCATCTGCTTTTATATCTTTTAGAATCTAACTCAATCAACAAGTCAGTCCCAATAATTATTGCATCATATCGAGGAAAACACTAAAAAAAAGACTTATTAGATGATTCTAAAGATTAGAACAAGAAAATTCTTAGCATATTTTTTTTTACTGTAATATTTGCAAGCATCTCTCTGAAATTCAGTGTTTGAATCAGGGCTCTATATGCATCCTTGGATCAGCAGAAGTTTTTTAAAAAGCTCTGTATGACTGGTCTCATTTATTCAGCCAAACCTCTCATTAGCTAACAATTGTTTCTGTACCTTCAAAGAGCTTATAAATTAGTGAGGAAATGGGTAAAAATCAGGCAGAAAAGTGTAAGTGCTGAGTAAGGTATAGGATCAGAGCAGGACTGATTCACTCTAGCTGAGGGAAAAGTATCTCATAGTATATAAGTGTTCATATTGTCGGAATCACCTCCAGACTGTAAGATTTTGAAGGGCAAGAAACCATCGGTTATTCATCTTTATAACTCTAAGTTAATTAGAGAATAAAATGGTATTTGACTAGGACATAAAAGTTTCATTTGGGGAAAGGTTATTTTAGGCTGAAAAATTAGATGCCCTAAAGAAAAAGTATATAAAGTCATATGGTATGTGCAGAAAATAGCAAGATGTCTGATATGACTTTGGCATTGGGAATAGAATGTAGGAGACATAAAAGGGTAACGTCTTGGTAGGCTATAATAAGGCCAGATCACAGGATTCTCTGAAGACAAGGCTAGGAATTTACTTTTGTCTTGTATACAGTGGAAAGCACTACAGTGGCTCATTTAGAGGTATGATAAAGACATGGCCTATGTTTATGAAAAATAACTCTGAAAAGAAGTTTGAAATGTTTCCTATCTCTTTGAGCTTTTGTGAAGAGTAGATGAGATAGCATGTCAAATGTTTACAAAAGTGGCTGGTACATGGAAAGTGTTCAATAACTTTAGCTATTGTTATTTATTGTTGTTGAGCATAATAAGATTTCATATGTGGGATAGCATTTAACATTTAGACATGTAGACGTGGGAAGATAGGTTTTCTAAGTGAGCAAACCTAGTACGAAAAGATACAGGTCTTCATGAAGACAGGCACAGTGCATGCTTCTGCTTTTTCCTGGTCCCATGGGGGTCCTTTATCTTTTAGGCCTGTGACATGGCCACACCTGGGCTTTACAGCAACCTTATCTGTTTACGCACGTTGTCCACTTTCCCCCATATTCATAATAGAATGTTAAAACCTCTGTCTGATAATACCAACACTTAGAACATATCTGGACTTGGTTCTTTTGACAATGGAACTTCCCTGTGTTTTCATGTATCTCATAACTTTTTGTTGAATTCTGGAGAATATGTATAAAAGAACAAAGAATGAGGTAAAGTGTATATTAACCAATAAAAAACCAGTCCAGTGACAGAGGAGGGTAACCTTAGAATTAAAGTTGACTAACTCAAAACTTGGTCAGAGGAAAGAGTTAAAATCCATCAAACAATTGTCTGTGGCTTCCTTCAGCATTTTCAAATCTCAAACAGCACTGTCCTCACATTTCCATCAAGGAAATTCTGTTGCTGTCTAGAAAAGAGAGGCGAAAACTTCAAAAAAAAAAAAGCACTATCTATCTAGTGGTTGTAGTGGAGAGGAAAATTGACCAATTACTGGGCTAATAAGAATAAATTTGGAAACACCTTCTTGGAGAGTCTCAGAAAATTTATATGCTGGGTAAAAATGGTTGAAATTTTAGCTAATAAATTTAACTAAAAATGTTGACCAACTTCAAGGTCTTTGTGAATTGGCTAATAACAAAAATTATTTTCAGTTAGCAAATATTTTTGAGTAAAATAGTTGCAACCTTTCTGCTTTTATAAAAGTTGAATACTTTCATTTTTATTTTCATTCCTCCCACACCTCATGTTCATTTGTCTGAGTCAGAACTTACTGAAACAAATCTTAGGTCTTGCATCAAAAACTAAATTATGAGTCATTTCTTATGTCAAACTTTAAAAAACATTTTAAACATTTTCATGTATATAATTTGGTATTTTTATGTACCACCCAAATTCTAAACCAAGTATGGGCATGAGGTGAGGGTCTGCCATGGAAAATGATTATAGGGGCTCTTTCTGTGAGAAATGATTATGAGTCTAACTCAAAATCTAGTTCTTGAGTACTTGTTATTTACTAGTCACTCTGCTGAGCAGGACATTTTACTAGGACAATGGGTCAGGGTTTGACTAAGCTTACCTACGTCAACCAGTGAGGAGTTTTGAGCTGGGGAGATGGATATATAATCTTCTTTGAAGACAGTATGATATAAACACTGACCTTTTATCAAAAAGATAAAGTTGTAATATGTAACTATATACCAAAGTGCATTTGTTTCTAAAAAAATAAATAATATCTGATATATATTAGTTGTTTTTATTAATAACATAATGTTCTTAAGTATTCTAATGTGAAATATTTGATACACCTCTTTAATTTCTCTTTCACAAAAATCAAAGTCTGCTCTTCTCCAGGAAACAGGGTTGTGGAGCTTATCACAGATCACTGGTTTGCCCTTTTTAGACTACTATTATAATACACTAACAGAGAATTTCTCCAATCTTCTGACTTTCTTAGTTCCTCGGTGACATTATTTTAAATGTACAATTTATGTTTACAATTTGACCTTTAGGTCAGGCTGACCTTTTTATAGGAAAACTCTCATTAGGGCCATTCATTGATTTGCAAATGTTAAAGTTTGTCAGAAAAAAAGTTTCTTGCTTTCAAAGTGTCAACGTGTCTTTAAGATAATTGTATAACTCTCCACTACCATTATCTAAATATTATTTATGTATCTCACACACACACACACACACACACACACCCTCTCTCTCTCTCTCTCTCTCTCTCTCTCTCTCTCTGTTTCATAGATTCTTAACATTTTTTTTAAACTGGAGAAGTCTTTAAAAATCAATTTTCCAAGTTCCTAATTTTCCTTAAAGTGAAACAGAAAAAACCCTAAAACGCTAAATTGATTTGATTGCAACATAGTTACTAAATTTGCAAAACTCCTGACTCTATGGTATGCAAATAATTTTTTGCTATTACTAACATCATGATAAAAAAAAGATACACTGTAATCTGATTTAACTGATAGGAAATACAAGAAAGAATGACTTTGGGTTATAGAATCGAGCAGTCTTCTAAAATGAGTAGACATAACTGTTTGGTCATCAAGGACCCACATCCCGGTTTTTAATAACTTCTGCCTTGTCTGACCCCTACCAAAAATTCAACTATACATTGCAAAGTTATAGGAGAAATTTGGCCATTTGTTCACTTGGAGGATAGAGGAAGTAAGGCTTGTAGTGCAAGCTGTATGCCTCACATCCCACTTCTCTATCTGCCCCTCAGAGCTGTGTGTGGATCCAAGGTCTTCTCAGCATTTCCTAAGCTGCAGAGTAGAAAGGAGCCTAACTTTATGTCCCCAGGGTCTTACTCCTATCATGCCCCTTTGGACCTTGGATCTATTGCTCCAAAGTAGACAGACATCGTCTCGCACTGCTACACTCTACACTCTGAATAAGGTTAAACTATATGAGCTCTCTGTCACCCAGGAGAGGCTTTGTCATGCATATTGATTAGTTAAAAGGGCATTTCTGCCATCTGGCTGGCAGATGAAATGTAAAGATCGATACTTCTGATCCTTCAGCTTTAAGGATCGGAAAAAAAGGTGATGAGGGGGAAGAAAGTAGGACTATTTACCTTATCAAGATGGTTGTAGAAATCAATGTTTGCTGCACAGAGATACCTCCCAAGCAGTGTGGCGTGAGTAGTAAATATTGTAGCGATTGGAAGTTTCCGGGCCCGAGAAAGGACCAGTCCTGTTCCGGCCTGCCATTCGTGGAATTGGGCAATAACATGTTTACCTTCTGCATGGTCTGTCACCTACATCAGAAGAGAAGCATTTAGAAAATTTGTTCGTGAAGCTTGATCTGATCGTAGCCTACAGCACAACGAAAGTTATCGTGCCTATAAATTTCAGCATGGTTTAAAGGGATCTAAATATGGAACATGCGGATTTAGCAAATATAAATGTTTTATAGGATTTGGTGGCATGTGCATAAAGCCCAGTGGTTCTCACACTTAGCATATATCAGATCACTTGGAAAGCTAGTAAAGCACTTACATCCAGGTCCCCGTCTCAGGTAATCTAATTTAATAGTTCCAGGCTAGGGGCAAGAATTTGCATTTCTCTCAAGGTTGCAGGTGATACTGCTAAGGGTGGTCCATGGAAATACTTTTTGAGAAGCACTGACTTTGGCCAAAACTTTTGTACTTTAAGTATCTGCTCTTCAAGAAGTTCCTCACAGCTATGAACTGTTATACAGATCGACAGCAGCAAAGAGGCGACAGCAGAAAAAAGGCTTGCCCAGAGGCCTTGAACCTTTTTCAGTTTTTATTTACGCTTTGTATCAATGCCTATCTGTTTCTTGAACTGCTTTATTTTAGAAAAAGTTGGTTTCTTGCTTTCTTGTTTCTTTTCTCTCTATTCCCTTTAACAGTAAGAATGATGGCAGACACACACACCACACACACACACACACACACACAGCTTGGAGGCTGGACTCAGCCTTGGGGGCAGTGGCTCAGGGAGGCAGTTCTCAGAGGAAGAGTTGGTTCCACCAAAAGATGCTAAAACAAGAGTGTATATTGGTCATTAGACAAGATCTGCCAGCATCTAACCTTTCTTCTATTCTGTCACCAACACAAAGCAACAGGACTGCCCCTTCACCTTATCCTTCACTTCAAAGCAACCCTTTGAATGGCTATTGTAATATGACTTTATCAGTAAGAAAGACTGACCAAGGGGAGAACACTCCCAACATATAGTCTGTAATCTTTCCTTAGACCACACCCCCGCTTTGCTAGAAGTGCTCTGATTTTTAGGTTAGGTATCACCATCTTGAGGTACTATAAATGTGGAGGATCTTACTGCTAGGCTTTGAGGACTTAAGAGAGTGCAGGCTTGGCTCATTTAACAAGGACTAGTTTCTAACGCTCTCATTTATTTTCACCTATGGAGTATTTCAGTTCTATGAACTCCTTAGCAACTGTTGGGATCACTTCAGCCCTTAGCAAATATTGGAAATTTCTAAAAGTCACTGCAGCTGCATAAGTGCTCATGCATAAACAAAACCAAATATTTCAAGCTATTTTTCACTCCCTCAATTCTAGAATTCATGTATATAGTGCATGGTGTATACTATTTTATTTTTTTTTGCATATATACTGAGTATTATCTATGTAGCAGGCAATAATATTGGATGTTTTATATACATATTCTGTTTAAATCTGACATGAGGTAAATATTAATAAGCATTATTATTACCCTGTTTCAAAGGCTGGTGTTTGGTTTTAAAAACGCTGAATACTCGGATTCCTTCAAATGTACTAGGATAATCCATAATGGCATTAACTTAAAATTCACTTAATCTAAAGATAATGGAGTCATTGCTGGGTAATGCTGGGCACAGATACAATTGTGCTGCTCCTCTGTTTTATAACTATACAGTAAACTGTACCTCTTTTAAGAACCAGGCAGTTAAAGATCCAAAAATCAACATATCATTGGCTTCTCGGTCGTGATAAGGGATGCCGACATGGCATGCTTCCCAGAGGTCACCCTTCCACCTGTCCAGATTCCAAGCCGAATAACCTATGTCAAAGAGCACCACGTAAGGACTCCCTTCTATCAGCCATCTTCCAAAATGTACCTGCATATAAAGAACACAGAGCCATACAATAATGTTAGATAATGCAAAGGAGGAAAATATATTTGTGCTTAGAAGATAGAGCTTTATTTAGAACTTAATTGCAGATTATGCAAACTATATAGGAAATCATAGTGACAAGACAAAGCATCTGATTTCGAGCCTGAAGATGTAATGGGCTTGCATTCATTCATCTAGAATCTCCAACTTTTTACTTTTCATTAAATTTGGTCATTTGAAAACAAAGTATTAGACAATGTACTCTGTCCTGTGATCATGAGCTCATGGTTTTAGGATTTAATATTATAGCTTATGTTTTTATGATAAAGTCATAAGATGAATTGCTCTGTATCTTTATCAACTTATAGTTGGATGTAATTTCTACTATGTAACTTATTTTTCCTTATGCATCAAGACTTATGATATTTCCTGCTAGGAAAAAAAATGTTTCTGTAGATAAATGTGTATTTTTCTTACTTCTCCTATCAAAAAAAAAAAATGTAACTTGAAATATTTCCCAATACGGTTGCTGCCAGAGACCTTAATTAAATGTACTGCCCAAGATACTTTATCATTTTAATCTAGCAACTCAGAGTCTAAACTGATTGCATTCTTTAAACTGACTGTCCATCAATTCAGCTACTGATTCAGTCACACAATTACCTCCAAGACTTGTGCCAATTTGCCTTATTGCACAAATGCTGAAATTAAACAGCACTGAATCTCCATCTATTCAGCTTCCTAAGCTTTCACTCAGGCTGCTGATTGCTGTTAGAGGAAATCACAATTGTGTATATTTGTGCTCTTAAAAAGTCCTAACTACACATCAAAGATATCCAGAAGTTCTTTTACATAGTCCTTGAATACTTTTGAAGAACTTCTTCCTTCAAATTCTCTTAACACTTGCCTCCTAACTCTCCTAAGATGACATTTAACCTCTCCTTCAGTAAGATCATCAAAAACACTGAGTGAGACCATACTGAATGTTTTCGTCAACTTATCTCTGCTTGCACTCATCCTTTATTTCCTGTTTAAGTGAAAGGGGAGAAGAATGACTGTTTCAATAGTACTTTGGATCTTGTTCCCTCTCCCATTCTCAGTGACCTCACTCTCTTCAATCATCCATTTTTTCTGAACTTTCAACTTCTCCCTATATGCTAGATATTTCTTTTTGGCATATAAATATGCTCAGGTTTCATTCATATTTAATAAAACATTAATTCTTAAAACTATGTCACCCTGAAACTACTTAATTTATCTTTCTTCTTCATAGGAAAATCTCATAGCCACAACTTCTACACTTTTTTCTCACCACTCATTCACTGCTCAACCCACTGAAATCTTATTTAACTTCCTCTTCTCCTTTGAGGCTATATTTAACAAGGTTACCTTGAATGATCTTAATATTGCTAAACTTGTTGACCCTGGTTCAATCTTTTGTTGACATAATCCCTTCTTCATACATGAAATTCTCTTTTCCCTCAACTTGACCTCACTATTTCCTAGTGACTTAGAACAATACAAATTAATTATCTTACAGGTTGGGGGTCAGTAGTCTGAGATGGGTTTTATGGATTAAAATTAATATGTTGGAAGAGTTGCGTTTCATCTGGATTCTCTAGAAGAGAACTTCTCCAGAAACATATCTATCCTATACCGTCTTCTGAGCTCCAAACCTATTATACTACTAAGATATTTTCCTATGGTTTCACAATGTGTCGCAAAAATGTGCCTATTTAAAATCAAGTTCGTCATCTTTCTCACAAACCTGCTTTTTTCTTTTCCCTAATTAGATGATGGTCTTCTCTCATGAGCTCATGTACATTGTGTTCTGTTTTCCCATAACAGTGTACTAAGACTTGTCAAGTGAAATGTCAGTCATTAGCCTTTACCTGGCAGCCATGTTTATTCATTGCATCCACTGCTTTTCTAACAGCATCATTTAAAGGTTCACACTGTTCTACCTGAGTCTTCATATTATGCTCAAAATACGGACCAATCAGAAAATAATTGTCTCCCCATTCATCTGCTGTTGTTCTGGCCTTTGTCTGAATCACAGTGTAGATGCCACCAACTGTGAAAAAGAAAAAGTTCCATTATCATTCAGGTTGGTAATTCATTTTAAAAGATAAAGGCATGGAAGTCAGTTCTCATTTTTAAATAAGTACTTAGGATCCATCAAGCACAAGGGTTTATTTAACTAGCTAAAAGAAAGTTTTCAAAGGACACTAACAAATAATCACTATTAGTTCAAGTTATGCGTATTTTAAAGCCCCTCTGGGTACATGTCAGAGAGCAGCAGGTTGACAACAGCCTAAAATCTGAAGAGACAAACAATTGGAATGAAGCAGTACTTGGCTTAAAGCTCTATCCACATTGAAGTATCAAAGTTGGGACAAAGAGCCATTGTCTTCAGTAGCAGCAGTCACCTTTCACCCCTTCTCTTAAAGTGGTCCAAGAAGGGGCTAAGTTATATCCAAGTTACAGCCAGTGCTGAAATTATGAACAAGTGTGCCAAGATAAAGAGCCACTTCCCTTCCTAGGTACCAAGCAAGATAGCTTTTGACAAGAAGAAATAGCCGATAGATTTTGAGGGGGAATGCTTGGTTCAATCCTCATGTCTAACCCAATGACACAAGTACAAATTTCCAAACGGTATTTCATTTTCTCCCTCTAACATCACTGACACCACTATTAAAACACAAAGCCAAGAAATATGTATACTCTCAGAAAATATGTATACTCTCAGAGAATATGTATAACTTTGGATTCAGCGTGTCTACATAAAAAAAATTGTCCCAGAGGGAAACAAAAAAAGTGTCAAAAGATGATAGATGATAGATAGATAGATAGATAGATAGATAGATAGATAGATAGATAGATAGATAGATGATAGCTAGCTATGAATCATTATATTGTTGAAAAATTAGAACCAACTTAAATTAAACTAGTTAACTCACTTAACCTAAGATTTTAGGTTAAGGCTCAATTAGCTTATCTGTTCAATGGGAGTAAATTAGTACTTAGCTTGGGGGAAATGGCAAATCATAGTAGCAGTACTAACGATGAAGCCTCACTGAGAATGTGGTATTTAAGTACTTAAAAAGATGAAGAAATAAGGAGGATGGATATCATGGGGAAGAATTTTTCAGGCAAAGGGAAGGATTAGAACCAAGGCCCTAAGTTGGGAACATAGTGTGCAAATGGAGAGTAATAGGCATTCATAAGGAAAGGTTTGGGTGCAACAACCAGGTAGGAAGAATAGAGAGGACTGAGGGGAAGAAGGAAATTTAGGCGAGCTATTTCTTTGTGCCGGCTCTAAACAATCATCTCATACAAGAATATAAAAAGAGTCTGAATCAATTTCTTGAGCAATATTTTGTCCATGATCTATAAACGAGGGGAGATTCAAGAAATTCTGTGTGAAATCCCAAAGCTAATAGAGATCCTGGCACCAATCTTCAACTCCATTTTCAAGAGCAATTTTATTACTTGCATATTGAGAAGAAAGCTTTGTATTTTTCACTATAGTTTTTCATAAGGTATTCAAATTAATCAGGATATTGGGTTTAATAGCTACGCATCTCTTAAATAATAAATCTGATTGATAGTCACAATCTGTGTCCAAAAGGTAGAATTGTCCTCTGCAAATTTTTCTTTAAGCTTGAGCCACTCAAAATATACTTTTTGGTAAATTGCTTTTTGAGGGATAAGACACAAATGGCAAATGTTGATGCTACTATATGATACTAACAGTATTCATTAATCTATCAAAGAGAAGAGCTAATGTAACTCTTAAAATATAAATATCAGGTTCAAGCAATTTCATAAGAGCCTACATAAACGTATTGTCCTTAAGAACTTCATTATTGAGAAAAGGCTTCTTGACTGTACCTGAGAGAAATTTAAACTGTCACTTGAGCAGAGTCTGATAATAAAGACATTATCACAGCTCAGATGGTGATGAGGATAGCATGGAACACATGGATAGGATCTACAAATCCTGCAAGCGGAGGCTTCCAGACTGATTCACTTAACCATTCAACAATGAATCCAAGTCTACATAAATTGATGCCAACATCCAATACACATAAATATTTTTCCCAAATTCCAGAAAATTTATGGACCATTGAAACTATTTATTAATGAAAAACAAACTTAGAGAAATAGTTTGCAAACAACTAAAAAGAACTTTAAAGTATGAGAGTCATATTTTAGCTACATATATGTAAGCTTCATTCAAAACCATTACCCATAAAAATACAAAATCTTCAAATAATTTCTCCTCTTCTGTAGACTTATTTCCTTCATTTTCATCTTATCAGGGGGAATATATTATCCTTCTGATGGCACACATTTCTATTCTTGAAAACTCTTTTATTTGCAACTATATCTTGTCCAGAGATCTTAGAATATCCGAGTTTATTAGATTATGCATTTCAAATTAAAATACACTTGGGTAAATGCAAACACATTTTCATTTGCTAAAGAACATAAGGGAGAAGAAAAATTTCTCATTTGAAAAAAATGGTTAGAGATGGAAATTGAAATGTAAAGATAAACATGGTTAATTAATTTGCTACTTCTTTCTCCCATTTCAGGCCTTCAATCTTAATATAGATAGTCCCCAAATAGCCCTAGAGTGTTCATAAATAATATGACTATGTTCTTTCAGTCTATCAGGAATAAAAATGTAAAATTTAAAAATAAAAGTCCATCTCATATTGTTTCAGGCTTGATTGCAAATAAATCTTTCCCCCAGACTTCTCCCTGTATAGTCTTTCTGTGAGGAGGTTCTCTTACTGCATTTCATATGCTCAAGCTCCATTTTAGCCTTCCTCTGTCCTTCTCGTATTTATATGCCAACTAATTTCCCTCGATTTTTACTCTTTTTACCACAAACTCCTCTGCTGACATGCTAATTATAGGTAAATGTGATGGCATAGACATAAGGTCATTTCTATTTTCAAATTTGAAGTATAAATCAGAGAGTCACCAACACATTTTAAATTTTGTTATTATTCTTTTACCAGTGTAGGTCGCTGAATTTGGACTTACCCTTCATTTTCAAACATGTACTTTGTATTTTATTGATCTTTATTTTTTTCTGAAACAACATGGGAGCTATCTTTAGTGTGAGGGCAAAGTATCAGACCTTTCATAAGAAAAAGAAGACCAGCTTCCATGGCATATATGTCCCTGAAGTAGCTATAACTCCAAGTTTTCCTCTAGAAAGACTGCTGATATTGTTAAAAACCAAGATTCCAAAGCAGCATGGAATGTGGGCAACAGCCAAAATAAAGCATTTTATAAATACATATAAATTGGAAGTCTCTTCTTTATTTTTTAAATGTTTAAAAGTTACAGAATTTGGAGGTTATATGATTTTAGTATGCATAGTGAATAATCTGACCCTCCTGTCTCAAGGCACGGTTGCAGAAGCAAAGGTACTCATTATACGATTAGAACATCATTCTAATGATGTCTCAGTTAGAACATCATTCTAACTGAGACAGCAGGGCTGGTAGGACAGTGTGTAAATGCTACTGGTGGCCATGGTCAAGGAGTTTGTGTGCCTGGTGCTTTGCTAAATTTGTGGTTCAAATCAAAGCAGCCATGGTGTCAAGTAGCAGGAGGCGAGACACTTAGAGCAAAACCACTTGCACACCTCACCCTGATTACAGCACAGCGGCAGCCTCCTGTATAACACAGGAGGGGCTCAGGGTAGGACAATGTGTAAATGCTACTGGTGGCCATGGTCAACGAGTTTGTGTGCCTGGTGCTTTGCTAAATTTGTGGTTCAAATGAAAGCAGCCATGGTGTCAAGTAGCAGGAGGCGAGACACTTAGAGCAAAACCACTTGCACACCTCACCCTGATTACAGCACAGCGGCAGCCTCCTGTATAACACAGGAGGGGCTCAGACATGGTAATCGGGATAAAAAGGAAGTGGAGAATAGCGCTCCTCTTGAAGCTATGCATGTACCAAGCATGGTTTTTCCATAGATTGTGTGTTTTGTGTGGTGTTGCTCGGGATGCTGTTGATGCTGCCACTGCATATCTACACCAGGAAAAGAAATCTCAACCCCTAATTATCGTGTCACCCATGATTGCAGTAAACCCGTTCCGTAACTTTTTTTCCATTTTCTGCTTTTATTTTTAAAACCGACTCGTGGAATCACTCAAAGTCAAAGCCAGGATGATCATGGATGATCCAACTTCCTCATTTTATAAATAAATTTTATGAAAGTATAATAATAATAATAAAACACCTACAATTTTATTAAATGCTAGGCACTGTTATAAGTTACCTGCAATTGGTGTTTCTTTTGGTTTTTACAACACCATTACAGGTAGATGCTATTATTATCTTTATTTTTAGATGGGCAAACTGAAGTGCAAAGAGGCTATGAGATGGATCCCACATCACACAGGTAATGATGGAGTTGAGACTCCAGTCCAGGCAGTTTGACTCCAGAGCCCACAGGGTTTAGACAGTAGACTGTAAGTAACTGTATAAACAACACATCAATGGATCCTTAAAAGTGGTGTTGGGAAGGATGGGGGGAGAAAATGAGCAATATAAACTTCATCAGTAAAAAAGATAAACTTCTTTAGGTCATGAGGAGGATGGAATGAATTATTTCTATTCTGCTCCAGAGAAAAGCCATTTGGAAAACAATACTTAAAGGAGATAACTTTTTAATTTTGGTTCTAAGCACTTCTAGGTTAACAAAAAGGAACCCAGGGGTTTAGAGAACTTTAGAGCAGCGGTTCTCATTTTAATCATTGAGGCCTTTGGAAATCTGGCTTAAGGCTAAAACAAATTGTTTTTAGTTGATTTTAAAAGAGAAGTGTTTATTTAGTGACTAAATTTCAGAAGTGTTCACATGTATTAAATTAGCATTCATGATTTGTGACAGTATTCATTAAGCTCTTTTTAATGATCCTAAATATCCTCAACATGATAATTGGTCCAAAGTCTATGATAATTTGGGCAAGTCTGTGCAGAAGCAATGATTGTAGGAAGAATTTTTTCCCAAACCCCAAACTAGATGGACCCCTGCACCACCCACACGCACACGCTATGTATAGTCTTAGAGTATCTTGTTCTCTTATTCTCACTCATCACATTTGACTATAATTGCATGTTCAATATCTATCTTCCTGTAACTCTGTAAGTGTTGGATGATTTGGAATCAATTCTGCATTGTTAAACTCTATGTTCCTTGTCTCCCAGTGCCTACCACCTAACAGACACTTGATACATTTTTATTGAATAATAAGTAGATAATAATAATAAAAGAATGAAAGCAATAAATTTCAAGTGTAATATGAACAAGTAGAGAAGATTATTTTAAGGTCTGAGAATTCGCATCCAATAATTTAACTCTGACTCTTATTTGTTATATTTAACACAATTTCGTTGGCAAAATTCTGGAAGTGAGGGAGTTTTGTCCTCTCTAAGAAATCTTTCGTTTTCTTGGATATAAATACATTTCTTGTTTGTCACACCACTGTAAGATGGTCGAAGGATATTGCATTCATTTCATTCTCGAAGAAATTGATATTCAGATAATTTGAGATGTTTTTACAAAGTCTCAGAAATCTATGATCTTTGATTGCAAGTCTCGTGTTCTTTTCTCCATAGGCCATTTTCTTAGGCATAGTTGTTTTAATTTTTATTTTTGTATGGTAATAAAAAAGATAAATGGACTCAAAGGAGACCTAAGTGCTAATCCCAATTCTGCCATTTACTTGATCATTTAATGTATGTAGGCACCATTGCATCTATGAAATGGAGGAGCTGGATTCACGATCTCTAAGATGCCTCATATCAATGCTATGAACTGCAGGAAAGTAAAAAGTTCAAAGTCAAAAGAAACTATGGTGTCAATGTATTGTCAAGGATAAATATAATTGTCCATTTATATAAATATCTCTAAAAAATCAGATTACATTGTATACCAGAATAGACTCAAAATGGATTAAAGACTTAACTGTAAAACCTGAAACCATAAAAGTTTTAGCAGAAAACACAGAGAGTACACTCTCTGGTACTGTTAACAGTAATTTCATTTCAGATATATCTCCTTGGGCAAGAGAAACAAAAGGAAAAAATAAACAAATGGGACTACATCAAACTAAAAAGGTTTTGCACAGCAAAGGAAACCATCAATAAAACAAAAAGACAACCTACTGAATGGGAGAAGATGTTCGCTTATGATACATTGGATGAGAGGTTAATATCCAAAATATATAAAGAACTCATACAACTCAACAACAAAAATACAAACAATCCAATTAAAAAAAATGGGCAGAAGACCTGAATAGATATTTCAAATTAAAACCACAAGGAGATATTACCTCACACCTGTCAGAATGGCTATCATCAAGAAATCAAAGAACAACAGGTGCTGGTGAAGATGTGGAGAAAAGAGAACCCTCATACACTGTTGGGGGGATTGCAAATTGGTACAGGCACTATAGAGAACAACCTGGAAGTTCCTCAAAAAATTAAAAATGAGTCTACCTTTTGAAATTGCCTTCCAGATATTTATCCAAAGAAAACCAAAACAATAATTCATAAAGTTCTCTGAACTCCTGTGTTCATGGCAGCACTATTCACAATAGCCAAGATATGGAAGCAACTTAAATGCCCATCAATAGACAACTGGATAAAGAAGTTAAGGTTCATATATACAATGGAATATTATTCAGCCATAAAAAATGAAATCCTATCATTTGCAACAACATGGATGGACCTAGAGGTTATTATGCTGAGTGAAATAAGTCAGACGGAGAAAGATAAATACCATACGATTTCACTTATATACTGAATCTAAGGAATAAAAAGAACAAACTAATAATTGAAAACAGACCCACACACAGAGAACAAATGGATGATGGCCAGTGGGGAGGCGGGGAGGGGGCTGGGAGAAAGCAGTAAAGAATTAAAGAAGTACAAATTAGTAGTTGATAGAGGGTCACAGGGATGGGAAGTATGGCATAGGGAATGCAGACAGCAGTAATGTAATGACTACGTGTAGAGCTAGAGGAAAGATAGAGTAATCAGGGGGATCGTTTCATTAACCATATAAATGTCTAACCAATGTATTGTATACCCAAAACTAATTAAAAAATACAAAAAAAATCAGACTGCAATAAATATTAAAATAAATATATATTGGAGATGCTATCAATTTGGGTAAATCATACTGTGGGTCCCCTTCTGACAAGAAAAGCCCTTTCCTCTTGCATGGGAAATGAAAGAAAATAAGTATCAAAGACAGCACAGAGGTCGAAAGTAAATTTTTTCCTTCCTTCATTCAAAAGAAAAAACTTCTTTGAACATTTTCTGCCAGTTACCATTCTAAGCCTTGACATCAGCACACAGGTCATCAGGATATAAAATCCATGGATAAATTTTCATCAGTGTGTGCCCAGCACCAGGAGACAGTGCCCCCTTAATGTTTGTTAAATGAAGAGAAAAGAAGGAAGAAGGGGCTCTGCTCAGGTGCTGGAACTCACACATATGCCATCTGAACTGTTTCCTGGTGCTAGAGTTCTCTAAATTTTTTCCACCAATAAACTATATATCCTTGAGTTCCTCCCTGCTCTGTAGAGAAAATCTTTATTTCAAGGCGTAGTCTGGGGTTTATGCGTAATAGAGATGGCTCTGTTGCCAGGAACTTTGGGCATATTTAAAAACTTTCAGATTGGAAAAAGAACATTAGAATAGCTATTTGTGAAATACTCATTTCTCTATAATAAGTTTTTTGTCCTTTGCTTTCTCCTCACTAAATTGCAAAGAAAAAGACTGCTTTGTTCTCTTACATTTGTTCTCTGCATTTCTGTACAGGCAGAATTGATTTTTAATTTTTATATTATGATTTTATGAATTTTAGGAATGCATACACATGAGAACTTTGAACATTTAGTATAGGTGAAAATATAAACAAATACCAAATATAATTACTTTTGAAGTCATGTGAGTTCTGATAAGCCAAAAGGAAGAAGTAATGTATCATATTCATGTTATTATTTCAGAGCCTGTAAATTCTACAAGCTACCATTGCCTTTTACCTATCAATCACTTGGCCTGGTCCTTCATGACCCTGAAGAATTCAACCTTCAAAACTTACTTTTTCATACTAATATTCCTTCAATTGTCTTGATACTTTTAAACTAGAGAATATAGATCCATAAGGAATTTTTTATAGTTTTACAGCTACCTTTATTACTAAAGTTATTTAGGTTGCAGTATTCCACTTTGCCTTCGCCATCCAGCACAAATGAGATTTTACCTTATTAGAAAATAATTTTAATTTTGTTAATTTGATTTCCTTTCTTATTTCGTAATTACTATACATATATATTACTGAAGGGAAATTTACTTTTATTCTTCTTAATAAGAGCTCAATATTATGCATTCCTGAGCTGCTTCTAAGTTAAAGCTTTATTTCCAAGCTAATATTTAATTATTAGAAACATCATTAATTATTCTATATAATTGCTAACAGTAAATGGAGTTAAAATTTCTAATTGGTCTTGATCAGGTATAGTTCTTCCAAAAATAAAGAACAAAATTGTACTGTTTGCTGGAAAAAATCATAAAACCAAAAAAATAAATATTAACTTTGTGTTTCTCTTTTGTCATGACATTTCAAATTTTAATTTAAATGTACATTCCCTGGCAAAGACTATTATTTTCAACTTTCTCTGCCTGTTGAAATATACCAGGTTAAATGTATCCTGAATTTATATTTAGTTTGAATACTTTTCTTACTCACTGGCAATTCATTCTAATTCATCCTCCTAATCTACATCTTCAGCAATCTAGCAAATAGCCATCTTCAGGCCCAAGTACAAACCTTTATTGGTCACTTCCCAAGCGACTTCAAAGAGCAGTAAATCCTCCACTGGAAGTTCTTCAACTTCCCACTGAGGAAGCCCACTGAGGGATGCCACAGATAGAGATCGGCCTCGGAGCATTCTTCTTCCAGTCCCCTGAAATTTTCTGAACTCTTCTTTCAGTTAACTAATCCCAGGAGCGGTGTGCTTTAGGGGTGCGAAGGTTCAAATCTGGAAGATCTCAGGCTTCAGTAGCTTCTCATAAGACTAAACCAGCAAAATGGAATGTCATGGGCTTCTGGAGAGTTCCTGGTTGAAGGAGGAATTCTCAACTCCTCTTTACCAGCCTTTCTGGGCAGGTCCACTGAGAACAATATCTCCAATAATAATCTACCCAAGAACTCACAGCAATCACAAGTAAAATCCTCGGGCCTGGGCTTTAGGCAAGTACCCTCTCAGATAGTGGCATCCTCATAGGCTGATCATGATACAAGTCCAGACCTTTAGCCCTTGTCCTTTTGAACAAATTCCTAGACTAACACAGTCATCAATGCTTATTTCATCACTTCCAAAGTGATCCAAGACTAGCAATTGCCCTTATAAAGTTTGCAGGCCATTTTAGATCACATGTAGAATTGACTGGGACGTGTTTCCATGCTTTCAGTCCCTTTAGATTGTATTAAACTTTCTTTTGATTCTCATTTCTAGAGCATTAAAAAAATACTTCTAGTTGTTTTGTTCTACATCTGCAGATTGAATTTTGTAGGTAAGCATAAATCTTGGTTTCGCTTTTCTTAATTACTTTACTTTAAAATTTCTCTATAAAAAATTATAAATGCTAACATGTCTTGGATGTAACATACAAGAAATGTAATTTTGACTGATCAATGATTATCAGAGCATCATTTTAATAAAATAGTAGAAATTAATTTTAGTCCTATCTGTTCAGTTATCTCAAATAATATCAAATTAATTAAGAATAATTTAATGGATGTAAAAATGTTCAAATATGGGGGAAAAGGCAAAATATATAATGTTCTGAAGTATGACCAAGATCACCTTGCCAGCAGTAAATGCCATATATTCACTTTCTCACATGTTTGTATGTACATATATATGTATGTCCTAATTTATTCACACACAGACATATTCTATATTGTTTCTAAATAGAGTAATGGCATTCACTAGCATGCTTAAATTTGAAACATTTTACTTTACAGATTTAAACTACAATCAATATTTTTACATTATCATTCTGAATAGCAGTAAAATTGAAATTCACACAAAATATCCTTCACATTAGAATTACAAGCAGAATTATAAAAAATAATTTCTTACTTATTAATACGATTACTATTTTTATTAGTTATTATTAATATTACTATTTGTTATTTATTAGTAACCTTTTATTACTTCTTTAGCCATTTCTATACAATTGGCCTTATTCACTAAAGCCTATTTTACTGATTTAAGATAGATAAAACCATATTTCATCATCTGATATTAATAAATCGATGTGAATCTATATGTCTTCTATGATTCCTGATATATTTGATTCTAATCTCTGTCTATAAAAGTAAATTTAAGTAGTTTATTATTCATTCGAGTGGTTAAAAAATTATATGGTTAATCAAAAAATTAACTATTCAAAAGATAAACCAAATTATTCACGAAATGATTTGCTTGTGTTGACAAAACCTTTGTGAGTCCTGCAAATAGAAGTTCCAATAAAACCCAACAGAAGGGCATGGTGACAAAACGTGAGAGTGAGATGACAGGGTGATGATAGAGCATCAAGTTGCAGTGTTTAGTCTCAGCACCCCTGAGACTGGCTCTTTGAGGCTGAACAAGCCGCAGGATAGCCGATTCGCAGTATCCAAATTACACTGTAAGACTTTATTCATTTACAGTTTGTGCTTGGCTGTAAATTTGCTTGGGGCAAATCCAATCTGTCACTTAACTAAGTTTTTGTTTCTTACTTAAATGGGTATAAGCCCATTTAAAAATGGTACTTAATATGGTGCCTGCACTATACCAACTACTGTAGTAACTTTTCAGTCTCATCTATAAGACATACAGTGGTCTATTAAAAGCTTTCCCTAGTAACACTGGTTACTATTGGAAAAGAAAAGAATAAAAGGGAGGCTTATTTTTCTTTAAGTTTTTGAATTTTGTTCCACATGCATGTACTATCTGCTCAAATAATTAATTGCATTTTGGGAGAAAATGACCTTAGATGAATGAAAATATTTCATAACTTATCAAATAAAAATAAGTAGCATGTAAAGCAAAATAGTGTGTTTAATTCAATTTTGTACAAAAACTATACATATACTCCTACTCATGAAGTATACATAAATAGAAGACTGAAACAGATATAAACAAAATTCTTACAATGGTTTTCTTTAGATGGTAGTGCTTATGATTAATATTTATATGGTCTTTTTTTTTTACTAGTGTTCTATAAATTTTCCACAATAAACATATATACATATATTCATACCATTCATGGGATAAACAAAACAGTTTTTGAAAGTTTAACCGGATCACATCATGATTATTGCACTCATTCCCATTCTCATGATTTTAATTTCTTTAAATTCCTTTTGATTTTTTGAAATTTGGCTCTCATTTAGGGTTTTGTCTCAAGTACCAGCACTCTCGACAGCATATCATCTCCTAATGACCCCTCAAAGTAGACTCAAAACTCTTTTGATCCTGTTATCCCAACATGAGAACATACTTTCCCAAGTCTTTGCTTTTTTAGTGGGAATGCATTTTTTAAAATTGCTCCCTGAGTGAACAACGGCGAAATAAATGGAACTACAAGAAATATGTCCATAGGATATTGATGTTATCTGAATGAATCCCCCTCTTTAAGATATATGTGAAAAGAAAGGCAGTGTTTTATGCACTAAGAGCTGGAGAGATTCAGAGAAAGTTCTCTGCTTCCTGAATACTCTGAGTATCCTGAATACTCTCCTCTGAGGTTTATACTAAAAGCACAAACTGATGAGATGAGAGCAGAAGGAGAACAGTCATCCAGAGAGGGAGGTGCTGTTTCTCCAAGGTGGGAGAAGGAGTCTCCAAAGTTCCTGATTCTTAATTTCACACTCATACTAACATTTCATTGTTCAATAAAAAGAGAGGAGAGGACAATTAGGAAAAAATGAAGATTCGTATTTGGTTTCCTTGGTAAGCATTCCAGCAGAGGTCACTAGATAAATTTAGAAAACCACACATTTGCTTTGACATTTTGCAATCATCTTGGAAGTTTTAGGATTCTCAAGGCTTCGTTAGCTTACACCTGCATTCCAGAAAAATTCAGTTAATATATTTATGGGCACCTGTTAATATATTTATGTGCTACTGTTCTAGAAATTGAAGATCTTTTCAATAAATAGTAGACAAGTCCCTGCCTTCGTGTGAACAGATAGACATTAATCATGTAAACAAATAAACAAATTATATTATTTTAGGTGCTGCTAAGTTTCTGAAGCGGAAAAACTGCAAAATGGTAGAGAGTGCAATTCAATAGCAATGGGTGCTTTAGCTGAGGAGAGCAAGGAAGACCGCTCAGAGAAAGTGATATTTGAATTGAAACACAAATAATGAGAAAGAGGAATGCTTGAAGATCTGGGAGAAGAGATAGCAATTCCTTTAACTCTTACAGGAACAGAAAGAAGACCAATGTGCCTGGTGCCCAGAGTGTAGTAAATGAGAGGAAGTTTGGCAAGGAGGAAGTCAGAGAAGAAAACAGGGAACAGGTCATAGAGAAGCTGGTTGAGAACTTGCATTTTATCCTGGTTGTAATAGGAAGTCATTGGATGGTTTTAAGCAGGGGAGTAATATGATCTTATTTGTGTTCTGTAAAGATTTCTCGGTTTGCTCTATAAGGAAAGGAATATTGAGAAGGGCAAAAGAGGAGGCCAGGGTCTGAGGGAAGCCTGCATATCTGTCACAAATTATAGAATGTGAAACTTTAGCCATTACGTAGATAACCTCCCATTTTCTTCTCCATGTTATAAAAGCAGCAATGAAAGTGAGTTATTCAGCACTTAATTTTTTCTTCTTAAACTTAAAAAGAGTGCCTTTGTTTTCCAACATGACCTCCCTATATGTTTCATTTCTATGTTCTCACCTGCGCATGGTCTTTAACTTATGATACATGTGTTGTTGAGACTACAGAAACAGAATTAAAATGGAGAAGTAAATGCATTTGTGTCAGGTACTGTAATCACAACCCTTGACTTCATGAAATTTTCATTCCAGCAGGGAAAGTCAGTATTAAACAATAATTAAAGGACATTGAGGGTGGTTAATTATATAGAAAGGCTGTGAGAGCATGTAGTAATGAAATTAATGCAATCTAGTTATTAGAATGACCTCTCAAGAAAAAGAAATAAAAGTCATCCAAATGAGAAAGGAAGAAGTAAAAATGTCACTATTTGAAAATGACATTTTATTATATGTAGAAAACCCTAAAGCACCACCACCAAAAAAAAAAAAAAAAGAAAGAAAAGAAACTGTTAGACTAATAAACTAATTCAGTAAATTTGCAGGATACAAAATCAACAAGCAAAAATCTGTTGTGTTTCTATACCCTAATGAGAAACTATCAGAAAGAGAAATTAAGAAAAAATTCCATTTACAGTTGCATCACAAATAATAAAATACTTAAAAATAAATTTAATACAGATACGAATGACCTGTATACTGAAAAGCATAAGACATTGATGAAAGAAATTGAAGAAGACACACAGAAATGGAAAGATACTCTGTGCTCTATGATTGGGAGAATTAATATTATTTAAATACCCATACTATCCAAAGTAATCTTTGGATTCAGTGCAATTCTTATCAAAAGTCCAATGGCATTTTCACAGAAATAAAATAAATGATCCTAAACTTTTTCATGGAACCACAACCACAAAAGGCCCCAAATAGCCAAAGTAATTTTGAGAAAGAAGAACGAAGCTAGAGGTATCGTACTTCCTGATTTCAAGCTCTATTACAAAACTATAGTAATAAAAAAATATGACATTGGCATAAAAAACAGACACACAAATCAATGGAGCAGAATAGAGAGCCTGGAAATAAGACCACATATACATGGTTAATTAATTTACAACAAAGAAACCAAAAATATAAAATGGGGAAAAGACAGCCACCTGCAAAAGAATGAAACTGGATCACTATCTCGCACCCATAATTTATGAAAAATGTTTTCTTCCTGAAAATATATCATATAATATCATTATTAGTAAAGTATTAGTTCTTATGGAAGGAGCAGCATATGAGAGTGAACTAGTCAGAAAAGATTAACTACAGTTCAAGCAAATACTTCTCAGGTAAGTTCAAAAAGTGAATAATCAGGATATAAAGCATGCAGTATCTTCTAAAATAATCAAAGAAGGGTAAAAATTAAAAGCAATTTAATATCTCTTTGGTAATTAGCCTAGCACTTCTTACATTCAGGGGAGAGATGGACAAATTCAAGGACACACTCAGTTAGAGATATGTAATTAAAAACCGATGTCGAATCCTTAAATCCTAGATCAAATTAACTTCTGGATTGAAGTTCAAAGATACTGTTTGTTCTGAAAGCATTTATTATCTCAGCTTTTCGGCTGGTTAAAATTAGGCCTTGATTCAGGAATAGAACATACAGCTTTCACAAGATTAGTTGTGGGAAAAATAGAAAGTTGTTTTAAAGTTTATTTTGTCTCAAACTATGTAAATCTTGATTTGAAATTTTAAGATACCCAACTACTTTTATAAGAGAAAAAAATCTACATTTGAAACTAGGTGAATTCTACTAATAAAAAAATGGCTTTATAAGATTTTAATGAACTATTGGTTCAATACTGGCATACTTCATCACACCATAGGAGTTTGGGGACATACTGAGACATGTGTATTCATCTGTGAGCATATTGTGAAATAAAGAATTTTATCTTAATTGTGCAGAATATTATAAATTCATCTCTTCCAAAATATATCACTTAAAATAAAAATATTTGTCTCCTTCAGGGAAGAGTAGAGCAGTTTGTAGAATAACAGAAAGAAAAAGTTATCTGTTTTAAACATCTGTTTCTTTCTCTTGATTTTTTTTTTTTTGAGGGCTTCAATAGATCGTTATGGTTAGATTTTCACTCTTGCTAGTGATGGTAATTATTTGCCAAAAATGATATTTTTGAAAAACATCCTCATGGAGACTTGACCCTCCTTACACCTGCCTAAGAAGTCAGGTAGACAGGGATTGTTCCTCCACTGGTAGAAATAATTAATTCTCTAGAGTCGACATATCACGCGGAAATTAGACTTTTTAAAACAAAATTCTATGAGAAATACTGCTTATCCAGTTACCTTACACTGGATAGCAGAAGTTTGAGTGCAATTCAGGTAACATATTTAATATTTAATGTATAGCAATCTCTGGAAGATGTAATTATTTAGAATTTTATAAAAACAACAAGGCTAGGTTAAAATGACTGAATTCACATTATACGATGAATAATATGAATATTTTTTAAAGATTTAACCTAAGCATAATCTATGCAGCAAAGTACAAATGATATTGTTATTTATTTCTAGTTTTTTCTTTGCAAGGGGATGCAAAGAAAAAATACAAATGATATTCTGTTATTAATTTCTAGTTTTTTCTTTGCAAGTAAATTCCTTAGCTTTACGTGGCTGAGAGAAGTCTTTTTTTGTTCTCATCATTTCTGGATCTCCTTTCTGAGATACCCAGTTTTTATTGAAGATTTCCCAAATGTTTCCTGGCACTCTGTTCCATGACCCGCTCTACTGGGAATCACGATCTCATGGCAGGGTTCTTATTAATACTTCCAAATTATTTATTCTTGAGTCTGGCAATATTTGAGGTTGGTTTTAAGCCCTGAGTTCTATCGATTATTTCTCTTAAATACATCTCAAAGAAGTCCATTTCTCTCTGTTGCCTCTGCCACACCATGGCCCAAGTCATCCTCAGCTATAACCTATTAACTGCCTTAGCCTTCCTACTCATCCTAACTAGTCTCTCTACATTTGTCCAGTTCTCTTCCCTGCCACAAACACACACAGACCATTTTCCACATAGCAGTTAGAGTGATCATTTAATAGCGAACGATGACACATTGCTAGTATACTTTGAATGTCCCATCTAATTGCATTGAACTTGGATAAATCCACCACCACTAAACCCCTTCCCCTCACATCTCTCACTCCACCAAAACAAAAACTAAAACTAAAACATCAATTCATACAGATTCTTCTTGGATTGAAAATAAATTTTTATATTAGGAAAGATAAATATCTTATGAGATTGTCTTTTCACCCAGGAAAATAAAATATCTCTGTATTCAAGTCTTTCTGCTGGTAAATTTTATAATTTATAAAATTATTTGATTATGATTTATAATTATTAATTTTATAATTTTCTTTATATAAGATTTTACTCTTATTCTCTTTCCTTATTTAATTTATTCATAGGTGTTTTAAAGTCTTTATCATTAGTGCGATATGTAAAATAAGATTTTTTTTTTCAAGTTTGAATTTTTTCTAGTATGAAAGAAAGCTGTTGATGTTTACATAGTTATCTTGTATCTGCCATCTTATTATATTGCCTTACCAGGCTGACAGGTTTTTAATGGTGTTTCTTGTATTTTTTTTAAGGTAAGCAATCATCTAAAAATTATAATTATTTTCCAATATTTATAACATACTTTATTTTCATTTGATTAAAATAGCTAAAATATATCAAACATTGTCAAATAATAATAGCAAGCCTCTATAATGTTTCCCTGACTTTAATGAGACTGCTTTTAGTATTAATATTTTAATATAATGTTTGCTATTGACCTCTGACATATAACCTTTATCATGTTTAGTAACAATTTTTTTCTTTTTACTTTATTAATCCTATTTTTTCTACTTTGCTAATTTCAGATATAAAGTTTTATTTTAAATGGTTTCTTCGGTTTTGTTTAACATCGATCTTCCACACTGATCGCTAGGCAGATAAGAACCCTGTCTGTCAGATCACCTTTGTATCCCTGCACCTAGCAAATCGCCTGACATGTTATAGGCACTCCAGGAATATATGCTGAAAGAATGGATGAATGAGTGTGTCTCAATAGCTTCCTAAAAATTAGCTAATTTCCCATTGCCCAAGGAACAGCTTTTTATGTCATTTTAATATTAGTGCTCTGCAATATCTGGAAAGCTATGTGTGATTTTGCTCCTTGATATTCAGTATTCCTTGGCCAAAAAAAAAATATATTTTTTTTATTTCTAATCACTTTTTGAAGGAGGAGTGATTTCCTCATTAGAGTCTGAGCTGAAAAAGCTTTATCCATTGGGTAAACACACAATAATTTCTTATAGATTGTTTAGAACTTAACCATTTCATGTCCCTAAATGATCATTCTAAACCAATTCCAGCCATGTTCGAATACAATAGGTACCATTTCTGAGAGTCCTCCTTGACTTCTCCATCTACATTCCCCGTATCCAAGCTGATAACGTCAAATATTTCTAGAACATGTGCCAGGCAGTGTGTTAGGTGCTTTATGTCTATTAAGTATTTAGTTTTCATAACAACTCTGGGAGAGAAGTACCAATAGTATACCCATTTCACAGATGTGAAAGCTGAGGTTAAAGTAATAGATTAGTTCAAAAGCACACAGCTAACAAGCGTCAGAGCCATGATTTACAACAGGCAGTATGGCTCTAGAATCTGCACTCCTAACCACTGTGGCCTGACCACTGCTGTTTGCTCTTATCATTCTAGCTTCGTAAGTATCTCCAGAATTCATCTGTTTCTCTACTTCTCCACCATCACCTTAGTCTAAGTTACAGTCATCTCTCATCATGGTTCCCAGGATCCACCGTTGCCACTTGACAACTAAGGGCTTCTTAAAATGCAAATCTGATAAAATCTTAGCCTAAGGATTCAGATTCTAAATCTGGTTTATAAGATGTTGCAGAATCCAGAAACTATACCATTGTAGCTTTTTCTTTCTTAATTTATGTGTTTCTTTCCTGAGTCAAGCACCTCCATACATATAGCATCATAGCAGTCAATTCTCAGATTAAGGAACTGAGGAAGAGGAGAAACCTTATCTTTTATAAAATATATTCCTGTTAATAACCATCTTTTTAAGAGTTTAATGAGTACCTTATTCTTAAATCCAATAACTCTGAAAGATCATAACTATTCCAATAGTCTAAATACTGCCAGTAATCACTGTAGATTTTGAGATGCCCTGTGTGTTTTTACACCACCACAACTTTCTCTAGTGGATATATCTGTGGAAGTAGGTCCCTGTCGCCTGCTCCTGCCTCATCATCTAACGCTCCAGCAACAAGAGGCTGTATTTCAAAACTTCTACACAGCTCTGTGGCCTGCTTCTCTTCTTGTGCTGATATTGTCCCCTCTGTCAGGAATAGTCTGTTGGCTGGTCATTCTGCACCTGTCCAACTCCACTCTCATCCTCTAGGTGTCACCTAGAACAAGGATTTTTTTAAGCTCCACCCTCTTGGGTTTTGTTAGCTATTCTTCCTTAATGCTCCTCTAATGTCCTGTACATATCTCTTGCTACTTTTATCATATCTCTTGCTGCATTTTATAATAATTTTCTATGTTTGCATTTGTTTCTTCATTACGAGCCTGTTGAAGGTGGAATTGTGTTGTTTCTATCTTTGAATCCCTGCCCCCAGCACAATGTCAGGAGCATAACAGTCAATAAAAGTCTGGAGGTTTTGCCTATTGACACTTTTTGTGTAGTTTTATTTACTTACAGTCTACATCTTTTAAAGACAATATTTCATACAGCTTATGATGATCTGTACAATAGTGAGAGGGTAGCACAATTCTGAAATAGTTATGAAAAAAAAGAATAACAAATATAGGGATAAAAGATATCCAAGAATAAGGTTAAAACTGGATACCATAAGTAAGTAAAACATCTTAAACTATGAATCAGCCTCAAAATTTGCTCCAAATTTTCTATTAATCCACATGAAACAGGACATCTTATTTCTTATTCCATTCTCGATGCTTATAAAATAAAAAACAAAATCAATTTCTCAGGAGCCCTTGTTCTTAATGTTTAAAAGAGTTTGAGGTGTTCAAATACATTTTGATTATTAAACTTCAAATGACCGTACTATATTATATGAGTTGAAGCAGTAGAGACAAGTGTTTAAAAGCTTTTTAATTTTTAAATGACATGTAAATATATTATTGAGCTTACAATGTGTTCAGTATTAATATAAAATAAAAAATGCCTTATGAATCTATGTAGATATTACATAAAATAATATTTACATATAAAATAGGTCTTTTAACCTAAAAAATATGTTCTGTTAATAAGCAATTGAACTAACATTCATTAAAAGCCTGCTTGGATCAAGCATTGTGCTAGCAAACTTCTCTCTCCCAACTCCTTATACTGCTGTTAGGGGTAGAAATGAAATGTGAAAAATTTCTAAATTTCAAGTAAGCTTATAATGTCTCTTTGCAAAACCCTTGGCTAATATGTATGTGTGTGTGTTATTTTTGTCTACTGTTAAAAATATCCTGTTCACTGTTCTTAGAATTATGTAGCTGATTAGAAATGACCATTTAAGTCTTCATGAATTGAAAGCACTAGCTGCCTAGTATCAGGTGAGAGTCACAATTTCCAGGCAGCCATCTAGTTCCTCACTGCTAAGAGAGCTTGCCCGGCAACCATGAGTGTTTCGTAATATGGGTGACCAAATACCATACCATGTAAGTAGAACAAACAAGAGATAACCTGAGAAGTGAGCTGTCATCACTTTCTGATTCATCCTTTTTCCCCTTGGGAGAAAAATTCCCTGTATTACTTAATCTTTCTATACCTCAGTGTTTTCTGTTTTTCTTAGAAAGTTGTTTTCACCCCAAACCAGATTCATTTCTGAATAATCTCAACCCCCATATGTCTGTTCTTCTCTGATCTTAGTAATAAAATTTCTTGGTTTTGAAATAAATTAAATTAAATCTGTTTTGTAGGGATATAAGAATTTGCTTTTTTCCTCCATATCACCCCCTTAAATTTATAAGTTGTTACATCATAAAGTCCATTCTCTATTATCTGAGCACAGATGCACTAACACGGGGTATTTAAAAAGAAAGGCAGTTCTTCCATTACTAGCTTCTGTGGGTTTCAAGCTAATAATCTAGAAATAAGGAAACACACATCTCAGTGCTAGACCATGAAATACAGTATCTTCAGCAACGACTTGTTGCATGGACTTGAAAATAGATATAATTTATTTCTTATAATAATGCTTATTACATGTTATACAATGAAAATATCTTAGTAGTATAACATTTACTAGATTCTCACCTTCACAAGAGAAAGTCATCTCATTTATATCCTTATTCACTACATTTTTTTTTTTTTAAGTCTACAGTTCCTGGTCTTCCTAGGTGGTTTCCCATCCAAGTACTAACCAGGCCCAACCTTGCTTAGCTTCCGAGATCAGACGAGATCAGGCACGTTCAGGGTGGTATGGCCATAGATTATTCACTACATTTTAAGTAACGAATCTGGCATTCTGAGCAAATGGACTTGAAGAAGAGCTATGACTCTGCAAGTGTGACATTTGGACACACGTGTAATTCCCTGTGACTATACTAAACATATAAATGTCATACTACTACACTTCTATATGTTTTATTTCTTTGAAGACATGTACTGTGTCTTCTGTCTTTCCACCATAGCAACTAGAAAAGTTGTTTGTGCCAAACACTCGATAAACATTTATCAGCAAATTTAACATATCATGCCCGCTCTTGTTAATTCTCTGCTAAATTTTGTTCACATGGAACTGTTGGCTCCAAACTGGCTGCAGAATTCCTGCTCTCCTTGGATCTCCCAGTTTTCTCAAAGTAATGATGAGTGTTTTTATATTGGAGCTCCAATAGTAACAGGAATCAAGTTGAGCCAGATATTAGAATGAAAAATGTAGTGGTCTTCCATCAATATACCTGCATTTGACTTAAAAATGTCTTTATGAAGGCAGAATCTTGATATAACTGGAAGCATTTAAAACATAGTAATTAGGGAACAGGTATACAAGGCAGTAAAATGGGGTAATGAAAAGGATCATGGATTGGGTGTCAGGATTTTAGGACATTTATTATTTTTATCACTTATCTATTTTTCCCAATATCTAGTCATAATACCTTAAATTTCTCCTGGGACCCATCCCCTCCACCACTCTCAGTTTCTGGGCTTTGGCTCCAGAACAACCAAGTCATCAGTCAGTGAAAGCACTCCACCTGCTAGGCCTTGGAGACAGGTTCAGGGATGTGCCTTTGACTTAGGGAGAGCCAATAAGATGCAATGAGATATTTTCTAGAGTTTCCAGGAAAGCAGTAGATACATAAGAGAATGTGAGACTGGAGTTGCTATAGACAATTTGCCACTGCACGGAACCTGAAAACCAAATAAACATACAGGGGAGAGAAAAGTTGGGGAGAGAAAAGTTAGAGAGTTGGAGAAAAACTAGATAATTCTGGTGACATTTTTTTGTTCCTGGACGTAATCTTGCTTAATGAGAGTTCCACTTCTAGGCTTTTCAGTTAGGCGTGCTAATAAATCCTCCCTCCTTTCTATTTTGTTTTGTTTTAGCCAGTTTGTAGAACACTAAAAAATAGATCCACGAACTAGTTTGGTTGCATCTAGGTGAATCAGATTAGTACTTGGGTCTGTTTCTCGTCTGTAAAATAGCTTGGGCTAAGTTCACTTCCAATGCTAAAATTATATGAGTTAAAATTTCCTTTATGGGTAAACTATGTCAGTCCCAAACAGTGCATGTTTTTTCATTTTGGATATTGTCCTAATATCCAAAGTGTGAATCCATATATTAACTAGTTATGTGTCACTGGGCATCTATTCCATTCCTAGGAATTGTTAGCAGTTTCATATTCCATGTTTCCCTAGAGAATAATAACTAAAGCATCCCAAAGCTGAATATGAGGACTCAGTTTTTTCCTGATTTTACAGCACCTTGTTTTGTGATTTATCATTCATGTCTAACGCAATTAGATAAGTTATTTGCTAACAGGCGCTTTGCATTATGGTTGGTTTGCTCCCAGTAAGGTGGGCCACTAAGAATTAGATTTGGATAGCTGAGACAGGTACAGTAAGTAACAGGAGTCTCTGTCCTCCTAATGTAAAAGCAATATGAAAGTAGGCAGTATATAACTGGTATAGCCTGTCCATGAAAAACAAGATCCTAGACTTCTTTCAGCTCTTGGCTCTGCCATTCCCTAGGGTTTTGCCTTTCTGCTCATGATCCAGAACAGCCGATAAATTTGAAGTTTTTATTTCCCATACTGTTGTCATGTCTATTCTTCCATATGATGGTAAGAATATGTGGTCATTTTTCTCTCCATGTCCTTATCTGGCAAAACAAAAAGTTGGCAAATTTATGTTGAGGCCCCTTAGCTCCCTCCCCATAGGTACTCATTTTTCATCCCTGACAAAGTTAAAAGAAATTAAATTGATCCATGAAATTTAAGCTTGGAAACCACTGGCTTATTGTAGATCAGCATTCACATAGAAGTTGGAACAATGAATTAGAAACATAAATGAAAATGACCTTCCTTTCTCCTTACATCTAGATATGATCATTATACCAAAAGATTGAGTCATTTTGGAAATGTGACCTGAGATATGTACTTAATATCTGTGTCAGTTTCCCTTTCTGTAATACAGGAATACTTTCATAATATGCGGAAGCATTAAAGAATGATTTAAATATTATTTTATAAGCTGATACAAAAATATAACAATATTTACAGCAATGTAGTACGCTATGCTTAAGAGCACAGATTAAGATACATGCCTGGGTTGAATCCCAACTCTGCTTAGTGGCACGTGATTTTAACACTACTTAAACTGACCCCTAGATAATACACATAAATTGCAAACTCTTTGTTAAAGTAAGTATGCCTTAAGTCCTCCTCTTAAACTCCATATTATGATGTCTCCCAGTAGCCTGAATCTGGATAATTCAGCTCAAACTTTTTTTCTTCACTAGCAAATGGAACCTACTCTAACGAAGTTATTTGCAATTTTAGAAAGCTGTTTTAGAGATTCTTCCTTTCAGAGAAATAAAATGGACTTCCTTATAAATGTCTTCCATCGGCTCTAGTTCCTTCTTCAGTTGCAACCTTAAAATAGTAACCACAAGGTTTTTAGGGAAATGAAAATACCGTTATATTAGAATGATGGGTATATATCCTTATATATTTGTCCAAACCCATAGAATGTACAACACCAAGAGTGAACCCTAATGTATACTATGGACTTTGGGTGATAATGACATGTAGATGTTGGTTCAGTGATTTTAACAAATGTACCACTCTGGTGAGTGATGTTGATAATGGAGGAAACTATCCATGTTGGAGGCAGAGGCCAAGTGGTATCTGAGAAATCTCTGTATCTTCCGCTCAGTTTTGCTGTGAATCTAAAACTGCTCTAAAAAAAATAAAGTCCCTTAAAAATGGTAATCATATTCTCAGGACAATTCTCAGTATTTTTATGAGGGTAAAAATCATAGCACATGTTGCGACAAAGAATTTTTGTGCTGTTTGGTAGACTATAAAAGATGAAAAACAGATGACAGAATTTAAGGATATTTATGATGTGAGAGATAAGAATTATTTGAAAAACTGACTGAAATCTTTCAGAAACCATTAAAGGAAGAATTCCATAAGCAGAAGCACACTATGATAGTTAATTTTATTTGTTCAAGGACTCATATTGCAAGCATTAAATCAAGCATGGGCTTTGATTCTGTGAGCCCAGATTCACATACTTAGGGAGATAAAAGCAAACTGTGATCCATGTACATAATTGGAAACTAAAGGCTCATGGTTAATTGCATTGTAGTTTTTAAATTTCTACAGCCGAGAAGCCTGAAGTCACAGGTCTTTGAGGTCCTTCTGGATATCCCACAGGGTATCTGCACTCTTCTTGAGTTGGGCAACCTCATCATCCTTCAGTTTCTGGTTGATAACACTGGTCAATCCCCGAGCATTCAGGATACATGGAAGGCTCAGGAAGACTTCATTCTCAATGCCATACATCCCCTGTCAGACAAGAAAACCACTGAGATTAACAAAATGAAGTCAGAGGTAAGAACGATCACAGGTCCTATGTGTGATCAGAAAGAATTGTAGGAAATTCGATAAGCACAAGCTCATTCTTTAATTTTCATCACTTACAGGACCGCATTTCCTTAGTACTTGTGTTTTGAGTTAGGTTTTCTACATAGAATATACAAATATACACAACGAAATAACTAGAAATTAATAATAAGGACTTTAATGAACTTTATTGACACTTCTATCCTATACTTTAACAGAGTTTAATATATGTCTTCAAGTTAAATTGCATTCATATGTGATTCTTAATGGGCTACTTTTCACGAAATCTTGTTTCTTAAAATTCTTTGGTTAAGAAGATAATTTCAGGTGGTAACCAACTAACGAGATCCAGAATAGTGGTTGGAAGCTATACAAAGGCAAGGTTCTTACAACACTCAAGAGTTACTGAAAAAAAAAAAAGTACAATTTCCAAAACACTTTACCAGTTTGTATTTATCTCATCATACAAAGGAGAATTATAAAAATTTATTGGATGTCTATCCTCTAAAGTCTGTGCTCTCGTTGTCCTGAACTGCTGGAAGGATAAGTCTCCATAAAACTTTGAGAAACAGAAATATCTGTGAACTGAGACTTTATCTTGGCATTCTTTAAATAAATCTATTTACAGAATACAACACTAAACATCATTTTATATTTTGTAACAGTTTCTTACCTTCACCATAGTTGACACTGGATGAATCCTGGATAGATTTTTCAACATGGATTCAATAAGATCAGCCACACTTAATCCAATAGCCCAGTTGGTGTATCCTTTTAGCTTGATGACTTCATAAGCACTAAGAAAAAAAAAATATCATAAAAGAGATTATTGAAATCAGACTCGGTAGTTATTAAAACCAGACTCTTTGGGTTTGACTTCTACTCTGTCTCAAGATTAACTGTTATTTTGAGTAAATCATTTAACCTTCCTTGTCTCAGTGTCTTTTTCTGTAAAATAAGGATAACAATAGTATCTATTTTATAAGTTTATTAAATTAATTCATATGTATGTAAAATGTTTAAAATTTAAACACTACATGGTATTATGTAAAAACTTTGATAAATTTAAATAGTGTTGTACAAGTGAATAAAGTCACAATGGTAAAAATATACATTTTCCAAGCAATCTTCTTATTCATGAACATGAATATTTCCAAAGATAATAGTGAAATTAGGAAACAATGAAAGTAAAAGAATTTTCACATTCAGAGCATCTTGATTTTGAGGTCTCAGGTACCACTGTCACCTAAAAACTATGACCAACTAACTCAAGAGCAAATCGATGACAATACCTTGCCTGGAAATTTTCTAAGCACAAATTGTACACCTCAAAATGCATAAAGGTACTGGTACTTGAGAAGTAGCAGGAGTAACAGTATTAGGAAACTGAGATTTAATGAAATGTATCACAGAATACCTTGAGCAAGTTAAATTATTGGTTAAGCCCTATTTTTCTCATTTGTAAAATAAAGAATTTATGTTAATAAAATTTTAAGGAGCCTTTCAACTTTTTAGATTCTTTTTTTCATTCTAAACGTCAAATTTCTGAAAAGAAATAATTAAAATTGAACTAAATAAAATGATTCCATATTGGAAAAATCAGTTAGTCTTGCTACAACAATCCTCTGCAAATAACAGTTAACATTTATTGAATGTTTATCAATGATAAATATGTGCATAGGTGTGTGTGCTTTTACTCAATTTTCACAATAATTTTATTACCATATGACTTTACAGAGAAAACCGAGATACAACTTAAAGTTTAAAGTTTCCCCAAGACATTAGTGTTAGTGCCATGATTTGAACCCAAGCCCATATTCTTTACTCTTGTCTATTGTTTTATGTAAGCATGAAGGTCATAGAGAGGATGATTAGAAACGAAAGAGATAGAAGAGGGGGAGGAAAGAGAAGGAAAAGAGAGAGACAGAAAGAGAGAGAGAGAGAGAGAAAGAAAAAGAAAGAAAGAAATTAAGAGAGAGAGAGAAAGAAAGGAAGAAAAAGAAAGGAAGAAAAAAAGAAAGAGAGAGAGAGAGAAGAAAGAAAGAAAGAAAGAAAGAAAGAAAGAAAGAAAGAAAGAAAGAAAGAAAGAAAGAAAGAAAGAAAGAAAGAAAGAAAGAAAGAAAAAGAAAGAAAAAGAGAAAAAGAAAAAAAAACGGAGGGAAGGGAGACATCTTTAGTTCAGAGTGGAAAGGTAAATACAGCACAACTTAAACACTTTCAACACTCGATCAACAAGTATTTATTTCAGGCAGTTGTGAAACTGATAGTGTCTAGGTTTACTTTTCTAAGTAAATCATCTTTCCCTGTCAACAGGAGGCATTTTGGAAGCCCTACTCACTTGTTAATTCCACATTTCACACCTTACCTTTACAACAGAATTTCTCTAGAAAAATATTTGCTTTCCCTAGGGGAACTGGAATATTTTTCAGAAGATAACGGCTCATATTTATTATAGTAAGAGTTTATTTAAGGAGGTAGCCATGGAAATTATTTATAATTCCATCAAGTAAAAATGAAATTGTCTTAAATCCCCTTCCACTTGCCTTTCAACCACCATCTTATGCACTTCCTTCCAATTTTCACTATCATTGTCCGTTCCCATTTCTGGATTCAGTTCCTGGAGAGAAACACCTGCCACATTCACTCCGCTCCACACAGCCACTGAAAAATGAAAAACAAACAAACAAACATTTTACATATTTCTGACATTATTTAAAAAAATCTTTTCTTCTCCTAGTTCAGATTTCACCTATGATGCAAATTTCCTACTGGAACTGTTCCAATGACAACTGACTCCAGTATACTTCCCTCCAAAAGACTGACATTTGCATTCAAATAGTCACACATCTGATCTTTTAACTTTCAACCTTTTAGTGTAAAACAGAATTATTGTGTCATATTTACGGAAAATATGAAACTCTTGTTTTTCTCTAAGCTTGTGGAATCACAAGAGATTCTAGTTCAAGACTATCCTAAACTTTTGGTTTGAAGAATTCTTAACTTTCCTCCTGCTTATTTTTCTAATAAGCCCATTTTTTTTTAAAGGTTAAAAAAAAAATTCTTGGCTAAGACCCAAATATAATCAAAGTATCTCTTTCTCATGCCTCAAGTTCATTCTATTTCTTGAAAGAAATTTCACATAACCAAAATGAATTTTTCTACTCTTAACTGGATCAAATATTTCCTTCCAAGAATGATTCCAGAGGCACAGCAGACAAAGGTGTTGGCTATCATTGGCTATTTGATGCACCAAAACAACCTCCTTACCTATTCTTAACACCTGCTCAGCCAAAAGCAAATATGGAAAATCTAGGCATACAAATATGAATAAAGACATGCTCTGTTGCCGTGCACAAGCTCAAAATCTACTGGGAGAAACAGACAAGTAAAGGAAACTAAACCAATGGAATAAGCTCTCACAGAAATATGGAGAAAGTATAATAAATATCGGGGGGAAATGAGTGCAAGAAAGGGCTACAAATATAAAGGCATTTGACCTAGGCCTTGAGAAATAAGTATGTGTTCCTCACGGACCTTTGGAAGTGCACTGTAGACTCAGAAAATATGAGCAAAAGCATCCGGTGAAGTCTAGTATGGCTAGAACCAGTTATGAAAGGCAAAGCTGTCCATGGCCAAAGATCTCCTTTCAGTCCACAACTTTGGTGAATTCAGGCTCATTGTGGAGAAAACTAAAGCATTTTCAAGGTCTTTGAAAGCTATGAGATCTATATAATCACGTCAGGGTGAGCATGGTTTAATTCTCTTTCATTTCATGTATATAATATAGATCAATACGAAAATGGGGGTGGATGTTTTGGAAAAAATGACACAGTAATAAGTGAACAGAACATTGGATAGAAGTCAGAAGACATGATTCCAGTTGTAATCATGCCACTAACTAGCTAAAGGATCTTCAATGAGCCACTATGCCTGCTTTGCCTCAATTTTTTCCTCATTACAATGTAAGTCTTGAACTAGAGGACATGTAATATTACTTTCAGAACGGCGGTTCTGGTAATTATATATTTGTAATAACTAGCATTTATTTTGAACTTTTACTGTGTACCAGACATCGTACTAAATAATTTATATAGGAAATAAATTCAGACAAATTCTTAGATATAAGTAATACTTGAATAAAGTGGTTCAATGTGTCAGAAAAAAAAAAATCGGCATCATTATATATAAAAAGGCACAAAGGCAATAATTGTAAGACCAAATTCTTATCATAGCAAAGGAAACTCTACTAAACTCACATTATAAACTCTCATTAAATTCAAAGGAAAATTTATACTTTAACCTTTTAGGGAGAAAATAGCTCCTTGCATACTGGGTGGAAATAAATTTAGTAAAACACAGGTTATCATTATCATTATTAATATTAAAGTTTTGGATAATTTGTTTCATGCCATAAGTCTATTCAACATATAAAATTCTATGTTTAATAAATATGTTTAGAGTTCTGAAATACAATCACAATTTATAAATGTTTTTTATAAAGTTGTTTGAAACAGAAATATTAATTTAAATAAAAAGAAATATCAACTTAAAATGAAACATTTAGAATAAATAGGTTTTAACTGTTTCAAAACAAAGCATTGTAAAAGAAATAGAAGCGCGATATAATTTTAATGTTGGTCTTTTGCAATTATTAATTTATGTCCAACAATTCTATTTAAATTCCTAAAGAAAATATTTGAGTGATTTACCATATGGTGTCTTATTACTTAAACGATTGATAGTTATGATTAGTAGTTTATTAAAAATCAGATTTCATTTGAAGAAAGATGTTTTTTACATTATTGAATAGTAGACACTGGTTATTTAAAAGCTTTTGTTACCCAATTTATTCTTTCTTCGATAAACATTATGGTTATCATAACTCTGCCCACTGAAAGGGGCTAGAAACAAAGACATACCAGAAGCACTAGCACACCTATCTTAACCTTGGTTTCTAAACGCCATTCCCCTGAGAAGGAAACAGGGCTCACTAGAGAAATAGATGATTCTAGTGCTGATAAAGGGGGTGTACAAGATGAGCCTGGTGCTCTTCATTGTTCTAGAAAGCAAGGAAGGACTCAAAAAATGGCAAGACGTGTCAAAAAGACACAGGAGCCAGCCTGAAGAGCTTGTCACTTGACAAATCTGGGACAATTTGTGCATTATAATGATGGCGACAGAAACTTTGTGGAATAAAGTAAAAACCTGAGTCTACGTAGATATAAATAAATGAATAAATAATAAATGGGTTAGAGAAAGCTCTCTCTTATAGTAGAATCCAAATAATAACTATTAAAGAATTGATGGGGTCAGAATATCATATTTGACATCAGAATAATAATTTATTTAACCAAGAATCATTAACAGGTAAAAGATTGATGAGGAATCAGATATTTACTTAGTATCAAAGTTACCCCCCACACAAATTATTTATTTATAGTGTTAAATGTGTAAAAACATAAAAATAAAATTTGGACATGGTTCCATAGTGTAGCGGTTAGCACGTCTGCTTTACATGCAGAAGGTCCTGGGTTCGCGCCCCAGTGGAGCCACAGTCCATGGTCTACAGCCATGCCACCCTGAACAAGCTCGATGTCTGATCTCGAAAGCTAAGCAGGGTTGGGCCTGGTTAGTACCTGGATGGGAGGCCACCCAAGAAGTCCAGGTGCTGTAGGCATAAACAATAATAAAATAATAAAAAAAATAAAATAAAATTTAAAAACAATAAAAAAAAAAACCCTTCAGAATGGCAAGAACAATACTATAAATACATAGTAATTATTGTCTTTTTTTTACCACTTGAGTCGCCATGTTCTCCCAAAATCCATCCATGGCAGCTGCTGGGATGAATGCCAAGTTTTTCAGCCATAAGATAACGAAACCTAGCAGAATCCAGATTACATCCACTTCCAATCACACGGTGCTTGGGTAATCCACTTAGTTTCCAGGTAACATATGTGAGAATATCCACTGAAATTTTTAGAAATAATACATGTAAA
The DNA here is from genome assembly GCF_000325575.1 of Pteropus alecto. Taxonomy (NCBI): domain Eukaryota; kingdom Metazoa; phylum Chordata; class Mammalia; order Chiroptera; family Pteropodidae; genus Pteropus; species Pteropus alecto. Next base: position 6,788,819 of record NW_006436288.1, read on the forward strand.
TAAATCAAAACCAATTTCAACTGCTATGCCAATTAGAGGGCGCCCTGACTTCCTCCTCTCCCGTGTCCCCATTCCCCAAATGAAACGTGCCCAGAAAGATGTAAATAATTTGACTTTCCATGGGGGTTGGAGACAAAAAATAAAAACCTTCAAGTTTTATATTAAGAGAAATAGTAAAACATGAAAATGGAATATTGTGGTTTTTTTATTTACGTTATTACTTGAAACAAGAATACCTAAAAACCTTGCAGATTAACTAATTTACTGTATATAGAAAGGAACAGAAAAAGGGTTGAATTAGATTGTCACTTTAGTTTCTTCTAATTCTAACGTTCCATGATTGTTAATGACTGTCATCATAAACCAAATGCCATTGGTGACTAAATTATCAAGGCATGCTACTATAACTTTTCTTGGGCACCGATAATATTTAGTAAACGATTATGATAATACAGGGTATTAACATTTCCTACTATTTAATGAAAGGACCACTATGACAGAGCCTTTATTCTGGTGTGGCGTGGCCCCGAGGCTGTACAGAGGCAAAACTTGCTAGTCTAGACAGGAATATGTGCACACAAAGAAAGCAAGGGGTTAATCTTGCAGTTTCCACCTCCACACTCATAACAGACACTGGCTGAGATATTTTAAGGTCATTTTGGAATAGATATTATAAACTCTTCCTTGGCAACTTGGGTTCAGTGGGAGTGACTCTCTATTGTTAAGACTTTGAAACTATACCTGAAAAGCTGTATAATCAGTTATTAATGTCTGCCACAGGATCAGCATGCAGCAACTCCATATGTGCCAGCTATCTTATTCCTATCTGCTACTCCGAGAACTTTTAGATGCAAGATCGAACTAGTTAGCAAGCTGCAATCCAGGATCGAAGAGAATAAGAATAATACTAAAATAATCTCTGTCCTTGCTGGCTATCAACTCTAAATATTTCATATATTCCAAGGATTCCTCTAGCTCTAATTCACAATTTTTCTCTATGTGTCAGAGATAATCAATTTTACCATTTTATCAATGTATCTCTTATGCCCAGCACTAAACAATAAGCTTGGTGGCAAATTATAGACAAAAGAAGTGTGAAATAGAGAGTGAATTGTGACTGTTTAGGCTAAAAAAAATGCATTTCTTTCTGAACAGAAGTTTTAAGATGCAACATTTGGTGTTCGCATATATTTGTCCATCGGTATAGTCTATTCTATTTTTAAACCTGGACTGATTAATGGCTTTCTTAAACTCTTTTCAAATTCAATCAGATTCAGTTTTGAAGAGTTTTAGAGATATAGGATGCTAGAATTTTTCTGGAAAATGGAAGGTCAAATATGCTAAAATATTTCTTACAAAAGCCACATTTAAACGTTTCATTATGCATTCATTCTAAGATAATCTTTATAGAAATTTTAAAAGCTTTTAGACTCTACAACAAACTTGGATAAAACAAACAGATGGAATTGCTTTGTGGAAAACTCTTCTCTCATTTTTAAACATTTGACCTGGGACAGTTACATTTGTTCTGCAAATACCACTCCCACGGCCAATAACAGGACTCGTGAATTGCTTCTGTTAGTAAATACCAGAACAAAATTTTTAAGTTCAGAAAAGAAAATAAAACAAGATCCCAAAACACTGAAATTAATAGAACTGAACCTTCAGGCATTATAATGATACCTGGGTTAGAAACCACAATTATGATGCAGTCAGGACTGTACTTGATGATCTGCGGAATAATGAATTTGAAGACATTAACATTCCTCTGTACCAGATTGAGACGACTCTCTCCCTCTTGCTGGCGGACTCCTGCAGTTACCACCACCACCTTAGAATTGGCAGTCACAGAGTAATCTGGAAGGAGAGGGGGCAAAAGGTACTTTAAATACAATTCTTCATCAAAACATATCTTATATGATATGCTCTAGAAACCTAAACCTACAAAAGCTTCTAGAATTTATATGAGAATTACATTTTCTATATTATATGATTTTGAAGTGCAATGCTCTTATGGCTTCTTCCTCTGATGGGGTACATTCCAAACATAAAATTGGTTCAGAGAATGGACCAAGGAGGAAATCAAGAAGTCCCTAAATTATATTTCTGGCTAACAAATTCAACATGCTATTGACTTTAAGGAATACTGGATTGTCAGTAAAATGCAAAGCATAAACTGTGAGTCCAAGTTTAACAGGCAGCCTTCTAATAAAAAAGCGATTTAAAGGTACCTTTAGGTTTGTAATGTTAATTCAGTCTATGAAGGGGAAGAAACCAAAGTGTTTATTCTTGGCTAGAAATTAATTTCTAATACTCGGTATTTTAAGGAAGTGTATTAATTTTTAGCAGTGAGTTTCTCTCAAGAATATTTTAATTTTTCCTCAAGGAAGAGTGTCCTTTCCCAACAGATATAGACATTATGATTTGATGTGATCATTAGACTCAATAGCTATGGATGACTCATAATTAACCTGTGTGGCTATGTGATTTTTGACAGTCATTAATACTTTATCAGTATCTTCTCCCATAAAATGGAGGTAATAGGACCTATCTCTCATAGGATTGGTGTGAAGATGAAGATGAGACATACAAAAAATTTCACAGTACCCAGAATACTAACAATTCAATGAATACAGTTATTATTCAATGTTGTATTGTTAGAAATTATTTTGAAGGCCCACATTTCTGTATCTTTAGCACAGCCATGCTGTAGATTTATTATTGCATAAATGTGTGAATTCGGAACAGAGACGACTAGAATATGAATTTATTTAGTTTCTTTAAGGCACTTCTATTACTTTGTGCAAATATTTTTTTTCTAGCCTAAAACCTTCCTGTTTTTAGATACACATAAAAAACATAACACAACTTCCCATAATGACACGTACCAAACATGTGGAAGTCACGTGGGGGTGAATTTACAGAGGTAACACATGTGTTTGTCCTCCAGGATTAATTGGAACCAGAAGAAAAGAAGAAACTGCTAACACTAGATGCACCAAGATGAAAGACTAATTTTATATTAGAATGAGGATGTCACTTTATTCTTAGATCACACTGGGCATAAAATGAAACTACCTTTATCTGCCACAATTTTAGGTGTCTGAAGAAATAAGCTCCCATGCTGCAGATCCATCATTTCTCCTTTGAGTTTATCTTCCAAAACATCCACAAGAGCAAGCTCATCTGCCAGAGACTAAACAGAAAAACAGGTGTTAGACCCCTAAGCCACTCTAGGATACCTCAGCTCAGATTATGACCCAGAGACCCTTTAAATAGTTAAGCACCAAGTATCTAAAAACCTCAAGAATTTTACTGTGGAGTTAGGTGTGCTCTTTAAACAATTTCATGATAAAACATCTCGAATAATGAACTATTAATACTATAGGACACTGGCTTTTCAGAATTTCACCTTCTAGTACTCAACTAGGATTCAGCTATAGTACAAACTGCTTTAAGAATATGTAAACTTAAAGATTCCTGATGAAACCAACTTGGTCCAACAGGGGCCTCAGGGTGCACAAAGCTTTACATTACTGGGTGATGGTGGTAAAGAAAGAGACTCACCCAGACCCAGAAAAGCCTTGGGCAGTTGTGTCCATCCTGAGATCACCCTTATTTTGGAGGATTTCTAAGGGCAGATCTGGTTTAAACTATCAAGAGTTTGAGTTCACTTTAGAGTAAGATTCGAAGCCCTGGTTGAAGCTTGGAATCTTCGGGTTGGCTCTGACCAAGTTGAATATCTTAGTGGAGAAAAGAAGAGTCTACTAAACAGAGGGGCCCAGGACTAGTAGATTCTCCATACACGATCAATCTGAACTTGCCTGGTTTCAGAGTTCTCTTGTTTTCTATTCCAATCATCATCCTATGCCACCCATCCAAAATAAAATCCTAAATCAATAAATATACTATTTAACCTTGATCTAGTATCATAACTTCATGTTTTATATGTAACACATTTTATATGTTTATACATTCTCTACATCGCAACATGAATAGTGGGAGAAAAAAATAAAACTCTGGATTCTCCCTTTTAGTTGTTTGTTCTTCAGCAAGTCCTTGATCTTTTCTTGTAAAAATGAGGGTGGAAGGTGTCAATTTAGATGCATCTAAAAAACCTTTCAGCTTTGAAACGTGGTTATCTTACAGAAACTCATTATTTGCAAAATCTTTGAAAAGTATTATCCCTCCCACTGAACATCACTGGAATCTTTGCCTTTACTGTTTTAGGGCTGTTAGCAAAATAATTAGCTTAATATGATTTATCAATACCGGTGCCCACTTAGAAATGCAAATACCATTTCTAAGGATAGTGTGATCAGCTATACGGGGGAAGGGTATTGATGGGAAAAAAAGGATAGGTAATTAGGGTTCAGGAAGCACCTTGAAGGATAAGGTGGAGCAGCCTAGGGTGAAACTGGAGGAGTAAGGAAGGTGCTGACCAGGAGAGGGTGAAGCAGCGGAGAAAAGTGAGATGGCCAGTAAGAAAACTTGACCTACTTTAGCTTGCCAGAAAAGCAGGTCTGCTTCCTGCAGGAGCCAAGAAATGAGCTCCATGCTGTCTGTCTCTAGAATCCCAGTGCCTGGCTAGCCTCATGAGGTAAGCTGTGAACGTTTGCTTGTGAGGGTTTCTCTGAGACTCAAGCTTCCGTATGACTGAATGTGTTCTTAGTTCCAAGCAACTAATTTACTTGCAAACTTCTGAAATGACCATTTTATGAGTTGGGGGTTACTCAGTAAATATTTTCTCATTTCTATGTGTGCCAAATACTGGCATTAATTTTCATCTAATTTTACTTAAACACATATTTTTACATTTTTGAAATAGTTTTGCTTCTGCAGCTTCTGACAAGGTTACACAAGACTCTTTTGTGTTTTTTAAGTCCTCGATTAATACAGCAGGTCCTCACATAACATGTTTAATAGGTTCTTAGAACTGCAGCAAAATGATCTATAATAAAACTGATTTTACCATAGGCTAATTGATATAACGAAGAATTAAGTTCCTACGGCATCTCATCCATGTTATAACCAAATGACGTTATTCAGCAACCTGCTGTACAGTATAACTTAATAATAGCCATAACATTCCGTCAAGGTCCTGAGCACTGGGAACATCACTCTTATTTTAGTAACATCACATGCGGTGCTGTTGAAATCAACAGGGCAAAACAATTTGGGGCTTAAATGGAAAAGGATGTCACAGGAACTCAGATCCTGTATTTTGTTTCAGTGGGTGTAGAGAATTGGCTGAGAAGTGCATACGCAGCTGGCAAGGAAGAAAGAGATCCAACGCTTTCAAAAAATAATTGTAGCGCTGAATTTAGCTGCATCTGTACCACAGAATAACCTCCAAGTGTGGAGGCGGCAAATAAAAGATATGTGACTAAGTACCGATGCTGTTGTTTGGCTTAAATAAATCTACTTCTACAGTCACATATTGTATAGTCTATGAATTTACCATCCATTTATTTCACTTGGGATGTAATATATATGTGTATATATATATTAAAATATTCAAAACAGCAAGCCTTAGATTAATTGCAAAAGCAATAACTTATTAAGGAACTAGGTCACTTAGAAGCCAAGACGATCACTATTGAAATTTTGTTTAACATACTACAAAAATGTCTTTTAATCTAAAGTCCTGTGTGGATATGGCCATAATCTGCCTCTTGGTCCTCTTAGCCAATACATTACTGCCACAATGTCTTAATATTTGATGACTGCATTTTTATATTCAAGTGTTTAGTCTGCATAAAATTTTGTTTGAGGAAAAGGTATAACATTTTCCACATAACTGGCTAAATGGACAAGCACTATTTTTTCAATAATGTTTTTCTTCTCTGGAATACCACTTCTATCTTATTAAACACTGTTTGGGCCTGTTTCTTGGCTTTTAGTCTGTTCCATTAACCTGTCTATTCTTGAACAAAATCCAAATTTTAATTAAGTCCTACTTTTAAGCCAAGTCCTTCATTAAAAAAAAAAAACAACTATTTTCCAATATGTCTTTAATTACATTGCTCCTTCTAAGAGACTTCTTATGCTGTGTTTGTATTACAGAAATGTGGCAACAGTTGACTGAATCGAAAATAGACACTCAAACCAAAAACAGCTGGACACAGAGGCTCAGGGTAGAATAACTTTGCATGGAAGCTCTATATGACCCTAACAACATGATGAGGACTTGATGATTAAATACAGAGCTTGTGATTGGTAGTGGGGCAGAAGTCATATTTGGCAGTATAGGCCATAAAAAAGGAAAAGCTATGATCAAAATTCAACCAAAAGTAAGTACAGTTTATTAATAATAGCAAGAATATTCATTTATTTAATACATACTTATTACTGAATGCGACAGGCATTATTCTACTAATCAGGAATACAGCGATGAACAAATTTGGGAAAGTCCCTGCTCTCATGGAATGTATCAGGAAAGGAACAGGAATTAAGCAAACAATTTAAGATGATTCTGATGATGGAAGTGCTATAAATACCAAAAGGCAGGGTGATATTAAAGTTACTGGGAAAGTTACTGCAAAGGTGTGATATGAATGATAGGAAGTCGTCAACTCCATGATGGTCTAGGGTAGACATTCCAGGTGAAGCACTCAAGTAAAAGGGTTTAAGCAGAAATAAGCTTAAGCAGAAATGAGCTTGGTGTTTTGAAGAAAGAGGGCAAAGAGTAATAGATGAAGTCAGAGATGGTACCACTACATTGCACTGGAAGGTGCTCCTGACACTGAATGGTGCCCACCCTGGAGCCTGCACTATACTGCTCCGCTCTGAGACAGGCAGGGAGAGAGCCTTGACGTCTCACAGGATTTTATGTGTGTACTGTGACACTATTGAGAACTTTTAAGTACAGGAGCTACTATTTTTGTAAAAGCTCACTATGGTTATTATGTTGGCAATGAGGGTGAGGGAGTGAGTAAAAGTAAAAGCAGAAAATAACTGAGCCTTAGTAATGGTGGGATGCTGTACTAGGGAGCCTGAGTTGTCTTCATGGGCCTCGCTGAGGTGTGGGCCTCCTCAACCTCTCTATCTCTGATGCTCTAGATTTGCTCATTTTAGGGCCAAAGTAATGTGTGTATTCTATAAAGCACACCAGTGATGGATTCAAAAAGCCAGAACTGGCACTCACTGTCTGTGTGATCTTAATTAAGTCACTTAATCTTTGAGTTTGTTTTTTTTTCCACCAGTAAACGTAGATGACAATATCTTTTTAGAACTTTCGGAGAGAAATGAGGCAAAATACAGACACTGACAGAGCAGGCACTTTTATTTTCCTTTCTCTAGTAAACTAGTGGTGTTTACAATCCTTACCAAATATTAATGACAATTTGAAGCACTTTAATCTTTACCCATAAAAATAAAATTTAGATATTTTTAATTAGTAAAAAATGGTCTTTAAATAAGGCAGTCATTCCCTCACAGTATTGAAATTGGAAGATTCCTACTGTGTTAGCAGTAAAGTCAGTTCTTTCAAGCACCAGAATTCGGCCAAGGTATTGTATAACTGCAGATACAGTCTCATTTGAATTGTTTACTAAGGAAGATTTTAAATTTACAATTAAAATAATCACAGAGGTATTCATAGAATCATGATAGCTCAGATACAGATTCTTGAAAAATCCTAATTTTGAGATTAGCAGAAGGAACGAAAACTCTTTAGCTAGTATTTCATTTTTACTTTTATATTTTATCTGCCTAAATACTAGCATAGAATTAAAAGAAGTTAGAGAGTCACTATGGTTAAGAGTTCGGATTCCTGGGTTCAAAATATAGCTCTGCCACTAACAGCTGTGTGACTGTGGGCAGACTACTTAATCTCTTTAAGTCTCAGGCACCTCATCTGAAAACAGGATATGAACAGTTACCATTTCCTGAGGTTATGATGTAAAATGAAGCATTTCAGTTAAAACACTTCATTATGTTACATACTCAATAAAATATTTTACAAAAGAAATGTAAGCTGGAATACTTTTCATTTTTACTGACATGAACACTGAGCACTAAATTGTGGTTATTTAAATTTCCTGTAATTTGGGAAGCAGTTATCCTAAATCATAGGCCCCTAATCAATTAAAACTAGCTAGGAAAAAATGCTAAAGAACAAAATTTTCATTGTTGCGCATTACATATTTTAGTTGACTTCTCAGTGAGGATTCAGAATTAGTTTCTTCAGAATTTAAAGTTTTCAAACAGAAATATGCTTGGCTAGAAGTTATTCAAGCAGCCTTCACACAAATACAAAGAGACAGTATGCTCTACTGAAGACAAGGCGGCATTTTTTTTAGAGTGGGAGGGGTTCCTACATTTAAGGCAGCCTTCAGAAAGAGCAAGAATCAATTCAGTGAGGTAAATAAGAAAAGAGCACTTTCCTCAAAAGTCCTTGGAGACTAAAGAAAGCTAACTATGGTTTGAATCACAAGGGATACATAGGCAAGCCAAAAGTCTATGAAGGTATATAAGAAAAATATACTCTGGAAGAGTGGAAGGTGATAATAGTAATGTACCAGTGTTCAATCTCTTGATGTTGATAATTGCATTGATTATGAGAGAATATGTCCTATTTTTTAAGAAATGTACTGATGAACTTAGAAGGAAAGAGAG
>NW_006436288.1:6797487-6835822 GCF_000325575.1 Pteropus alecto
AAAATTTATTACATAGAAATAAATAACTAATATATATATATATATATATATGTACACACACACACACACACACACACACACACACAAAGGGAATATAACAAAATGTTAAGACCTGGTAAATGTGGGTAAAGTGAATATGAAAGTTTAACTTTTTACTCTTGCAAATTTTCTGTAAATTTGTAATTATTTCAAAATAAAATTATTAGGGAAAGGTTTGAGGGAAATAATGGGAATATTTCCCTGACCAGATTATTTATTAACTGTAGAGGGTAGCGGGATCTTTGCGATGGAGAAATCTTGCAGTTAGCACTTCAACCAGAGGATCTCAGGCACCAGCCATAATGAGACTTGCTGAACATCATGTGACTCCTAATGTGATGCACTGGGAAGGATATTACCTCACCTAGTCATAACTCCACCCAAAAATTTAACCTGCACCTAATTACAAGGAAACATCAGACCAACATAAATCGAGAGACATTCTACAAAACTGACATGGACTTTAAAACTGTTGGTAAGAAAGACAAAGAAAGGCTGAGTAACAGTTTCAGACATGACAAGCATATAAAATACATGATTGTGGATCGGGGTGAAACAGCTATAAAAAGCATGATTTTGATAAATGCAGAATTTTAAATCTGGGCACTGTATATTATATAATAGTATTATACAAATGGTAAGTTCCCCGAGTGTCCTAACTCCATTGTGTCAGATAAGGAGAAGATCATTCTCTCAGGAGATACATCCTCAAGTATTTAAGGATGTAACAGCCTGTCTGTAACTTCAAAGTATTCAGGAAAAAGAAATATTTTAAAGATACAATAAAATTCTGAAAAGTTCAAAGAGACTATACACATGCCGAAATAGTCTATCATGTATGGTGTTCTTGAAACATACCTTTCCCAGAATGCTGATGGCACACGCCATACCGACTTGTCCAACACCCACTACAGTGATCTTATTGTTTGGGACCGCTGCCTCTTCTGCAACTGGTGCAATCAGTTTTTCCTTAAGAGTTGCCATTGTGCACTGCAAGAAAAGAATCAAAATATTATCCATACATCCACAACATAGACCTGAATGGGAACAATCCCCAAAATGTTGCAATTTTGAATGAAAATCCAGTTTCAAATGAGCCAAATGATATTCTAGAACACAGAATATACTTTAAAGAACCATGTGACCCCTTTAATGGAGAATTTAATCAAAACAAAATCTCCATGAAGCCCATTAGAATTTGGGTTCTTCTCTTCAGCCTATGATTCTGTATTAGTATTTAACAAGTTGTAACAATTCTGTCTTGTGGCTATTCATTAAATACATGATTTGGGGGAAAATAGCTTTAGAAAAACAGAAGACATTACGTTTAACTGATTTGCTTTTATCCCCACTATAAAGAATTTATATGCAACTACATAACTAACTTAGGGATCATCTAAGGTTGGTCTAAAAAAAATAATGGCCACTTATGAACATAATTTCCACTACTAAAGGTTCTAATTACTCTTGGAAGATAGGAACTGACTGGTTCTTCTACTTTCTTCTACTTAAGTCTTACTTAACATGTGTCACAGTGTATTGGACATACAACGTGTGCTTAAATAAACATAGTGGCAATAATATAGTGATAATGTTTGTGCAAAATATGCAAACAATTAATTACCCTGAATTCCTTTTAGTGCATCTTGGAGCTTATTGAAAGGTGGGTAGATACTTAATACATTTTCATTTCAAGGGGCAACAGTAGAAAAACATCAGCCTGTGAATCGGTTTATTTACAGCTATTAAAGAAAATAAGCCAAAATAAATTCAAAAGTAAAACAAATAAAACTGAGACCTTTTGGAAAACATTCTGTCCAGTAACACCAAATTTATTTGTGCCATCAGCTAAAACAAATAGCAAAATTTATTTTATCACCTTGCCTTCTTAAACATAGGGTAAAGTTCATAACCCCTGTCTTCAGAATTAAGCATCTTTTATAATTGTATCCCATTATAATGTCTATTGTTTATGTTTGCCTTTTATTTAATGTTAGACTGTCACCTTAGTGGCCATTTGTTTCAAACTGTACTCCTGCTTCCAGGTCTTATTTTTTGTTTCTCATCTGCAATAAACTAAGTAACAAAACCTAGTTTAGTTAACTAACTGTATATGTTAAGAGTTAGTAAATCCAAGTTGGAATAAATTACTTAAATTGGGAGACAACTGTGTAACAGCTATTTTGTTCTAAGCTATTTTTCCCCAAAGTTATTTTCTCTAATCTTTAGGGACTAAATTGAGAGATTATTTTGCCTTTAGAGAGCACATTTGCAGTTTCTTGTGGATGCTACAGAAATATAGAACAGCATGCAACTGTCTCCACAAACAGACGACCTTACTACAAAATTCATACATGTCCTGCATTTTGAGCAGAATCAGAAGAATGCTGCATCTCTTGTTGAACAGAGATACAAGTGCATTGTTTTTCTCCATTAAGTTTATTTTCGTTAGTTGGTTTAAGATCCTTTAGGTATATATGGAACCCAGTAAACAGGGGAAAACAAAATTCCAGAAATGGTTGCTATATATAGATTAGTTGTTCAGAGAGACCTTTTAAATTAATTTTGGAAATTTCAGAAACTACAATTTAGAAACTTGAGCCAGTACAGATCTTCTTTCATATCTTTCTAGAGGAAAGTGTTTTTCTTTAATCTTTCTTTAATAAGAGTTATGAGAAATTAGAAGACAATATTTTGTATTGTATGTAAGACTGCCAAGATCAGAGTGGTGCCTGTAAGGAAAAAGCATGATAAACTGGGTAAAAACAACCTCTGGTTCTAGGTCTTTTATATTCTCATCCCCCTACACCCTTGTGGCTATAAATCATTAGAAATAAACCTTAAGCTCAGGAACAAAGATCCCCTTTACGAAATATCTCTCGATTCTACTTCTTAAAAAGCCATCTTGCCATCTAATTCCTCCACTGAAGCGCCAGCTCTCCCCTCCCCCCACCTCATACCAGGACCTAATTGCAGCGCGCGCTGGCGCCACAGGCCACCTCTTCCTCTCTGCGGCCGCAGCAGAAAGCGGCAGGTCACAGAGTAGGCGGCAACCACAGATCTCCTCGGAGAAAGTCTCTGGAGAAAAAGTCTAGGCCTCCCTTATTCTCAACACCCAAAGCTGGCAAAGTAAACAAGGCACCCGAAGCATCAAGAAAAAAGGCCAGAAATGAACCCGCCTATAGTTCTGGTAAGGGCTGAGCCTACAGCAGCCAGGTAAAGACTGGAGCGCAGGGTCAAACCCGCAGATCATCCTTTACCCTCACCCTCGCATAAGCAGGGCATTTCTTCATCCCACGGTAGTAGATTCCAATACTCAGGTTCCAGATCAGGCTGCCTTCGCTTGTCACCTGGTTCCTTCTCCCTCCCCCAGCTCCTCAGGCACATATTCGTGCTCCAGCCAGCAGGCACTGGGGGTGATGCGGTCGCCATGGACATGGATCAAGGACACGAGAGCCCAGGTTTTAGCTGCAAAAGCAACAAGTCTCTCCCCTGCAGAGCACTGGCTGCAGGAGAGCCCTGCTGAGCGGCGGACAAAGCCGGGAGCTCAGTTGCAGCCGCTTCGCTCCGCCTCTCTTCGCCTCGCTCCCTTTCCGAGGGCACGACCTGCTGCCCCAAAACCAGGAGCTAAATCAAGGCTAGAGTCCGGATGCTCAGGGATCAAGGTCCCAGAAGACAGAGCTCTTTCTCAGTCCTTCCCCCAGTCTTGCTACACAGGGACTCCCCTGCACGTCCCACCCAGTTCGCCTGCGAGCCGGGATTCAGGATATTGATGTGAAACTTACCAGGAGGCCGAGGACTCTCCAGACTGCAGAAAGAGTCGCGCGAAGAAGACAATGTCAGCTGCCTGCGTCTCTTCAGGCGCAGGATCTGCAAGGAGGGAGGACGCCGGGCCCGCCCCCTCCGCAGCCTCTTAGCTTTCTCTATTGTGATTGGAAACCCGAGAACCGCCTACCCCTCCGCTCGCCTCGCTCAATCCCCTTCAAGGACAAGGGCTCAAGTGTGCACATTTCCCTCCTCCTCCCCAAACGAGCAGGTCACCTTCTGGTGGCTAAGGCGGCCTCCGCTTTCAGCCCGTCTCACAGTCGGCAGGCTCTCAAACACAGAGGCCGCGTTATTTCTAAAACCTGACCATCTTCGCCCCTTCTAGACTTTCAGGCTCTTGTTCAACTAGATTTAATCCGAATAGAAAAGAAAATTTAATTTTGCTTTTCAGGTCAACTTTAGTGGACCACTGTTTCTAGCTAAGGTGTTGGTGGTGTGTTCCCCTGGGATAATACTGTTTCTTCGGAATGTTTTTAAAAATAAAACTGAATTTTCCATTTTTATCATCTCAGTTATAAAGTTCATTTGATGCAACAATGACTGGTGGATTCCCCACCACCACCACCATCACCTAATTCAGCAGATAGGCATTAATTGCCTACTGGTCGTCCAACAAAACCAGTGAAGCCTAGTGCTTGCCTTCTGAACTTCTTTACAGGTCTGTGTGGTCTCGAGGGCAGAAAATATGGACCCACTAGTAAGAAGTAGTTTCTCTGTTAGTTTCAACTCAGTGCCTGGTACCTCAATGCAGTGCTGGTGAATGGATGAATGAATTATGAAAGATGAAGCAGAAATTCAACTTCGTGTGTGTGTGTGTGTGTGTGTGTGTGTCTGTGTGTGTGTGAGTTTTAATTAAAATGCTGTCAGGTAGGTATAGCAATCTCACAAACTCCCTGTATGTAAAAGAGAGTTTTTGTTAGTAGCGTGTTTGTTTGTTTGTAAGTGGCCATTAATCCTATAATTGATGCTTTAATTTCATTTGATGAAGCAGAAATTCAACTTTATGTGTGTGTGTGTGTGTGTGTGTGTGTCTGTGTGTGTGTGAGTTTTAATTAAAATGCTGTCAGGTAGGTATAGCAATCTCACAAACTCCCTGTATGTAAAAGAGAGTTTTTGTTAGTAGCGTGTTTGTTTGTTTGTAAGTGGCCATTAATCCTATAATTGATGCTTTAATTTCATTTCAGTGCCAAATACTGAAGGTACAAAGATGAATATAACACTATGCCCCTTGAGATGCTACCAATTTAGAGGAGATAAGTAGGCAAACTCTTTCAATTATATTACAATGTGATAAATGATAATAGAATTTTGACTAAATCTCTAAGAAAGGGATGTGTTTAGAGGAATTGATAAACCTTAAACTTTCTAGGATTATAGAGTCCAGTTAGTGAGAACTTTGAACATCCCTAAAGATACAGTTCAGTTACAAATTGAAACAGGATGATCAGGGAAAGGTAGAGTTTGGCAGATAATCTTGAATGCATGATTACCTTCACCTTGAATCCACCTTTGAAGCAGAACTAGCAAGTCACTCCAGCAAGAAATCTGGAAGCCACCCAAAATCTTCTTCTCATTTACTTTCCAAAACAGTTAATCTCCATCTTCTATAGACTTCTAAATATCTCTCCAATTTTCCCCTTCTTGCATTTCTTATTGTGTGTCTTTGTGTAAAGGGGGAAGAGGTGGAACAGGAAAAAGTAAGGTCGCTATTTTTTCTACCCTCATTCCCCACCCCCCCACCACCAATGAGTTACTAATCTGATTGATCAAAGTGAATTTTCCAACTACAACTCTGAATGCCAGGAAAGCTCACACTACTTGCCTCAAAAAATTTTGAGAATTGTATACCCAGGAAAGTTTTTTTTTAAGTGTGAAGTGTGAAAGACAATTTTTTATATACAACGGTTCAGACCATACACTCCCCAGTGAGGTTCATGACACACTACCCCAAAATTTGGTCCCTTGCCATATTGAATACGTTAAGCAGAAGGAATTTGAGAAAACAACAGAAGCAGAAAGGTCACTCTGACTTCCTTATATCTCCTCCTTCTTCACCGAGAGCAGGGGATGAATCTCCCATGTGAAAGGCACCCTCCTGTACCAGGAGGAAGGTAGGCATTATCATCAGGACCGAAAAATCTGTATAAATGAATTTTGTTAAAGTAATCTTTATCTTCCTAGTTCTTCACCATTTACTACCCCTAGCTCAAACTCCTCTTTTCAAAGTCTTCACATATTTATTGTTTCTTCGTCTAAAAAGTACAGAAACTTTTTGCTCTGGAGCTTTTATCCTGATCCATTGACCTCGAGGTGTTGTGACCAGAATAACCAGACCCAACTTGAGTGCTCTTAACCAGGAGACAGTTTATTAGCCGGCGGCTGTCCTTGCAAAGGAGCAGCCCCGAATTGCCAAGATACAAGGTTTTTAAGCCCCAAATCCCATTCCTCATTCTGTCTTAAACACAAAGGTCCATATTTCTTCTATTCACTACCTGTCAACCCACTGGTCAGGTGTGCAAGCGGGGAGTACAGAAGCAGAAAGCTTGTTGTTAGAATGTTATGTTCCTATGGGTGATCGCCTATGTTCCCATGGGCAATAGCCAGTGTTCCCATGGGCGATGGCCAAACAGTAATTTTCAGCTTATATACAATTGATTATTTTTCATGCCACGCAAGCAAGCAGGGTTACACAGGCTAAAATTGGCAGTTAGCGTATGAGCTCATTGTTACAAGTTTCATGATTAACAGAATGTGGTTAGGGGTTCCAGAAACTAGGCCTAAGGTATAGACTTCCTTTGTCCAGTTTCAGGTTTTAGTTATTCTTTAACCCTTTCACATTTCAGCAGGCCATTACAGGGGAAAGGCGGAGCGAGGTGAGGCTGGAAATTAAAACTCTCGAAAGATAAGGTTTGATGGGTTTCTCAGTTGATAAACATGCTAGGAGAGTGGCACATCCCAATCTCAAGCGGATGGAAGCTCCCCTGTCCTTGGGACCCTTCCAGACCTTGCCCTATGGACCTTTACATCTGGCTATTCATCTGTATCCTTTACAGTATCCTTTATAACAAACTAGTAAACATGTAAGTGTTTTTACGAGTTCTGTAAACTGTCCTAGTAAACTAATACAACTTGCGGAAACCTCTGATTTATAGCCAGTTGGTCAGAAGCACAGGTAACAACCTGGATTTTTGACTAGTGTGTCTGAAGTGGAGGCATGCCTTGATAATTTAGTAACCAATGGCTTTTGGTTTATAATGGCAGTCATTAATCATGGAATGTTAGAAGTGGAAGGAATTAAAGTGACAATCTAATTCAACCCTTTTTCTCTTTCTTTACACATACAGTAAATTAATTAATCTGCAATGTTTTTATGTATTCTTGTTTCAAGTAATAACATAAATAAAAAACCCACAATATTCCTTAAACTGTGAGATACAACACTATATCCAGGTAGATTGTATGAGAATTGAATTAAATTTATAGGACACCCAGTCGCCGTCT
Organism: Pteropus alecto; assembly: GCF_000325575.1. Lineage (NCBI taxonomy): Eukaryota > Metazoa > Chordata > Mammalia > Chiroptera > Pteropodidae > Pteropus > Pteropus alecto. The sequence continues at coordinate 6,804,853 of NW_006436288.1, forward strand.
ACTGAGAATTGGAGAATTTTTTTGGTGGTGTTGGAAAATATATCAGAGGCAATGAATGCTAAACCAGTTTATTAAGAGATAAAGCTAAATAATTTGCACCATTTTGGTTATAAAACTGAATGCAAATGTCAGAAATAACCAAAAGAGATTTATTTTTTTCAAAAATATTTATAAGACATGTGAGACAGACATGGATGAGATGCCTGCTTTTGGAGAGTGTGTATTCTAGTAGAGAATAAACAAATTAATAAAAAATGATAGGATAAAGAATGTAAATGTAATAATATATAATTGCTCTCTATCAGCTTTTCCTGCCTGTGGGCCTTTGTGAACAATATTTATGTGCCATAATAAAGCCTACTACAGAGGGTAGAGTGCTTTGCTTCTATAATAAATGACTTCAAGTTGAAGGGTTTGGTTTTATTTTTTGAAACCTTGTGCCTTTTATAAAAAGTGTGTCTTGTTATCAGATTGTCAACTATTTTCAAACCATATTCACAGAATTTTAGAATGGAATAGGAGTTTTGGTGTAATCTAATCCAAATGAATACCTACAGTTTGAGTAATTAGCCTCAAGTTACTCTGCAAGTTAAGAATAGAACTAGAAATAGTTTTGATCTCGCTGCTATGTATGTGCTTGGTGCGGGAAGCCTCTTTTAGTGCTTTTTTTTTTTTCTTACATGGTTATGAAGCCAGATTAGCTAATCTTATTAGAACTGTAAATTTCTTGAGTGTGCTTTATTCACTTTTATATCTCCAAGTAACATAGTTTAAAAAAATAATAAATGGAGCCACTTTTAAATAGAATCGGAGCTGCCATCCCAGAGGAACTGACGCACAAGACTTACTCCCCAAACCTTTGGAATGTTAAAACAAGACACAGTAACCTTTGGTCACGGCCTGCAGCAGCACTGTATCCCAAATAAGTGCTTGTAAAGAAGAAAAAAGCAGGTATTATGACTACTGGACTGAAAATCAAAGATATTCTTTAGAATTAACATCACTATGTCAGCTCATCTGCACCTATAGAAATTCTTTCTTTCCACTGATGTAATTGTTCCCCTTCCTTTTTCATAAATACCTTTTGCCTTTGCCTCCTAACAGAACACTATTTGGATTTCTGTCTGAATCAGTGCTTCCCAAGTAGCTATGTTTTTGGATCTCAAATAAATGCTTGTTGCCTCTCAATTTGGCCTTTTATTTTTAGGGCAATATCTTTAAAAATACTGTATATCTTCCAGAAAGATATTTAATAAACTTGTGGCACAATATGAGCAAATAAACTCTCTGAATTAGAACTTGGGAGGCATCTGTCACTGGTTCACAGACTCATTTACACCACTTTCTATGGATTGTTTTTATTTCACGATCTTAGATATTTTTCAGATAGTTGAGGTATCTTGAAGCCAAATTTTAGGTGGGCAAGTTGAAACTATAATAGCAATATCTGCTTATAAATAAAGAATTGATGTTGGTGGGTGTCACAAATTACAAAAAAAAAAAAAAAGAAAAGAAAAGAAAAAAAGAAAAAAAGGGCCAAGGAAAGAAACCAAGATTCGTGGGGAAAGAAGAGAATTGAAAGTTGAATGTCTTCCAAAGCAAGACAATTAGATTTTAATTGTCTAGCCATTCAGTGGATAGTTGTAAAATGGAGTGCCTTTTCTGTGGACATAATAGGGAGGTAATGATCTTGTCTTGAAATTTTAGGTGGGCAAGTTGAAACTATAATAGCAATATCTGCTTATAAATAAAGAATTGATGTTGGTGGGTGTCACAAATTACAAAAAAAAAAAAAAAAGAAAAGAAAAGAAAAAAAGAAAAAAAGGGCCAAGGAAAGAAACCAAGATTCGTGGGGAAAGAAGAGAATTGAAAGTTGAATGTCTTCCAAAGCAAGACAATTAGATTTTAATTGTCTAGCCATTCAGTGGATAGTTGTAAAATGGAGTGCCTTTTCTGTGGACATAATAGGGAGGTAATGATATTCTGAGTTAGATGAGTAGTTTTGAGTTGACCGTAGTGGAGTCTAGTTGGATGTGGACTAGTTTGTTCACAGCAGTATCGGACCCCTTTTGTGCCTGAACAATAGATGGGCTCAAACCAAAGAGTATGCACGGATTTTTATTTCTCTCGTCATTGGAGGCTGTTTTTCGGGGTGTGCGAAAGACAGCAATGTATTCCTCTTTGACTAAACACGTCTCTCGTATGAAAAAATGCCCTCTTCCTTTCTCTTACCAGAGGCATAATAAGGCTCAGATGAGCCTTGGTAAGGGTTCAGTCCTCTTAGGGTGACATTGAGAAGAAAATATTCACACAGAGTGAATTATACACCAGATTAGAGTTCACAATTTTTGCCTGAAGATTAATTTTCTGTCAAGCCAGCTCCTGCTGAGCCAGTCAGAAAACAGAACTTTCCTACAGCTTTCAAGCTTTCCGCGGGGAGCCAGGGTGTCCTTAAGGTCGCCTGAGCTGTTTCTGGGAACAGAGGTGACCATCCCACATGTCCTCAGGTCATGGCAAAAGTCTTCATTGTGTGAAGTCCTCCGATAACTGGCAACAACTCTCATTCCTAGAACCTTGATCTCATACTCTTTCTGGTGCCAAAGGCTTTTGTTCTATAGTTATAAATACTTCTTTTCTTCTTTTAGAGACCCTGAAGAAGATAAGAAAGAATCTAATATAATGGAAATGCTTACAGTAAAATTAACGGCCCTTTGCTCTTTCCTTCTCATGCTCAGTCCGGATCCTCAGAGCAACCTCTTCTTGTTCCTGACTTCTTGAACAGTAGCCCTGATGTTCAGCTGCTTTTTCCCATCTTTCCTTGGACTCTTAAAATATGGATGAGTCCGTAGTCCTTTAAAGCGCACCAATTTATGAGGTAAGAAATGTTATCACTGTGATTTTTAACTGGAAAACCCTGGGGTTCACTTGTCTAAAGTCTTCTTAGAGTTCTGTAAAGCAATACACATCTAGGAATTTGTTTTACTTTAAGAAGAGCTTTCATTTATTGTAAAAAATAAAGTTCTAGGTGCCAGACGTGTAATATGTCATGTGATACATGCAATTATATGAATTAATTACATCTACTATTTATTAACTCACCTAATCAACTCACCTAATCATCATTTCAAGCTTATGACATTCTTATTTTCCTCATTATACAGATGAGGAAACTGAGGCACAGAGGGTTAATACTCTGTCCAAGATCACATAGCTAATAAGCAAATTTTTAAAATCTGAGAATCATTCATAAAAGACAGATTTATACATATTTTTTCTTTTTAAAAATATCACTTTAAATATTTCAAGAAGTCAGGAAGGCTATAAATATTCAATCATTCAGAAATGCCATGATTTATTTAACTACTCTTATATTTTGAGACATTAGACTTTTTACTATGATAAATAACATTGCATAAATATTCTTGTACACAGTCATCATCTGTATTTTTTATTCTTCCAAAGGATCTCTGAAAGTGAAATTACCGGGCCACAACATATGAGAAAATTGTTTTCCAGAGAGTGTACCCTTTTATGCTCCCCAGCCATGCCTGTCTTAAGATTTTATTTTTGACAATTTGTCAGATGAAAATGACATTTTGTTCTAAATTTACTTAACTTTGATTATTGGTAAAGATGTATACCTTTTGAGTATTAATAGAACAGTTGCTTTTTTTTTTTAACTTTCCAGTATGAGCTCATTTCCTACAGTCATATTGTTTTTTTCTACTTAGCAACTGTCATCACCTTACTTATGAAATCAGACAAGAGCTTTCTGTTCTTCTCTCTCCTCTTCCTGTCTTTTAGATACATTGAAGCTGCTCAAGAAAAGAAACCGTCTGAACCTGGAACAACCAAAAGAAATAAGAATTGAAAGAAGGCAAGCATAAGAGAAGCCAGGTGATGGCTTTTGAACCTCTTCTCTGTACTTTTTCAGGTAAGAAAATCACTGACCACAGAAAGGGTCTTTACTGACCATTTTAAAATCATACTTTCATTATTTATTTTAACACCAAAATATTAAAAGTATAAGTGATTTTTAAAATCTCTTTATTCTGAAATGATTTGACTTACAAGAAGTTGCAAAAATTGTTTGGAAAGCTCTCATGAACCCATCACTCAGTTTCTTTCAATAATAACACCTTACTTAACCATTGTACATCATTGAAGCCAAAAAAATGATATTGGCACACTACTATAAATTAAACCATGGACCTCATTTAGATTTCACCAGTTTTATATGCATCTGAGTGTTTTAAAAAATATATTTCTTTATATTGAACAATTTGTGCAATATGCACAGATAATTTTTCTAACTAGAAAATAAACACAAATATTTAAAAATACGTCAAGCACTACCTAGGGTTTTAGGCAGTGTCAACCGGCTCAAGGAAATCCTCCCACTTTTATGGTAGAAAATGTTGCAGAGAACATATGCCTCAGGCATTTGGGCTATGGACTGTTTATTGTATTTAAATTAGTTATTATCTAACTTAGAGTCTTGTTCACTACTTAACGAAGGTTAAAATGCAACTTTCTGCAGTGCTCTCGTGCACCACAAAGGAATTTGTTTCTAGCACTCATCTATAACCAGTGATTGAAATCAGCGAGCTTCATGGGTTTCTAAAAGTGATTTCCCTGCAGCTGTGTTTACCCTTTGCTCTAAAGCTCATTGGTACTTCTCGAGCAAAAATATAATAAGGAATACTTTTCTGATCTGCATTTAAATATAGAGTCTCATTTTATTTTTCTGATCTTAGCCTATAGGAAAAAAAGAAAAAAAAAATCAACAACAGAGAAAACAAAACTAAAAAAGAATGTTACAGAAAAACAGGTGCACCAAAAAGCTGCCTAAAATATAGATTCTTGATGTTTCTTATTAAATGAAAAAAATGCGTGCTATTTTGGCATAGGACATAAGAGAACTAATATTTATTGAGACCTGCTAGATGCCATACTGGGCACTTTAAGTGGCCTAATATAGTTTTGGCAGTATAGTCAATAGTGTACTGATGCCTTTGACCTTTAGACAATTGTCTAATAGCATTTAATGAAGAAGAGTGACAATCTAATGAAGTAACAGAATCTCAGTAAAGCCAGAGGCAGAAGAAAACATCAGCCAATTTATGGTTAATTAAGTGATACCATACTGTCAGGTTATCTTATTTTAATTGTTTTAATTTTATTCTATAAATAGCCCATGATTTTAGAAAAAAATGAAAAAATATAAAAAACGTACAAAGTAGAAAGCAAAAGTCCTCACTTTCCCCATCTCCCAGTTCTTAGAGGTGATCATTGTTAACAATACAACGTGCATGCTTTCTAGCTCCACATCCTAAGTAAAAGACATAGCTGAAATTTTGTTAGTGTACAATGACTCTAATAAAGCCTATTCATTTTCAGAAGTAAATTATTTATTCATAATATTGTTTAATTTTAGCCATTATATTTTCTAGTTTTAAATATTAAAAATCTTATATCACCATTTAGGAATAATTTTCTATGATCATTTTTTTTTCTCTTACTAGTTTGGAACTTAATAACAATTATTAAAATTCAGTTAGTGAACTTGGTGCTTTACCTACATTAACATATATTAACATGTTTAATCCTTGTAAGAACCCTTTAATCTAGGTGCTACAGATTCTCCCTATTTAAAAGTTGGGAGTTTGAGGCACAAAGAAGTCAAATTCATTGCTAAGACCATGAAGCTACTAAGTGGTGATTCTAAGAATTAAACTAAGAAGGACTTGAAGTCATCTATGTCAATCTGCTTAATAAATATAGTATGACATGTCAACTTTTTTGATCCTTGTCTGCTTCAGTTTGTATAGTTTTGTAGTTATGTCTTCTAGTTTACTGAAAATTTTTTTGTGTAGTTTCTAATTTTATTTCAAGTCCTTATGATATATTTTAAATTTTAGAAATGATATTTTCATCTTCAGAAATTCCATTAGGTTATGTTTATAGTTTCAATAGCTCTCTAGTTTATATTCATATTTTCCTTTACGTCTTTGAATGTGTGTGTGTGTGTGTGTGTGTGTGCATGTAAAGTTCAACTATCTTTTCCATTTCTTTTCTGTTTGTATTAACTGTTTTTTTTTTCCCCCTTAGTAATAGGTCATATTTTCTTGCTTCTTCCCATCTGTAGCCTTTTTTTTTTTTTTTTGGATCCTGGACATTTTGCTGTATTCTATAAAGAGTATTGAAGTTTCTTTGAAAGATATTCAAGTTACTTGTGGATCAGCTTGATTCCATTGAGGTTTGTTTTTAAGCTCCTTTAGAGCAATGTTACACTATGGTGGTTTACATGTATCAACAAGCTGTTACGCTTCTGGAGTATGTACTGAGACCTTGAGTCTTCAACAGGATTTCTACACAACAGCTGATCAGAATTCAAATATCACCAAATCTCATTTGGGTTCTGAGAGTCATTCAGTTTATATTTCCCTGGAAATTGTTCTTTGCTGACATCATATCTTATGTGTACCACATGATCCAGCTGCCTCAATTTTCCTGAATGCTAACTTTTGTCTCTTCGGCTCTGTCAGACTTCAGTGCTTTTTTTTGGATGCTTTCTACTTACATTGTGGTCCAAGAAAACACTTCCTGGAAAAAGTCAAGTCACCTATAAAGCTTAGACTCTTTTCTGTTTTTCAGAGATCGTGGTCTTGTCATACCTGTTTTCCAATGTCTAAAAACTGTCATTTGTCTTATTTTGTTTAATTTTCTAGTTGTTTACATTTGCGAGTGCAGTGTCATTTACTCTGTTGTGGCCCCAGATCCTCTTTCCATAAACAAGCATTGAAGAAAATTCTCAATTTCCTATTATATTAGAGTAAAATAGGTCCTTCGAATGGTTAAGATTCAGGCTGACATTCATGGCATTGTATATTTAGAAGCATTTTGAAGGATTTTGAATTTTATTTTAAAATTGTACTACATACATCATTTTGAAATTATAGTAGTGCGATTTAAAAATATATTCTAAGTGTCACACTTTAAATCAATATTTTTCAAATATTGTATACAAAAAATTTATTCCAGTGGGTAAGGGATTCAAGTTCAAGAGTCCGCATGTTTAATAAATATCTGAATGACTCTGATACAGGTTTCCAAAGCATGCATTTTGTGAAAAGCTGTTCTAAACCTTTCAACAGTCTAAAAGCTTACCTTTGACTCCCTATCTTACTTACCTCCTTTACTCTACTCCTGAAAAAAAGGCACATATCAAGGCACACAAAGCCAAATGATTTGATCAAGGTACTAGGCAAATACAGGAGGCAGTAAGAGTGATAATCACAAGTGTACATTCTCAGTCAGATTGTCTAGGTTTGAATTCAGGCTTTCCCATTATTAGCTGTATCAAAGTGCATAGATAATGTAATCCTTCTGAACCTTTCTCATCTGTAAAATAGGCATAAGAATAGCATCGGACTGTAATGAAGCTCAGTTACATAAATTATGTGTAAGATATGCTCTCTAACTGCAATCAAGAGTGAACTAATAATCTCTGGTCTTAATCAAGAGTGAACTAATAATCTCTAAGAGTGAACTAATAATCTCCAGAAATCTTTTCTTAATCCAAACAGGGCAAAAGAGCTCTCTTACTGCTTTGCACCTTGAGCATATATCCATATGGCCACAGCATTGGTGCACCTGTGCATGTGAAAGGGACTTCTTAGAATGCTGTGACACAATACTCACACCAACAGGTAGAGTCTGTTAATTTATCTGTGAACTGCAAACTTGTAGAGGCCCATCTTTCATCTCTGTATTCTCAGTGCCTGAAACAATTTAAAGCATACTGTAGAAAATAATTTAATGATTTATTTTCTCTTTTAAATAGATGAATGAATGAAGATTATATGAAAACATGGAAGCCTCATACCCTCTTGCTGTTCCAGCTGCTGCTTTTTTTCTCTCCTCCAAGACCTTGTCCTTTTCCTCCTTCATCTTCTTTTTTGATGTGTTTTAGCAAACTTCGTTTTGCATTCCTAACCTCTCTTTCTAGGCACAGGTTTTGAGCAATAGATTTTATAGGGCTTTCTAAATTCTTCCAAGCTCAAGAGGATGATTTACATATCAGGGAAACCTGAGACTAATGTCTCTACTTTGAATGTTCCACTAGGGTGAGGAGGAAAGGTCATCTTAGGGCATTCTCTCAGAGTTACATTTACACCAAGATATGAACCTGTAGAAGGACAGAACAAGAATTTGTACTGTTCATTGTTACATTCCCACATTCCTGGCACCCAGTAACCATTCAATAAATACTTGATGGGTAAAATTTACATCTCTCACTGTGCCATTAACACTTTCTTGAATCTCTCTCTTTTCAGTATCCTACAATGCCGGCCTTTGTAGTGCTTATCAGTGTAATTTAAAGTGTCCAGAGTCAAAATTTGCTCTTACTTTGATGTTTCAAAATTTACCATTATTAATCCATCCCTGTTATAGACTCAATGTTTGTGTCCCTCTAAAATTCATGTGTTGAAACCTAATCCCCGATGTGGTATTTGGAACTGGGGGCTTTGGGAGGTGATAAATGAGCATGGAGCCCTTCGTGAATGAGATTTGTGTCTTTATCAAAGACATCCCAAATAGCTCTATTGCCCCTTCTGCCCTCTGAGAATACAGAGAGAAGATGACAGCCATTCATGAACCAGAAAGTGGGCTCTCAACAGATAGTGGTTCTGTCGGAAACTTGATTTTGCACTTCCCAGCCTCAGAACTGTGAGAAATAAATTTATGTTATTTATAAGCCACCTAGTCTATGGTGTTCTGTCATAACAGCCCAAACTGACTAAAACAATCCTTAATTGATCCTTCTTAGGTTTGATTATTAGCTCTTCTTTTTGCATCTGTCCTTAGTATTGGTGCTTTCCAGGATTCGGTGTGATGCCAGAATCTCACCCCCCTCTATCCGTGCTGCTTGGACCATTAACATCATTCCGATGGCATCAAATTTTTCTTACCCTTAATCTCTATCTCCTGCTCAGACCTCTCTCTGAGCCTCAGTCCTCTATTTCTAGCCGTCTCCTGGATAGATTGCTTGGAACGATTACAGGCACTCAGACTCAGCCTGTCCATGAGGAAGCACCTCCGCAGCATGCTTTTCCTTCCTTTCAATAGCTGTCAAAGATCGAGACTATTTTAGCTACAGGCAAATTCTTGCTCTTGAATGTATGTCTTGAAACATAATGAAAAATATTTTTATATGCCTAGACTATGAAAACCGCCACTTGTACTTTCTTTAGGAAAGAGAATTTGAGTATCTGGGGTGGGTAGAAAATTTACTTTTCCCTGGATATTTTGATACCTTTTTTCAATTTTTACCATATACATGCATATCTATTTAAACAATAATAATGAAAAAAAAAACGTAATGAAAGGAGATGGGAAATGTTTTTTTTATAAAAATTCACATAGAAAACTGACCTCTCAGGAATTCACTCAGAAGGAGCTGCCCCACTTTCTTCCAGAGTGTGCTTTGCTGAAAGAGACAGAGAAGATGGGATAATTTATTCATGAGTACATGCTCTTTTTAAGCAAGCCTGTTCAAAGGTAGTGATATTGTTTCAAGTTCTTCTGAAAACAAGTTAAAGGGTGTCTAAACTTTAAGCACTATTCATTAATTCAAAAACACTTTGAGTTCCAGGCACTGTGTTAAGAGCTGAGGACACAAAGTTAAATAGCTCATAGTTGCTGGGCTCAAATTGCTTAGGGTCTAGAGATCGTGAAACGCTGTGCTAATGAGCAGGGATATTTGGAGCCTCTGGCCTCGCCTGTGAGCATAGAGGGTTTAGGCAGGCAGAGAAGGCTTCCTGAGAAATGGAGACTGTCTGTACTCCTAGGATTGAGCTGAATAAACCTCAGCTCAACCTTAGGAGAAGGAGAAAAAGGAGAGGAAGGGGTAAATCAGAGCTAAGACATTGAGACATGGAATGACAGACTGAAAGCTATAGAATGACAAGTGACTGAATTGTCAGAGCATGAAGTGCAAGGTTTTAGTCACATCATCTTCTTTCACTTAATTAAGGAACTGGGGCTGTGTGTCTGTTTAAACCAGAGAACGTTCTTTGTACTTAATGTTTCATATTTCCTGAGAGGTTTTAGTTTACCTTTCTACACTGTCTAAAATCCCATCCATTGATGTAAGCCTTCCTAACCTTTCAGTAGACCGATAAAACCTCTAAAGTTTTATATAAAATTGTGTATATATGCACATGTGCATTTTTTCCAAGAGAGAGTCCAGATATGTCATCGGCAGTTTCAAAAAGTATCTCTCTCATAATTTCTCTCTCTCTTTCTCTCTTTCTCACACATACACACATCATACTCAAAATATGAATATTTCTTTAGTTATAAGCTTTTAAAATGCAGATAACTCTGGAAGAGTTGAAGGAACTCACAAATATTTATTCCAGCAGTTCCCAAACATTGGACAATCCCCCAACAAGAGTGAAAACCATTTCACCCACCCGAAGTCTGCAGCTATTAAATTTCTGATGGTTCCAGATTGGGTGATTAGAGCTTCTAAGGTGCACAGACTATACTATATTTATACCTAGTAGGTACTGCACAAATCTATGTAAACCCTTGAATCTAAAGTTGTTTAAAAAGTATTGCTAAATGGTTCCATAGAACGTCTTTGTCACTTTTACTGAGTCACAAGTCCCCCGAGCTGCCTGGGAACTTTCTATGTAACTATTTCATGTCTAGTTATGTGTAGGCTATATAAACTAAGCCTGTTGGCCTTTTAAAAAAAGTAAATAGGTAATCTTGCAAGGAAACCAATACACGAATTAGGTCAGAAATTTATTTACTTCCTGCCTAGACCAAACTTAGTTTCTTCTAGTGCTGTTTTTTAAAAAGTCTTTTTTTTGTTGTTGTTGTTAGTTTGAAAAAAAAGTTACAAAACTACTTCTAATGGAAGACTAGATTTTTCTGCCTGACATGATGCACCTACAGAGGAGAACTGAGAATGTGTATGAGCTCCCAATGCAATACCTGAGAGAAACAGTGAGCATGATCATTTCTTAAATTAATTGATTCTTATGTTCTTCCTTTATTTGCCCAGTTAATTATGTCTGAGCACTTCAAGTTTATTATGTTTCTATTTGTCCTGCAATGAAATTGATATAAAGAAAATAACACAATCGAAGGGATAAATCTTAAAAGATACTATACATGAATAGGGAGAATATAATGGACTTTAACAATAAATGAACTCTTTCTCTTTTTTTGTAAAACTCTTCCTTTCCTCCTTGCTTGTCTGTATTTATGATACATACCTTATTATCAATTTAATTTCTTTCTTCTTCCAAAACACCCCAAGAATCAATGATTTTTATTGAGTATATTGACTTTTGAAATGTTTTCTTTTTCCTTTATGTAGAGCATAGTGATTAAGAACTGGGTCTCTAGAGTAGGAGAAAACATTTTGAATCTCATTTTTGCCATTTATCTATGCAGCTTTAAGAAAATGTCTTCATGCTAATATTCAGTTTCCCTTAATGAAAATTAGGAAAATGGGAGGACATAATTCATAGGGTTGTGAGGATTACATAAATAAGCAGATGAAGTATAATCACTAGTTAGTTATGTTTATTCTACATATTTTTCTGCTTCTATATATTACCAGTACGCAGATGATTTATACATTTTTTAAAATTAGATGTGAATCTATGGTGTTAGCAGTCTGGGTAGTGGTGTTGGGGGTGGTGACTGGCAGGGGTCTTGATGGTGCTCTTGGTTCTGATAACCTTCAGTCTCTAGATCTAGGTCCTGGCTACACAGGTATATTCACGTTGCAAGAATTTATCATCTGTGTGCCTGTGATTTGTCTATTCTTCTGTATGTACATTATGTTGCCCTAACAAGTTTGCACACAAAAAATAGCAAACAAAGAAAAAGAAGGATGTGAATATTATGCACATTTGATTCGAAGTGGCTTGCAAACAAGTTCCTCTCTTTGATAGAAATCTCAATTCTGAATGGAATGCAAATTCTAAAGATATTTAATATGAGAAATGGAATTGGCCACAGATGACTCTTTGGACATATAAAAATCTCAGAATAGTTTTACTGTGTATTGAATAAATATCGAATTGAAAAATTGCAGGATGAACATATGAAAATATAAATTATGGAAAATTGATTCCATAAGATCTGAGAAAATGCACAGCAAAGATTCAAATAGGAACGTAGAATTAGTCAAGAAATAATGCCTAGAGAATGTTTTTGAAGAGCATCTTGAAGCAAGGTATGTACATGGATTGAGAAAGAATGACACAAGCAATTTTTTCATAGAGAGAATGTGTATAAAATATGGAGGTGGGAACAACAGCAATGTTCACAGAAAGGTAAACGATTTGTTAGACTGGGTTGAGGACCAAGGTTGCAAAGGGTTGTAAAGAAACGATGAGTGTGGAGCAGTTTATAAAAGGCCTTAACTGGTAGGGAAATATGAAAGCTCCTTTTGTTAACATGCAAAGTATAAGCATTTTTAATGATTCCCATACAATGTTAACAGAGCTTGACTCTGTATTTCACACATCACCTAGGAATATGAGACACGATACAAAACAATCGTCATTTAAATACCACTCTGTAGCGTAGCCTACGAAATTCCCAAGATGGAATTGGTGTTTGGAACCATTTCAAAGACTTTACAGAGAATTTCCAAAATAATATTAACAAAATTTACTGTAATTTATTAAAGCCAATATTTTATATCTGAAAGTTGAAGGGCGAACCTTAAATTAAACAATCATCTGGGAATTGGAATGCTTCAGCTTCTGAACCTTTCCAAGAACAATGAATAAATTAACTGGAAACGCAAATACGGGCCAGTTTAAGGACTTGTTTGGCACCTAACCTTAGGCAGTCAAGTTGTGGCTATCAGTAATGCTCGTAAACACTGCCACCTACTGGAAGTTTTCTAGAAATGCTGCGCGCAATGTTAAAATAGAACCAACATTTTCTGTTTCATTCAGTCTGACCTCACTCATCTCTTTCTAGTCTACCCATCACGTAAATCATAAGTAGAAGCTAAGGGAACAGGAAAATGTAACAGCAGTGTTGACAATTTCTATTTTTCTGATAATTTATGTTTTGTTTAATAAATATCACTCTTAATACAATTAAAATGAATTTTTAAAAAACCTCATTAGAGGTCAGAGTTGTTAAGAGGGTGACTTTTGGACTGAGACAGATCTGATTAAATCAGAAATCTAACACTTGTTAATTTTGCGGCTAAAGCAATTTTGTAGTAAATTGCTCAATCTTTCTAAACCTCAATTTATTCATTATAAATTGGAATATTCTGAACATTCGAGCTAATACATATAAAACACTAGTATATAGTATTCATTTAACAAATTATAGTTATTCATCGAAACTATGCTAATAATAAATATAAGGACAACGGTTTGAAGGTTTAAACCAACTTTTATCGAGGAATGCATTTGGGATCTTAGTCCAGGTTCCTTGGATTGTTAATTTTTTTAATAGCCTCTGCAAGGCCAATCTATATGCAGCCATTAAAGGGAGCATTGATTAGGCAGCACGTAGGAAAAAGCTGTGAAGCAGTCATGATGTGCAAAAGCCTGTTGTCAGTACTTTGTAGATACCTCAGAGTTAACATTTTTTCTAGGGATCAGATATAGACAGCTAACACAGGCAACGTTTTGCTTAGGGCAAAAAGAGGACTCTTCTTCACTTTATGCCCAGAGAACACTCAATTTCTGACACAAGGGAGAATTCTGTTTTCTGTTCCTTGGGTATACAAAAGAATGATTTGGTGATATATTTAAACACCAACTCCTATCCCTTACCCCAATTTCAATGACAAAAAAACAAACCAAACAAACAAACCTTGAAAGTACAGGGTGTGGGTATTCAAAATGTTTATTCATGTCCTTGTTTGTGAGAGAAGGTTCCTCTGTTTCTACAAGGGGATGTTTACTCTATCAACAGAGCGAATGTCCTTTAAGTCCTTCAGTTTCACTTTTGCAGCCTAGCTGTGCTCAGGTAGGTTCTCCGTATGTACAATGTAGACCTCATACCATCTGTCTATTAAACGCTCAGTAATCAGGGATATTATTGGTGAAGGTTTGTTTGAGGTAAATACAGGCACAAAGAGGAGGCTACAAGCTGAATGCACAAAAGAATGAAGCAACACTAAAAGCATTCGGGCTTTCAGAAATGTTTACTGTTACAGTAACTGAGGGGGTTCTGCTCCCGGATGGGTTCTGGGACTCCTTGACCAGCCTGACCATGCTTGGTAATCAGCTCCAAATACAAAGGATCTTTAAATTTCTGTTTAAGTAGTCTCACTAATTTTTATGTAGGAATCGTCGTCTTCATCATTACGGGACACTGAAAAGTAATTATGGCACAGATATACCTGTGACCTTGCTTTACTATAGACTCTCCATTTTATTCATATTCCTGAGAGAGTGGATTGTATTAACAGTCTGAATATTTAAAATTGTTTTCTCACCCTGATTTCACACAGAGACATATCAGATTTTCTATCATGGGGTGAAACAAGGAAATGATTAATCTTTGGTTGTTTAGTTTTGCCTGTTTAATGATGCAACAAAATGTAGAAACAGTGAATCCTGACAGAGATGTGGAGTTATGGTGAGTTGTAAAATGGGGAAAAAAGGATTTAAAGTTCACTTAAAAACAAAAAAACAAAAAAACACTCTCCTCTTGATTTGACTCTGAGGGAAATATCTTTTATAAATTAATCTTTTCTTTCCTTATAATTCAACTCTTTGTAATAAAATAATCAGAAAATCAGAAAATTCTGGAAAACAAGTGTTACATAAAGTAAATTTAAGGTTAGGATTAAAATAAAGCATTTTCTATATCAGTACTTAATCTCTAGTCCTTGGCAGTGATTACATAAAACAAAATATGAGTGTAAGAGTAAAGATCACTGGGCCAAAAGCCAGGCAACAACACCCCAGGCTTGCGGTCACTGCCTATTTTCGAGCTAGGCCAGTCCACTTTTGACTCTGAGGGAAATATCTTTGATAAATTAATCTTTTCTTTCCTTATAATTCAACTCTTTGTAATAAAATAATCAGAAAATCAGAAAATTCTGGAAAACAAGTGTTACATAAAGTAAATTTAAGGTTAGGATTAAAATAAAGCATTTTCTATATCAGTACTTAATCTCTAGTCCTTGGCAGTGATTACATAAAACAAAATATGAGTGTAAGAGTAAAGATCACTGGGCCAAAAGCCAGGCAACAACACCCCAGGCTTGCGGTCACTGCCTATTTTCGAGCTAGGCCAGTCCACTTCACCTGGCTCTAACTTGTTTGCTTTATCTGCCAAGCAAGGAGGTTTCATTAAATTATCTCTTAGGCAAGGGCCCAGATAAAAATTGAGCAACTCTCTGATGGATACAGTTTCAAGGAAATAGAAAATGACCATATTTTGATTCTAACTCATCGATATTGCTTTTAAAATACCAGATACTCTCATAGAAAGAGAAAGTAAAATTAAAGCTACAGTGAAATGGCACTTTTTGAAACTTGGAATGTGAAATATTCAGAACTTTGATAATACAGTTGGTGATGGCAAAGGGAACTAGGTAGGCTCATATTACTGATGAGAGGGGAAATCAATTCAACATCTTTGGAGGGCAAGTTGGCAACCCTAGTAAAAGTGCAAAATATGACTATCATTTGAAACAGCATTTCCACTTCTAATAAGTGTAAAGATTGTGTAAAGATTTAGACACAACCAAGATGTACATCAATAGAGGACTGGTGAAATGAAATATTACGTATCCACATAATGGAATACCATCCAGCTATGGAAAGGGGAAGGTAGTAGTACATGAGTGCCCATGGAAAAGTATACATAATAAATTAAATAAACAAAGCAATGATACAATAATGTGGGAAACAAGTTTATACACATGTATAAATGTGCACATGATGTACCCAGGGGGAAACTTACTGACCAATTAGAACAGGTGTTGGCTTTAAACAGTCTCACTATTTTTTATGTAGCATGAACAGCAGCATGAACACATATGCAGATTTCAGCACTACTCTTCCATGCACTATGTCCCAAAGACACTTCAGTGACTGGTTTCAGTGGTTGCCTCTGGGAGTGGAGCCCAGGTGACAAGGAGTGAGGAAGAAACCTGCGTTTGCACTGTTCACTTTTTGTTAACTAAACACATGTGTTAGTTATCAAAAAAAATTACAATAGTTATCTTATAAACAAAAGTATATACATAAGTATCTTTTTATAACAGAAGAATTAAAATATTAATTTAAAAATGATGTTTTGTGTATGTTCTATTATAATATTCATAATGTGATTATTTCATGATAACTGTATGCTGTGCCTTTTTTGTTAAATGGGGCTATTTTGTGTAAGTTCTTTTAATTTTAATACCAGTTTTGCACAGACAAAAGCATCTTAGTTTCTATGAGCCAATCTACTTTATGTGCATTGATTGATTTACACATATGGAATAAAGCAGATTTAATTCAATTCATTCTTTGATGCTGTCATTTTTCCATAATGTAAATTATCTTCTACCCTAGACAAAATAGAAACAGATGATGCCAACCTTGACTTGTCTATCTTTGAACTAAAGTGATTACAGGTAATGGTAGTGGATGGGGGCAGTTTCGTTTAGCTACTTTGTCCTGTGTAGATAACTAAATTTTTGAGGATTTAGTTTTTTTCATTTTCGTACATCACAAATTCTAGTAAAGTGGTCTGGTCTCTGGAGGACCCTATCGCATATGTTTTGTTCCCGTGTACTCATCTCTTATGAACTCTGTCACCTTTGAAATATGACTCACGGGGGCTTGTGGGGAAGGATTACTGGGAAACAAAGCCAGGAGAGGTGAGTGTAGGCAAATCCTTTGCGGGACCTCTCAGTGAATATCTCTGGATGGCCGACTCAGTGATAGAGAAGGAAGAGACACTCTGTCTTCAGAAACCACTCCTGTTTCATTCAGTATTGCATCCCCTGTCTCTAGCACAGAGCTTGGAAAAAGTATATGTTCAAAGAATGTGATTTTTTTTTTTTTTTTTGGATAAATGAGATGAATAGTATATGGTGTTAACTCCCTCTGCCTTTTTAAAAACAGCACAATGGTGGCCATCATTGATCTCTGAAGCCTCAAATTTCCTCATTCTAAGGCTCTCTGACCTAATTCTAGCAGGGAGAATGATTTCCTGGCTCATCATTTTTCTGGGAGCGTCCTCCCCTTGCCATGCCAGGTACATTCTCCTGCCCAGTCAGAGATCACACGTGGAGCTATTCTTGAGTCTTGGAACTATCAGCTCTTGCCTGTGTATGTGGAGCTGCTGCAAAATTATATAACTATCTGTGTTCATCTATCTTCCTGTTGCAATGTACCCTTCATCTTATCTTTTTTATTTTAATGCCAGATTTCTACAACTGGCCCTGAGCACAAAAGTAGAATTTGTTTTGTGTTCCAAAGAAATCCTTGGGGACAAACAACAAACCAAATTTACAGTTGTTCTCTTCATTCCCATTTTTTAAAAATCCTTTTCTACTTGTTTTAAGCACTCTTACGTCTTCACCCTTAAGTATCTGAGATATCCCACTGTTTAATCTGTTACTGAAGCAGCCTCCCTTGCAATCTACATTAGATCAGTTGCCTTGCAATAAAAACCATCAGGGAAGATAATGCCTTTAGAAGACCTCTATAATATTGCTAATAGCATTATATTCCATTCTCATTTCCACATGAAATTAAATGAGAAAGAGCTATTATTCCTTCACCATCCTGGAGCACCTTGATTCTAAAGTCATCGCATAGCACCCACAAGTGTTATAAAACTCACACCTGGGGCTTGTTAATGCTGGTGTCTGAGGTCACTCAGAGTAGGCAAATAGCAGAGTGGAACTGAGATTTTCTAAATTGAAGCCCATGTAGGTGGTCTACTGTAGATTTAGGTTGGCGTTGAGGGGCAAGATATCCATAGAAGAGAGTGCTCGTAACAGGCTAAGAATACTAGAATTAGTAGAAAAAGGACAAATAGATAGAAAATTGTTTCCTTTAGCTTCTTGTGTGTATGTTTAACATCTTTTATAATTTTTGAGCATTTTGCCATCATTATTGCTTCAAATTTTTCTTCTCCTCTATTCTCTCTAGTCAAAGAGCTTGATTTATTCATGAAAAGAAATAAGGTCAAGGTCGCTGGCACAAAATATATAAGGGGAGAGTGATGAGATGAGACTGGAGAATTGGGCATGGACCAGGTTATACAAGTCCTTGGCTAACGATAGGAATTTGGATTTTGTTTTCACTATTTATTATAGAAAATTTCAAATGTATACAAAACTAGAGAGAATTATATAGATGTAATATACTCATCACCAATTTCAAACAATTACCAATTCATGTTTAAACCTTTTTCCTTTGTACTCCTACTTACTCTCCTTCAATACACCAGGTCATTTTATAGCAATATCCAGACACATTTTTATTTATAAATATTTTAGGATCATTGAGAGACAGGAGTTCTTTTTAATATAACCACAATACTATTATCATACCTAAAATATTAACTATATTCCTTAATAATATCAAGTATTCTGTTGTTCATATTTTTCCTATTGTCTCAATTTATTTCAAGTTTATTTTTGTTTTAAATCAGGTTCTAAAAAAGAATCTTACACTGCGATGGGCTTTTATGTCTTGCAATTTTTTTTTTTTAGTCTAGGGGCTTCTCTCGTCATCACTTTTCCCTTTCTTATAATTTATTTGTTGAAGAAACTGGATTTTTTTATTGCAACTCTGCAGTGTCATTATATATTTTTTATATATTATTATATAATATACAATGCTATAATATTATATATATTTTTATTTCAGTAAATTAGTACTTAGATTTAGGGTCTTGATGAGATTTGGGCTTATTTGGGGGGCAAGAATACTTGATAGGTTTTGCGCACTTCAAGAGGCACCTATTGCTTAGTTGATTCTCTATTTGTGATTTTAGAATCACATTTTTGTGATTAATGATCATTGTCTAAATCCATTAATCATTAGAGTTTGCAAAAGAATGATATTAGAATATCACTATTCTAGTATTTCCTTTTTTCTTTTTTTCCTCTGTTTTTCAGCTCCCCCCTCCAGTCTTTATTGAAATATAATAGACAATTAGTTGCTTGTATTTACATTGTACAACTCAATGAGTTTTTTTCCAATTATAGTTAGCATACAATAATATACCAGTTTCAGTTGTATAGCATAGTGATCAGAGATGCACATAACTTGCAAAGTGATTATTCCACTAAATCTAATACCCTTCTTTCCCCTTACATATTTATTACGACATTATTAACCATCTTCCCCATGCTCCACTCTACATCTCCATGTCTATTCTGCAAATATCCATTTGTACCTCTTAATCTCTTTGCCTTTTTTATCCCCTCAACCCTGCTTCCATTTAGTAGACCTCAAAATATTCTCTGTATCTATGAGCTTATTTCTGCTTTTGTTGTTGTTGTTGTTGGTGGTGGTGATTTTGTTCTTTAGATTCCACATGTACATGAAATCATGTGATATTTGTCTTTCTCTGTCTGACCCATTTCATTCAGCACAACACCCTCGAGGTCCATCAAGGCAATAGCTTTTTCTGTTCCCTTCCTTTTAGTCTGTGTGTGTCTTTTAATCTAAAGTTGAGTCTCTAGTGGCAGCATATGTAGGGGTCTTGTTTTCTTATCCATTCAGCCAGTCTATCATTTGGCTGGAGCACTTAATTCTTTTCCACTTGAGGTACTTGTTGATAGGAATGTAGTTATTATTATTCTTTATTCCTGTTTTTGATACGTGTTTTTTTCTTCCTAAAGAAGTCCCTCCAACAATTCCTGTAATACTGGCTTGGAGTTGATCAATTCCTTTAGCTTATTTTTGTCTGGGAAGCTCTTTACCTGTTCTTCGACTCTAAATGATAGCTTTGCTGGATAAAGTATTCTTGGTTGTAGATCCTGGATTTTCATCACTATTGACTGTTTTGTGCCAAGCCCTTCTGTCCTGCATAGTTCCTTTTGAGAAATCAGCTGCCAGTCTTATGGGTGCTCCCTTGTAGGTAACTAACTGCTTTTAAGATTCTCTCTTTGTATTTAACCATTTACATTTTAATTATGATATGTCTTGGTGTGGACCTCTTTGGGTTCCTGGTTTTCGGGACTCTCTGAGCTTTCTGGGGTTGTATGTCTATTTCTTTCACCAGGTTAGGGAAGTTTTCCACCAGTGTTTCTTCAAATAACTCTTCAATATCTTGTTTTTCTTTTGTTACCTCTGTGACATGGATATTTTTACCTTTAATAGTGTCTTATAGGCTTCTTAAATTGTTATTATAGACTTGGTTTTCTTTTTCTTGCCATTCTGATTGAGTGTCCTTGGCTTTCCCATCCTCTATATAGGTCATTTGATCCTTTTCTTTATTCATTTTGTTTATTCCATTTGATATACTTCTCATCTCAAATAGTGCGTTCTTCACTTCTGACTGGTTCCCTTTTATAATTTCCATTTCCATTTTTATGTGTTTTTTTTTTATCTTTTCATTGAAGTTCTCACTGAATTCATCTACACTTCCCCTAAGTTCATTGAGCGGCTTTATAATCTGTGTTTTGAACTCTGCATCTGTTAGATTGCTTGACTCCTTTATATCTGGATCTCTGTTCTGGTCTCTCATATGATTTCTGCTTCTTTGTCTTCCCATTTTGGCTGACTTTCCATGTCTGTTTCTATGTACTAAGCAAAGCTCTTAAGCCTCTTGTTCTTATTAGTGTGGCTTTGTGTGGTAGGTGTCCAGTGGCACAGTCCTGAGAGGGATTCAGCTGCAGGCCAAGGTTAACTCCAGCCTGTACCCCTCCGGGGCCACCTGTTAAGATTCGGTTAACTCCAGCCTGTACCCCTCTGGGGCCACCTGTTAAGATTTAGCAAGCAATCCCCAGATGATGTGCTTAAAGTTGCCTTAAAAGGCCACATTGGAAACCGAGGCCAGCTGCTTCCCGTGTGAGTCTAGGCACTGCCCAGCAAGGAGCTCCTAACTAAGCGAGGACACACCTGGATATGGCTTGGGTGGGGCCACAAGTTTGGGGAGACAGGGGTTCAGGGACTCCTCTGGGCGGAGCGACCTCTGTTATTCAGTTTGATGACTTCTCGGCTATGGTGACGCTGTGTCCACACACTGGGAGCGGGGAGGGCTCAACAGAGGAACGATGAATACAGCCGGCACTTCTGTACAGAGTAAGTCTCACTTCGGCCCTCACTGCAACAACTCAGTGTCCCCCAGTAAGTCCCTGGTGTCCCCTGTGTAGCCGAAGCGGCACTGGTGCTCAGACTGAGCAGGTCTGTCATCACAAAAGTCTGCTCTAGGACATGGTCTCTTTAAAAGGCATCTGCAGCTGCAGCTGCCACTGTGGTAGCCTCTGCCTCACTCAGCCACTGGGGACCAGGAAGTCCTGCGTTCTTGCCTCATCCTACGTGCTGCCGTTGCAGGCTGATATCTTAGATTTCTTAGATTTCTCCCTAGTTGTAGGGCTTGTTTGTCTAGATCCCAGGCGGCTGTTTGCTTCTTGTTTCTGTCACAACTTTGATTTGGTTGCCAGAGGGATGAACAGAGCCTCTATCATCTGCACCATTCTTTTTCCACCTCTTTTTTTTTTTTTTTTTAAATAGCTGGAGTATTTCTATGTAGAGAACCCTAGCCTCGTTAATCACTTACTTACTCTGAATTATAATTTATATGGCAAAATCAAAACGAAGTTTGATTCTTTTTTTATTTACTAGTGTTCAAAATAATTTTGCTTTCTATCATTCTCCAAAGATGGCCAATGAGTTTGCTATTTGCTCGCTTGAATATTATTATAAACCATAGACTATACATATTTTATGTGATTACATTTATTATTCTGATTGATTCTCTAATTGTCTAACTTTGGGAACTGGAAACATTTTCTAGTCGACGCGTGAGTCTTTCGAAAATGATCTTGGCAGTGTTTTTTTGCTTTCTGATGCAACAAGATACTTCAAGTTTATTTTGTAAATGTTTTGCTCTAGATCTCGAATTGGTCATTTGTCCAAGAAGCCCAGGTTCCATGTAGTAGAAAATAATATTTAGAACCACAATCTGGGCACTCAGGTACTCTTAATTCTGGGCTGGTCATTATTTCTAGGCCTTTTCAAAGGACAAGGTGAAGAATCCTTCAAATCCTGCCCCTCTCCCCTTTTTAAGATAAAATTCCTCATGTGTTTACACTGATATTTTCAAGTTATGTTCAAGGAGACAGACTTTAATTTCATTTTATTAACCTTACGATCATATATTTTTTTCCCTTTCATACAGACATTTCTGTTTGTCAATGACACAAACATATTTATTCGTTTACTTTATCCTTTTTGAAACACTCAACAGTCTCAGAATGATAATATCAACACTACCACTGAAAATATAGATTACTGAAACAGGTAAAGTGTCTTTTTCTAAAGGTATTTTGTCCTTAGATTATATGCCATTAAAGATTAAAAAAAGATTACTGTGCTGCAAAGGTATTTGTACATGTTCATATAACTAATATAGAAATATTTTATGTGTGTATAAAATAGTCCCATGGTTCTTCACTCAAATTTATAAAATAAACTGTATTTAAAGAGGACTGGCTTTTCATCTTGTTCCTTCCACTCTACATTCCCTCTTATCCAATTAGTCTTTAAATTTTTTGTGATTTATCCTTCTGTTGATATTTTAATATAAGTACATATATGCCTATAGATACATACACACATGCATGCACACACAGATATATCCTGTTTTTCAATAAATAACAGCATATTCTACAAGTTTTTCTCTACTTTGATTGTTCTTACTCAATAATATATTCTGCAAAATCCATAGAAATGCTTGGAGATATTTCTCACTCCTTTTTTTTTTCCTTTATGGACTACTCCATTGTGTAAAGATATACTATTTAACCAACTAGTTCCATTTTGATGGACAGTTGAGTCGTTTCTAGTCTTTTGATGTTATAAATAATGCTGCAGTGAATAATCTTGAGCAAGTGTATTTTTTGTTTTTGCTAGTGTACCTCTGAGATTGGTTCCTAAAAGTTGGGATGCTGGATTAAAGGTTAAAGGATTTTGTATTTTTTTTCTAATCTCAACGAGTAGTCTCTAAGGTGTGTAACCCTTGTCAGGGATATGGCAGGCATGGGATTCTTAGGGAATAATGCCCATGGCAGCGGGGCAGTTGTTTTAGAAAATATCACCTTTGAATACACATGCACACACACTACATACAACTTTTATAAAATTATTACCTTTTAAACAGTAATATGGGAAAATCTTTGTCATTTCCTGGGATGAGGGATAATTCTTTAAAAATAATATTTTAAATTATTTCTTTTGCATGTGTACAATTAAAGAAAGTTTGATTCCCTTTGCAGAGTTTAGCATGCCGTGTAAGGGAGATGATGTTGCTTGGTGTGTTGTAAGGAGGTTTAGTATAAAAGGACATTTAGATATGGTAGGAGTGATCGTTGAATCTCCCTACAGTCATAACCATTCGCTTTACAAGTCTATACTGTTAACGCGACAGCATCCTGAATTTTACCTGATTTTTTTTTTTTTATCACATTGACAACTTCCTAGGAAACATACCATGAAAACCTGATAGAGACAAACAAGTGATGAGGTGTCTCCATTTGAAAGATACACTCCTTTAATAGCATATTGTCAAACTTTTAGTTCTGGATTTAGAGTTTTGGGGGCAAAGTACCATAGGGAGGTGAAATGGGTGCAGTGATCCTTAGGCCTTTTCTGTGATCCTTAGGCCTAAAAACTCAGAACATCTTTGTGTTCCTGGAGAATGAGGGAAAAAATTTGAGCTTAAATTGCAACTGGTATGGGTCAAATAAGTAACATAATCATTTGGGAATTAAACATTTTTTTTTTTGACATTTTGTAAAACAACGTATTTCCCAAACAATTTCTATTTTGCAATGAGTGTATCTCCTGTATTTTTGCATCTTTGCCACCAGATGTCAGTGATAACTCATTTATCTTTTTCTTTCTCTTGCTTCTTTTTTCTTCCTTTTCCTTATTATCCTGCTTAATGTTATTCTAGAAATGAATGAGTGGCTCTAAGTTAAAAGTGATGGCTAAAGTTTCCCGTTGTATTTCCTATGAGAAGTCAGCATGCTAGAGTCATAGTTCTCTGGTGCAAAAAGTGTGAAAAAATGTTCACCGAAGCAAGCAAAGGAAATAACATAATCTTATGTGGGAGCTTGAGTGCCATTAAGTAATAGATGCCTTTAATAAATAATAAAAGATTATCTTTTATTATTATTTTTATTGAATTTTATTTATCGTAAGCATGAAAATGCATGTAAAACTGTATGAGAGAGAGAGAGAGAGAGAGAGAGAGAGAGAGAGAGAGAGAGGGAGAGAGAAGAGTGAGGAGGAGTCTTCTTTGGGTTTCTGGTACAGGTTGCATATAGGTGACTTCAAGAATCACCTGTCATAAGCAATCTTTGTCACATCCTAGGCATAACTCCATTAAGGATGAGGGAGTGAGACTATCCCAAGGTGAAGTGGGGCTTTATGTGACCCTGGACTCTATTTCACTTAATCCTTACTTTTCTTACTCAATTTGCTTTAATATAGTATTTTTTCTTTCCCAAATATTGTCTCCAAGAATAATTTTTTTGTTCAACTTTCCTGGATTGACAAGTACATGTTTCAGCTTGGGGAGCAAAATTTTTTGTGTTGACTCTTTATTTTGTTTTCATTACTTAAAAATATCTATGAAAACTTTCTAAAGATTAAATTAAAAAACAAACTTAAAATCATGCGAACCAAAGGCTGTTTGGACATACTTCTTTAAACCTGGCTTGATGAAGCTGTTTTTAAACCAAATATTCACACTCAAAATTCAAGAGATGTGAAAAAATAGCTTGAAATGAGTGGGATTTTGAGTCCATTGTATTTTAAGTTAGTGAGGAATATCTGGACCATTTTCAATAGCTTCGAGTGATTAATTGATCTGACTTTAGCTGCAACCAAAAAGGGTAATTCTAAGGGCTTCTTCAAATACCCAAGATGTTCCTACGGACCAAGGAGCACAAGTTTTATTAGTAGGATACAAATATCTTTAAAATTATAACCCATTGGTCCGGGTTTGATTTGTGTACTTTCACATGTTAGATATGTGGATGTGGACATATTCTTTATTGTCACATATAAAATGGGGATAATAATGCCCACATTATTAAGGGGATTCCTTAAGATAAAGCCTATGTCGTACTGCCATGCATGCAACATTCAGCAAAGCAATCTTCTCTTTCTCTCTTCCTCAGCCTACTCCAGGATAAAAGCAAGCTGATTCTAGCTTAAATTGCAAAGAGGCAAGCTTTATCTTCCACATTTGTTGTTCCCAGAAGTTCACTCTATAAACATGCTTCCTACGGTTTGGAATTTTCCTAATGGAAATCTAAGGGGGAAAAGAAGGTTTTGTTTTTACGCTATCAGAGGGTTTTAAAACACTTTCATGGGCATCTCCCTACTCAGTGGACTCAGAACTGGACCTAATTTGTGAAATGGGAGGAGGGAGAAGTAGAAGCAGACAGGACTAAAGAAATTAAGTTTCTTTCTTTTACTGAACAAGAAGCAATGCTACTAATTGGAATAATTTAGTGAAGATTAAATCATGTAATTGATAAGTCAGTGCTTTGACATGTTCTGTTCCATTAGAGGGACAGAGGGACTTTATAAAGAGCATACTTTATTATTATTTAAATGTTTTCTAAAAGCCTGTTTTAGTGAGACTTCTAATATCTGTCTCCACTAAAGAGCTTCAAACTCTGTCACACATTTCTGTGATCTGCCAGTCTGGCTTCACAGCCCTTACATTCTGGAATGGCACAGATTTCTAAAGGTAGAAATAACCACAGCCTCTCCTACGATTTCAGCACTGGCTGATTGAAACTTTACTTTCGAATAGGTGTACACTTTATTTTTGAAATAGAGGATAATGTTCCATGGAATTTTGGCATTTTGAAGGAATAACTTGTGTTTTAAATTTTCCTTGGGTACTTTTGAGGCATTAATTAGGAACTCAAAAGCCACAAGGCAGTTTGGCAAACATGTGTAACTAAATTATTTTTATTTGGGTTGACTTATTCTAATATGTTGAGTGCTCAATCGTTTCTAGATCTTAACATGGTGAAGTTGGAAACTTTCCATTTGGGGAGTCGTGATTCTTTTTTATCTTCTGATAGTTACACAGGAATTTGCCTTTATGGTAGATCTTCCCTTTTACTCTTTATGCTTTCATAGGATGAGAAATCACCTACCCATTATTCTTTTTTTAGTATTGATTTATATTTTCTTTCCCCTTTAAACATTTTTTGTTATTTTTTTACTTACAGTTGACATACAATATTATATTAATTTTAGGCATACAACATAGTGAATAGACACTTATATAACTTATGAAATGATCACCCTGATTAGTCTAGTACCCACCTGGCACCATACATAGTTAGTTATTATAAAATTTTTTCTATATTCTTTATGCTGTACTTCACATCCCGTGACTATTTTGTAAATGACAATTTGTACTTCTTAATCCCTTCACCTTTTTCATTCATTCCCCCCCAACCCCCTCCCATCTGGCAACCATTTGTTCTCTATAAGTTTGTTTCTGTTCTGTTTGTTCATTTATTTTGTTTGTTAAATTCCTCCTATAAGTGAAATTGTATGAGATCATCTACCCATTATTCATAGAGAAGCTCTGAAACCCAGCAAAGGAACCAAAATGCAGTACCTTCAGATTGAGGCGTTAAGCATTTTCTTTAGTAACATAAATTGTATGTCAATTGAATCGCAGAATTAGAAAATTTTTCTTGCTAAATTAGACTGCCAAAAGCCTGAAAAACACTGTTTTAGGAAGTTGTATAGATGTTTCTCCTGTCCCCAAGAATTTCTTCACAGGAGATGGAGAGCTGAGACTGTGTTATCCCTGAAAAATGCAAAGCCTGATTGTCGCTTCATATGGGGGGACAACTGGGCTTAGTGGAAAGGAAACTGAATATCCATCTTCCACAAGGAATTATGTACTATTGACTTTTGTGATTGTCCTGTCAGGACTACATAGCCAGAAGACCCCAAGAATGGAAAAGAGAGGAAATCTATCTATGGGTATATATATACATATGTATGCATATGCATATATGTACTTATACACATATATGCATACATGTATATCCATATAAAATAGTTAATAAGATTGTATCAATATATTTCCAACTAAAATTCAGACATAGAGGGGTGTGTGTGTGTGTGTGTGTGTGTGTGTGTGTGTGTGTGTGTGTGTTTTCGGTAATCTGGGAGGCTTAAAGAGAAGCCAGGCCAGTTTTGTTGAGTACACATTCAGATCATCACTCCTGTAATTAGGTTATCTTGAATAAGACTCCATCAGAGCAGACTGGAGAGTGTCCCCTGATTGTTTGATGAATTAAGCTTCCATGTTGTGAAAGGGCTATGGGGCTAGAACTAGAACCTCAGGGCAGCCTCTAGGAGTTAAGAGAACCTCTGATAGCCAGCAAGGAAATGGGGATCTTAGTCCTATAACCACGAGACACTGAGTTCTAAGGCCCCGAGTTTCTAATGAGATCACAGTCCTGGGCTGACACCTTGATTTCAGCCTGATGAGAGCCTGTACTTAGACTCCTGCCCCATGGAAATGGTGAGATATTAAATTTATGTTGTTTTAAACCACTAGGTTTGTGATCATTTGTTATGCAGCAATAGAAAACTAATACAGAGTACAATTTGATAAAATCTGATATAGACATATGTGGGAAACCATAAACAAAGTCAAGAGAATGAATATATTCATCACCTCCTTGAATTCCTAAGCCTTTTTGTAATCCATCCCTCCAGACTTGTCCCAGTCATTCTTATTCCCAGGCAAGCATTGATCTACTTTCCGTTACTGTAGATTACTTTGTATTTTGTAGGCATTTTAATATATGGAATCATACAGTGAATATTTTTTGTTTGGCTTGTTTCACTCAGCATAATTATTTTGAGATCTATGTTATGTTATATAACAGTTATTACATTTGATGGTTGAGTAGTATTCAATTATATGTACTTACTGTAATTTGTTCATCTATCCAACTGTTGATGCACATTTGGGTTGTTTCCAGTTCTTAGCTGTTACACATAAAGATGCTGTGAACATTTGTGTATATGTTTAGTTTGGATGTATGCTTTTATTTCTTTTGTGTAAACACCTAAGAATGAAATGCCTTGATCATACAACAGATATGTTTAACTTTTTCCAAAGTGGTTGTGCCACTTTACATTCCCAGCAGCTGTAATGAGAGTTTTGGTGGCTCCATGTCCTTGCCAATACATAACATGGTCAGTTTTTAAAATCTTAGATATTTTAGTAGATGTGTATTGGTATTCTACTGTGGTTTTAATCTTCATGTCCCTAAAGGACAGTAATTGTGAGTATCTTTTTATGTGCCATCTGTATACCTTACTTGGTAAAGTTTCTGTTCAAATATTTTGTTCATATTTTTAATTGAGTTAATTATATCCTTATTATTGCATTTTAGTAATTGTTAATATCAGGATATAAGTCCTTTACATGATTTGCAAATATTTTTTTCTTGGTCTGTGCTTGTCTCTTCATTCTATTAAGATAATCTTTCAAGGAATAGACTTTTTAATTTTGATGAAGTCCAGTTTATCAACTTGTTCTAAGTATTATGCATTTGATGTCATATATAATGTTACTACTTATACCAAAATCATAAAGGTTTCTCCTACAGTTTTTTTTTCTAGGAGATTTATAATTTTAGGTTTTACATTTAGGTCTATGATCCATTTTGAGTTAATTTTTATATATGGTGCAAAAATATGGATTGAAAAATTTTTTTCTACATATGGATATACAATTGTTTCCACACTCTTTGTGTAGAAAGATGTCTTTTCTCCACTAAATTAACTCTGAAGCTTTGTCAAAAATCAGTTGACCATCTATGTATGTGCATTTATTTCTGGACTTTCTTTTTTTGTTCCATTGTTCTATCTTAACACCAATACAACATTCTCTTGATTATTGTAGCTTTAAAAAATGTTTTGAAGACCTCTAAACTTGTTCTGTTACAAAGTAGTTTTGTTCATTCTAGGTCCTTTGGCTATCATGACTATTACTGATCCAAATCTATTGCCCTTATATCATTTATTATCTATACTTTCTCCTCTTATATGCAATCCCATTCTCTCATAATTCAAGTTCATATATGTGAGATCTTATTGGTACTTACTATATTGTTCCATTGACCTATTTATTTAGCACTGCACCAATATTCAGTTACCATAGCTTTATAATAAGTTCTGTTTTCAGGTAGAATGAATTTATTCACCCTATTCATCTTCTTTAAAAGTGAGTTGGCTATTTTTGGCCCATTTCACTGCCATATAAATTTTAGAATCATCTTGTCAAATAACTAAAACAAAAGAATCTATTGGTGTTTTTTATTAGAAAAGTATGTTATTCAGATCAATTTGGTGACACCTAGCATCTTTACCAATATTGAATCTTCTGAATCATTCAGGATATTTTTCCATTAATTTATATATTCTCTTTCAATAAGGTTTAATTTTTTTCCTCCAGCGAGATTGCTTCTCTCTCTCTTTTTAATTTTATTTTTAAAAACATTTTAATTAGTTTCACGTATACAGTACATTGATTAGACATCTAAATAGTTAGTAAAATGATCCCCCCAATTGCTCCCTCTCTCTCATGACCTTCCACCTAGCCAATGTATTAATGCTAATTGCATTCCCTATGCCGTGCTCCCCATCCCCGTGACCATCCGTCAGCTATTAATTTGTACTTCATTAACCCTTTGCCCTATTCTCCCAGACCCCCAAATCCCTCTCCCCTCTGTCCATCATCAAATTGCCCACTAAATTTGTGAGTCTGTTTTTGATTAGTTTGTTCTTTTTATTCCTTAAATTCTTCATATAAGTGAAATCATATAGTGTTTATCTTTCTCTGTCTGACTTAAATACCTTCTAGGTCCATCAAAGCAATATCTTTTTCTATCCTTTTCCTTTTCATATGTAGGGGTCTTGTCTTCTTATCCTTTTAGCTACTCTCATTTGGTTGGAGCACTTAATTCTTTTCCATTTAAGGCACTTATTGATAGAAATGTTGTTGTTACCATTCTTTATTCCTGTTTTTGATACATGTTTTTTCTTCTTAAAGAAGTCTCTGCAACATTTCCTGTAATACCGGCTTAGTGGTGATAAATTCCTTTAGCTTATTTTTGTCTGGGAAACTCTTTATTTGTCCTTCAACTCTAAATGATAGCTTTGCTGGATAAATTATTCTTGGTTGTATATCCTGGGTCTTCACCCTGTCAAATATTTTTTGTCAAGCCCTTCTGTCCTGCATAGTTTCTTTTTGAGAAATCAGCTGCCAGTCTTATAGGTGTTCCCTTATAGGTAACTATCTGTTTTTCTCTTGCTGCTTTTAATAGTCTTTTTTTTTGTATTTAACCTTGAGCATTTTAATTATGATGTGTCTTGGTGTGGGCCTCTTTGGATCCCTGATTTTTAGAATTCTCTGAGCTTCTTGGGGTTTTGTGTCCATTTCCTTCACCAAGTTAGCGAAGTTGTCCATCATTATTTTTTCAAACAGCTGTTCAGCATCTTGATTTCTTCAGTTATGCCGATCAGATGAATATTTGGAGCTTTAATAGTGTCCTATATCCTCCTTAAATTATTTTTATAGTCTTGGCATCTTTTTTCTTGCCATTCTGATTAAGTGTCCTGATTGGCTTTCCTGTCCTCTAGACAGGGCATGAGATCCTCTTCTTTATTCACTTTGTTTCTTCCTTTTTTTTTATTCCCTT
>NW_006436288.1:6835947-6839192 GCF_000325575.1 Pteropus alecto
GTGTCTGTTTCTATGTACTAAGCAAAGCTCCTAAGTCTCCCAGTCTTATTAGTGTGGATTTGTGAAGTAGGTGTCCAGTGGCATAGTCCTGAAAAGGGTTCAGCTGCAGGCCAAATTTAGCCCAAGCCTCTGCCCCTCCAGGTCCACCTGTTAAGGTTCAGCAAGCAATTCACAGATGCTGTTCTTATAGTTGCCTCAAAAGGCCTCACCAGAAACCGAGGCCAGTTGCCTCCAGTGTGAGTCTAGGCGCTGCTCAGCAAGGAGTACCTGACTCGCTGAGGATACACCTGGGTATGGATTAGGTGAGGCCCCAGTTGGGGTAGGCGAGGTTTCAGGGAATCCTCTGGGTGGAGCAACCTCTGTTATCCAGTTCGATGACATCGCGGTTATGACTGTGCTGTGTCTGTGCACTGGTAGAGGGCAGGGCTTAACAGGGAACAATGGATATGGCCGGCATTTCTATACCAAGCAAATCTTGCCTCAGCCTTCACTCCGACAGTCTCCCTGTAAGTCTCTGGTGCCCCTTGCATGCAGCCGAACAGGCACTGATGCTCAGAGCAAGCAGATCTGTCACCGCGAAAATCTGCTCATGGACATGGCCCTTTAAAAGGCATCTGTCACTGCCGCTGCTGCAGTGAACAGGCACTGATGCTCAGAGCAAGCAGGTCTGTCACCGCGAAAATCCGCTCATGGACATGGCCCCTTTAAAAGGCATCTGTCACTGCCGCTGCTGCAGCCTCTGTCTCACTTAGCTGCTCGGGACTGGGCAGCCCCGTGTCCTCCCCCCGTCTTATCTTCTGCCGTTGCAGGGTACTTTCTTGGATTTCTCCTTAGTTGTTCAACTCAGGCAATTTTTTCTTGCTGCTGCTTCTTGTTTCTGTCACAACTTTGATTTTGTTGCCAGAGGGATGAACAGAGGCTCTATTGCCTACGCCATTTTTTTCCTCTCTCTTTTTGTTAGATTTGTTCCTAAGCACCTGATATTTTTGTTGCAATTAATAAGGATTTTTTTTCTAAAATTTATTTTATATAGAATTTATATACAGTAAATTTCAATTTTCTTTGGCACATAGTTATATGAATTTTAACATATGCATAGATTTGTGTAACCATCACCACAATCATGACACAGAACTGAATCTATCACTTGAAAAATTCTTATACTTCCCTTTGTAGACAAACTGTCCCTTTACTTCCAGCTCCTAACTAGTTTGTTCTCCATCTTTATAGCTTTGCCTTTTCTAGAACATCATAGAAATGTAATCATATTATGTAACTTTTTGAGACTGGCTTCTTTCACTTAGCATAACACACGTAGGATTTATCTGTGTTGTTGTGTGTATGATTGTTTCTTTTTTATTACTGAGGAGTATTCCATTGTATGAATGTACCACAGTTTATTTATGCATTCATCCTTCAAGGGATATTTTGGTCACTTCTAGTTTTGAATAATGCTGCTGTAAACATTTGTGTACAGTTTCTTATCTAAACATAACTCTTCATTTCCCTAGTGTAAGTACCTGGAAGTAAGATTGTTTTGTCAAAATATGTGTATGATTTTATAAGAAATTGATGAACTATACTATTTTTGTATTGCTAGCTGCACTGTGTAAGAGTTCCAGATGCTCTGCGTCATCAGAACTTAGTAAGGTCAATTAAAAAAAATTAACCAATCTCATAGATGTAAAGGACATCTTTTAAAAATTCTATTTTCTCATAGTTGTTAGTGAATAGAATATAATTTAGCTTTTAAAACTTTTTAAATATAGCATATATACTGAATGTGTGTTTATCATGACAGTATGATGATTTAAACACACCGAAATATCAGCAACCAGATTAAGAAACAAAATATAAGAACCCTAGAAGCCTCTTCTATGCTCCCTTCCATTATTAGCCATCCTTCTAAGGCATATTGTGACCTCTAGTAGTGTACATTAATTTTGTCTTTTTGTACATTAATTTTTGTACATTAATTTTGCATTTTTGTAAACAGAATCATGTGGTATATAGTTTTGAGACTGCTAGTATTTTCTTTTACCCTTTATGGAATTTTAAGCATAAGAAAATAACCCGAGAGAGTGAGAGCATTATGATAAATCATAATTGATAGTATATTATCTTAAAACATTGTTAGTAGTTATTAGGTGTACACACTGTTTGCATATTGTACACATTCATTAAGATAATGATAGATGTGTTACTAAAATGTCAAGAGAAGAAGCAGATTATTTGGACTTCGTATTTGCTAAGGATTTCTTTTTTATCTTAATTTCTTTAATTGTGATTTTTGCAGTTAGGGACAATATGATCATGGTTCATGTTTCATAATTTATTTAGTTGATTGTGGGTTTTTACATGTTTTTCCCAGTAGAATTGTATTTTCCCCTTTTAGGGTTCCCCTTTTATCATTCATGACCCTTGATCATTAGCTGTAGAACCATTGACCACATGGACGTGGTAAAGAGAGATTAAGCAGCTCTTTAATTTCCATGTGGAGTTTCTCCCCCAGAGGAGTACTACCATTCTTGTTTTTTCATATTAGTTTGGTCCTGTGTGCCAGAATGGCATAAGCCCATATTTTCTGTCGCAGAGTAAGTTCACCACGTGTTTGACTTAATCTGAATTAGACCTTTTGAATTCGCCTTAGTAAGTACCTGCAAGTTTACCAACATACATAAATACCTAAAACCTTTCTGATCTATTTTTTTTCAGAAACTGTTGATAATAGGCCATAACTTTAGCTGACTTCTACTATCTTTAGTAATTCATACTCACACACAGACCACACACACACACACACACACACACACACAAACACACTCATATTACACAGGCATACCTAAATTACTGTTTGCCCAATTTTTTCCCATTAATTCCATATTTTATGATAGCTTTAATTAGAAGAAATAGTAATTACATTTTAAGAAACCAATACTGATATTTTAAAATAAATCTGCTAATGTTGTCTTTATAGGATTGAGGTAATCATGCAACATGCATTTCTATATGTCTTGACACAAAGAACAAAATATAGATATATCAGCATTATTTTTAAACCCCATCAATCAGACTATGTTATTTAATTATTTATCTATTTATCTATTTATCTATTTATCTATCTATCTATCTATCTATCTATCTATCTATCTATTTATCTGTCTGTCTGTCTGTCTATCTATCATCTATCATCCATCCATCCATCCATCCATCCATCTATCCATCCATCCATCCATCTATCCATC
>NW_006436288.1:6839389-6921496 GCF_000325575.1 Pteropus alecto
TCAAAAATACCCTATTCTTCCCCCGCCTACTCGCGTGGTGCTTTCTATTGCATTGTGCACATGTCACTATTACAACCCTCATTATAATGTGTTCTATCTATCTATTTATCTGTCTGTCTGTCTGTCTGTTTGTTTGTTTATTTATTTATTTATTTGTTTGTTTGTTTATTTATTTATTTATTTATTTATTACAGCTATAGCATCTAAAACAATGTAATTTAAAAACTAGGGAAAATATTAAAAAGGTGGGAGAGGCTAGGGACACATTGTACATTGTTCTCTGGGGATTAAAAAGGTCAACTTTACCTTTCAGAATGCATTTCTCTACTAGAAAAAGCATTTTTAAGGAGATATGACATTCTGCACAAATGTAATTATTACCCACTGCTGAGATGGCCAGGAATGGTTTTTCCCTCCTCTGGATCAGGATGAATGTTTTGAAATTCACACTAGCAGAATTGCAGAGTGCTTCAACACATGGGGTCTGAGCCAAATGGCCTTGTTTTGAATCTCAGCTACATTGCTTGACCACTGGATTTGTGATCACGCTGCTTTTGTTTTCTCATTTATAAAATCAGTATAAGAGTCCTTATCTCTCCTGAAAATAAATGTTACAGCATCTTTAGTCAGAACATAAAACCAATGTATCCTGAAAAAAAAAGTGCTTATCTCATGGAGATGTTGGAAGAATTAAAAGTGGTTATATACATGAAGTATTAGAAAAGTGCTTGGCTCAGTAAATATTTAATATTATTACTGAATAAATAGATTAAAACATTAAATGAGTATTTATAGCACAGTTCATCTTTTAGATCCCATTTTTGCTATTAACCTGATAATTCATAGTGTTTTAGAGCTAAAAATGCCTTTGGGAGTTATGTATTCCAACTGTCTCAGTTAAATATGAGGAAAATGAGGTCGAGGATGGTCAAATTATTTGTGCTAAATCATCTAGCTCTCTAGTAATAAAGCTAGGATGTTAACCAAAGCCTTTTAATCTGTATTGTATGAGGGGAATTGAATAGTCTAATTACAACTGGATTTACGATCAAAAGAAAATATAAATTTAAAGTAGGCAATCAAAAGTTTTAAGGGTAATGCATGTTTCACTAAATCAAACTTTTCACTTTGTTCCTCATTTCCCGTCTTCCATATTACTCAGGGCATCATATTAGTTATTCATATGGTGGTTATAGATGCTTTGAAATACATTTTTTAATTTTTTTGTATGATTTTTAATTTTCACTGAATTTACAAGTGCTCAGAGGATCAGACATCAGAACCTGACTAAAGGACTTTGTGTTTCCTAGGTCATCTAAAATACCATACAAATAGTTCTTCAACTTCTTTTGCTTCTTTCAGAAAAATACATGCTATCCAAAGACATTCTAACCAGACAGGTTAATGGAGCACAATTTGGGGTGAAATATTTCATTTAATGTGATCAAAAGAGACAAACTGGCTATTTTAGAATTTAGAATACTGGCATATATCTTTTTACTGTGCTTCACAGGTGTTGTGTCTTTTACAAATTGAAGGCAAGACCCTTCACCAGCATAAAGATTATGATTCACTTTACTGTGATATTAGCTTTATTATTGTGGTCTGGAACCAAACCCACAATATCTTGGAGGTATGTCTGTGTGAATTGTTTATTTGTGCCTATTGAAACTATTGTTAAAATATTCATAACATAACTTTAATGTTGTTTTACAGGTGTTGCTGTCTTAGGAGAAGCAGCCATTCTCAAAAAAAATGACCAAGAAAGAGAAAGAAAAGAGCAGAAATGGTTTACTGCACTATCCTTTAAAAAAGTCTTTATTGTGTATGGGTGGGTGGGTGGATGAGTGAGTGAGCGAGTGAGAGAGAAAGAGCCCATTTTCTGGAAAAATGAATTAAGTGTTAAAAATTCAATAAACTTTTATTACCAGTTTATTAGGTGTCAGAACCTTTACTAGACATTCAGGATACAACAATGACTAAGACAACATGTCATATAGCCAGGAAGTCTTGAGACCAAGATTCAACTCAGGCCAGCTAGCTCCAGAGTGTGCTCCCTTAATCACTGCCTCTTAAAATCTTCCTCTACATGAAACTATCATTCATAGTTTTTTTAATTAACGGTGAGGGGAAAAAATGTCAGTGCTTCCACACCAACATTTAACATAAAAGTAACAAACATTGGTATCTTGAAACTGCATTTTCAATTATTTAAAACATCTTAGTAAAATTTTAAAATAATGTTAAAATGTGAATTTTTCTAAAACGTTGTTGTTTAATGGTGTCTTAGTTTTCACACTATCTTTTTAATGAGCGATTCAGCGTACTTATTTATTTTTTTATATGATATTAGATAAATCTTTCCAAGCACTGATTTAGGAAATATTTAACCATTCTTGACCCAAGCTGCGTCCTAGCTCCTTCCTACTGGAGGAGGGAGAGCAGACTGCGTAAGAGCATGGCGCTGGAATGGGTGGCCCCTCACTCAGCAGCCACTTGGCTGTCGCGTTTCTGAGAAGTGATTAAATTTTTCTTACACTCAAATAAAACTCAAATTTCTTTGAAATATTTTGGTAAAATATTACATATCTCATAGATATATATATCATTTATCTCAAATTATTTACCTTATAAATTTATAAATGTAGCACTTTTTACTTCAAGCTTGACATTAGATGCATTCAGTCAGTGTAAGGTACTGTTATAGAATGAAGGAGACGGGCCAGGAGGTTTCTAATGCTAATTGTGTAGAATCTGTGACCTCAGAGACCAATATGCTTTCTCCCGGTGGCCTACGGGGTATTCCATACTATATACACTTTCATGAATTCAGCTGGACTCTCTTATGTTTGAACATTCTGAACAGTGCTACTCAATAGTCATCTTCTTGGCCTGCTGAGGCCTGACTGTGCTGTACACTTTCACTGTCTTCATGTTGCAGATAATGAAAGTGAAAACTCTGTGAAGTTCAGTATAAGATGCCATTTCCCTATCAGAATAGCTAGAGTTCTGGTCACCAGCTCTGTGAGGTTCAGTATGAGATGCCATTTCCCTATCAAGATAGCTAGAGTTCTGGTCACCAACCATTCACTTAGTACTCTTCCTGGCACACTGCATTGCTTTATAAAAAGGCTCAGTGAGAACAAGTCATTTCTTAAGTACACTCAAAATATTTATGGGAGAGGCTCCCATAAATCTCTCTAGTGCGTAACAATGGGGTAATAAAACTCAGGGATTTGGAACTCATTTTGGTTCTCATCTTTTCTCCAGACCTTTGTGATTTAGAAAGTCCGTAGGTTAAAATCTCAGGCTGATTCAGGGAGACCTCTTTTAATTTGGAGGTTGCTGGCGACTTTTTATTTATTTGTTTCCTCTTATTTTTTTCTAAGCTAAGATTTTTCACAGAACTTCATATAATTTTTCCAGCTTTTCTGGTATAAACCATCTGTGGTCATTTTGCAGTCTCTCAGGTCATGGGAAAGTTCTGTCTTTCCTGCATGGCACATGTATGAGTCCGGCTCACCACAGCCATTTTTTAGTGGTGGATAGTTCCATTTGTCTCTAAGGAATTTAGATGTACTCACATTATCAAACTTGTTGCCTCTCTATAATTGTGAAAAAGTTTAGGATGCTCATACATTTAAATAACTCATTTTCCAGTTTTAAGATGAGTTTCACCTCTTTCTCAGAGAAGCAGGCTATTATAGAACCTCCGTTAAAAAACGAAAGTTTTCAAATGCTCTCTTCAATATGTCAAGAGCATATTTGTCGGTTTTCCAGATATCTTACAACTTTAAAATAACTATTAAAAGGATAGAGAATATGAAATATTTTGTCAGACATGTGTCATCAGCCTCCCCTTGATATGCCATGTCTAGTCCTGACCATTTCTTCTCAAGTCTTTATCATTTATCTTTTCTCTTTAGACAACTTCTTATTTTCCTTCAAGACCCAGCCCTGGCACCCTTCCTTGATTACTGTAATCCATAAAGCCTCTGAATTTTAAAATACAAATTATTCTCTATTTGATATTTGATATTTTGATAACTCATTATGTATATTTTCATTTTCTTTTATTTTTGAGCTTGTATGGAGTGAAATCATAAGCTCCTCGAGGTCAGGGCCTATCTCATATAATTCTGCTGAAGTCCAGACATACGTCTGGACTGCAAACCTATGTTCCTTTAAATAATAATTTCTAAAAATAGCAATACATACTTCTTTTGGATATTCTGGCAATACCAAGATAATAAAGCAAATCTGAAAAGATTTTAAAAATTGCCAGTAATTTTTTTTCTTGTTTTATTTTTCTGTGAAAATATACAAATGAACAAACTGAGATCATATATTATTTTGATGCTTTTTGAAATAACCCACCATGAATTTTCTGTTATGAATATTATCCAAATGCACAATCTTGCTAACCATCGTCTAATTAATTATTTACCTATTGTTGGATGTTGAAGTTGCTCCAGTTTTGATTTTATTTTTTAAATGTTTTGATAAAAATCTGTATGTCTTTCTCCCAGAACAATTTACCAACTTATAATTGCAACAACCTATCATCGCGCTCTTTTACTATATTTTTGCAGCTCTAGGCATTGTCATGGAAGTATACATACATATTTTTAAAAATTTTATAGGCCTAGGTTTTCATATTATTTTAAATACATTCTTTGCTTACTAGGGAGATTATCAATTTCCTTTGTTTAATAGACATTTAAATTCTTTCTTTTGTGAACAGCTTATTTGTGATTCTTTCCCAATTTTAATTTGTATGTGATATGTTACTCTCAGGTTCATAGAACTCATTATATATTAAGAACATTATCTGAATTCATACATGTTGTAAATCTTTTTCCATTTTAGTGTTTACCTTTTAATTTTGATAATGGCATTTCTCAATAGTTCTGGCAAATAATTTAGTATTTTTTTGTGTGTTTCCATATAAAGCATTGAAAATGTTTATTTACATTCTCTCCTAGCTTTGATTTTTTTGCTTTAAATTTTTAATAGTTACTTTATAATATACTTGAATTTACTTACTTTTTTCTCTCAAATAATCAATTTCCCAGAACCATTTATTAAATAATCTTTTTTCCTATTTATTATTATTATACATTTTCTTATTTGTTGCATTTTTTTTTTTTTTACTGATTACATATTTTCTTACTGATCACATATGTTATCATACACCGATTTCTTATATAATTATGTATTTGGGGGGCTCTCTATTATATTCCATTGATCTGTTCATTCTTGTTCTAGTTCCATAATTTGTATTATTATAGCTTTATAATCAATTTTAATATCTGGTAAGATAAAATCCTCAGATTACTATTTCCTTTTTTACAGAAACTCATTTTTTCCCCCATTTGATCTTACAGAAGTTTAGAATTATTGCCAAGTTAAAAATATCTGTTCGAGATTTTATATAGAATTGCACTAAGCCTTAAGATTATTTGAGATGCACCAATAAAACACTTTATAGCATTCAGTATGTTCTTCTCAGGCTGGAAGATAACTAACTGCAGAGCTGGCTGTACCCTAGTCTAGGGTGCAGGAAGTAGGGTGTTCAAGTGGTAGTGACTTACATCTATAAAGCATGTTTTATGAAAAGACTTTCCACATAGCTCTCACAGCTCTTATTTTACTTATCTGTTATTTTTCCTTAGAATGCTGATATGAGTTTTCTCTCCTCAATAAATCTCAAACAATTATTTTAATCCTGAGACTTTTTTTTGCACAATTGGCCCCTATTAAGCCAATGTTCATTAAAATATTAAGTAAATATCTTAAACAATTCTCATATTTGAATGAGATTTAAAAACTTATCACAGGAAAAGTGCACTAAAATCTAGTCGTAACATAATCATAAACAACAAAAAATAGTTTTCGCTCATGTAAACCTTCTTATCTATTGTTTTTGGGTTCCATTCAGTTTTTCGTTGTCTCAAATGCATGTGTCCTTGTTTCTGGTGGGAATTCTTGCTAAGCAAAATGTGTTTTTCTCTTCCTTTGGGATTTGAACTATCCCAGAACCATCTTTTCTCTTGTTTTCCCATAAATTCTGCTCCTCGGGTGACAGTGTCCATGTTTGGTTTCACAAACATCTGAATGAAATATGTTTATTTTCCTTTAAAAATCTGTATTGTAAACTGAGTGCACTTTAGTTTTTATAAAAATACAAGGTGATAATTTAAAGCTGAGATAGAGAATTTTTATGTTCAGATTGAGTGCAAGAAGAGTAGCTTTATTTTCTAAAACTGTCCATTAGGAAGAGCATCTTGAGATGAGAAAGAAATTAAATTAGTTTGGATAATTCTGTGTATTTATTTATTTGAGCTTTGAAGCAAGACTGCCTATTAATAAGGAGAATTTTTCTTAATACTTATTTTATGTTCTTATCAAAATAATAATCTAGTAACATATCAGAACTATCTGATGGTGGCTGTGGATGCTTGAGAGGTATAGACTGCAGTAGCATTTTATGTTTTGGGAACTCATTATAGTCTGAAAATTTGCTGCACTTCCTATGATAATTAGGAAAATAAAAAAATCTTGACATCTACTTATAACAAATTATATCAGAAACACCAGGAGGATGCTCTTAAGACATAACTTAGAAACACATAGGAGATAAGATTTAATAACTTCAGGAAAAAAATATTTTGTTTTAATTTCAAGATAAGCTGTAAAATTGAAAATTTTTATGTTAGTGAAAATTTAAACTTGAGTAAATTATAGACACTGATGTTTTAATTTGAACACATCTTTGAAAGCAATGTCACCATCAAACAGTGACCAGAGAAACATGACAGTAGGATGGATTACTGAGAATCACATATTTTTCTTCTATTCTTGAGCTAACAACATTAGAGTTTCATGGCAGTGGAATTCTGATTGTGTTTAAAGCAGTCTTCCACTGGAAACATCTATATAAGGATTCATGGAGATGCCTAGGCATGATGTATATTTGAAAGCTTGAGCATATGTGCATCTTCTATGGCTTTTGAAAATGAAATAATGACCATTTTCTTTATTTAGAGGATAAACAACTTTCTTCCAGAAAAAAATGAATCGTTATTGCAAATACTTAATTTTAATTTTACATTATTTTAAAACATTAAACATAGATTAGGTTATTTACAATTTGATTCAAATTCAATTCAATTTTATTTTTTTAAGAAAATTCAATTCGAAGATGCCAAAGAATAATGATGTGCCTAACCACAAAACATACAAAGAATTAATTTTATATTTCTATAAAGAAAATCTACCAAAGGCCACTATTAGCTGTTTTTCTCTCCTTTTTTTTCAACAATACATTTCTATGGTAGAAACTGCTGAAATTTCTACTCGAACATGCAGAATTACCTCTTGAATGATGAAAATATTGTCATTTGGTACTGATAAATTCATGGCAGAGTATCACAGAAAGAGATGCAACAATTACAAAGAAAGAAATAGAATTATGCGACACTATTTATTTTAAAATGTTAATTGACCATTTACTATTAAATAGAAAATATTTTGCTGACAAGTAGTTTACATTCTAGAGGGCAAGTTTAGAAAAGAAACAGGTACCATGTAAGGCAAATGTTGACAAACTATGGCTCGCAGACCAAATTTGGCTCATTGCTTTTTGTGTAAATGTAGTTTGAAAAGAACACAGCCGTGACCATTCCTTTGTATATTATTTATGGTTGCTTTTGCACTATAATGGCAGAGTTAAGTAGTGTGGCAGAGACTAAGATCTTTGGTTCCCAAAGCCTAAAATATTTGCTATTTGGCCTTTTACTGAAAAATTCGATGACATCTGATATAATGTGTTGGTAGCAATGAGTGATTTTAAAAAGGCAGGGTAAATTTTCATATGGAGTGCTCACAGAAGTGGTTTCTGAGACGGCAATATCTGAGTAGACCTGAAGAAAGTGAAGAAGAGAGCCCTGCAGATTTGAGAGAAAAGAATCCAGACAAAGAGAACAGAAAGTGCAAAAGATGTGAGAGTATGCTTGTCCTATCTGAGAAACAGCAAGAAGACCATTGAGGCTAGTGTATTGACCATGGGGAAGAGTGATAAGAGGGGCAGTCAGAGATAGCAAAGGGAAAGATAATAGAAGGTTTTTTCAATCTATATAGTGACTTTGCTTTTACTCTAAGTGATTCTGAGTCACTGCGAGGTACAGAGCTGAGGTGTGACATGATATGTCTTATATTTTAAAAGAAAACCTCCAGCTGTAGGTAGAGATTAAATTGGAGGAAAATAGAGGTGGAAGGAGTAAGCTCATTTAGAAGCCTAAATTGCAACAGTCCAGGTGAGTGATAATGGTGGTTTAGACCAGGCTAATGGAGGTACAGGAAGTATAAAGTGGTTGGATTTAAGATACGTATTTA
Source organism: Pteropus alecto (assembly GCF_000325575.1). Lineage (NCBI taxonomy): Eukaryota > Metazoa > Chordata > Mammalia > Chiroptera > Pteropodidae > Pteropus > Pteropus alecto. Next base: position 6,847,787 of record NW_006436288.1, read on the forward strand.
AAGAGTAGCCAGCAGGATTTGCTGATGGACTGGATGTGATATGTTAGAAAAGACAGCCAAGAATGACTCAAAATTTTTGTTCTAAGCAACTGAAAGAAATAAAATGCAATTTTCTGAGATTGGTCTGACTAAAGGAATAGCAGGTTGTGTTGGAAGAAATCAAGAATTATTCATTCATTCATTCATTCATTTTATCTTTTCATAGCTTTTTATTTTTAATCAGGGATAGAGATTTTTTTTTTTAAAGAGAGAGAGAGAGAGGGAAAAACCCCTCTTGAAATATGTGAAGACATAAGAAACAATTCCTGTAGCAGCAGCTAAGTTAACACGTATCTCACATCGCAGCTTCTAATCTTGTTCCAAGACACTTGCAACTCTGCCTCGTCTTTCTTCTCCTCATCAACTTTTTAAAAACAATTCTCCTCATGAGTCCAAGTGCAGCAAAATGGGCCATATAGAACGACTCCCACAGTTGCCAAGAGCTTATTTTTTGAACACACAGATTGTGAGATGAGTATTAGCATCCAAGTGATTATGTTGCATAGGCAGCTAGATATCCGAGATGAGTTCAGGGAAATAGACTGGGCTGGAGACAAAACATTGGAAATCATTTTGGAATAAAGATTATAAACCATGAGACTGGGATGACTTGGGAGTAAGTGTAGAAAGATAAAAAAAAATTGTAGAAATTCAAAGATTTCAAATTTTATGTGTAAGATGATGAGGAAAAACCAATAAAGAGACTGAAAAGATGTCATTGGAAAGGTAGGAAGGAAATCAAAATGTGGTGTCCTAGAAGCCAAGTGAAAAAGTCGAATGAAGATGGAAAGACTGATGCATTGCTTCGAAGATTGCTGAGGTCAAGATGAAAATTAAGACTTGACCTTCAGATTTGGAAATGTAGAAGTCATTTGGAACCATGTAAAAACCTATTTCAGTATAAGGACAATAGCTCAATTAAAGTGGGTTCAAAAGAAAAATGGAATATTCATGTAACAATGGAGCTAATGGAGAGAGTGAGATTAGAGAACTCATGAGAAGTTTTTCAGTAAAGTCAATAGGAAATTAGGCAGTTGCTAGAGAGAGCTATAGAGTCAAGGGAGGATTTTTTTTTTTTTAAATAAGAACTATTACAGTATGTTTGTATGCTTATGGAAATGTTCTTTAAAAAAAAATTACTGAATGAGGTCCTTATTTGAGAGGGGTAGAATTTAATACGTAAATGGAGGGGTGGTCATACATAACAGCACAGAAGTTTCGTACACAGAACAGAAGGGAAGATCAAGTATATGAACTCAGAAAAAAAAAGGATATGGTAGGTTTTGTGGTTGACCCATGTAAATGTTGTCTTGCAATCTGATACATATTTTCAGCAGAATCAGAATCTAGGTCATCAGCTCAGAATGAGGAGCTAGGAAAATGGTTGAGCGAATGAATTAGAGAAATGAGTAGAATTGCCTGGTAGCTTTAAAGAAGTACTTGAGTTTAGTGGCCATCATTTTAAAGTGAGCCTAGTCAGCATGATTGTAAGCTCCCCACTCCATTTCTGTTCTCTTTTGGTACATATGAAAACTAGATAGTAATATTGAGCCAAGTCTGGAATTTTGCCAGAAGACTATGGAGTTAAAAGGGACGAGAGTATGTGTAAAGGAATAATGATACTAAAACAATTCAAGATAAGCTGGATAAGAAGGAGGAGAAAATATGAGGTAGTAAGGGACAGTAAAGAGGTGGTAGAATAATTGGACATTCAAGGACTGGTCCAAATAAAGTTGAGTAACTGTTAGAATCAGGGACAAAAATAAATAATCTGAAAGATAAGATGTAGTGGTTGAAGAGAGATGCACTGGAAATTGATCTTGGGGAATGCTGCAGTTATTGGTAAAACATATGAAGGGTATGATTTTGCCAGCGGTGGCTTAGGCTGTGTTAAGGACAACCACAGTTCAAGGAAGGAGGCCAGAATCTGACAGGACAAGATATTGAAGGATTGTCTACCTGGATTTGGAAACCACCAAGAATTATGGCAGAAACTGTTTTTGAGTGACCATTGCTAATATCTTCAAGGAATGAGAAGGTCCTGGAGGGCCACAGATGAATGGAATAATGAGAGAGCAGTGAGCAATGTAGTCTAATGGCATGAGCTGGGAGTTTTAGAGATTGAGCCCAAGGGAAGACTAAAAAATTTATAGAACAAAATTCCCAAATTTTGCTGCATATTAGAATCATGTGAAAGCTTTAAAACCCTTGGATTCTCTGATTATAGCCCATAGTTAAATCAGAACATCTCGGGGTAGGAACACAACATGAATATGTCTTTCTAGATACCTAGGTAATTTCAGTGTCAGCAAAGTTTGGCAACCACTGCAGTAGGTTCAACCCTATATGATATCATTTGGTGAGAATTAAAGTAGGACAAATTGATCTTGGCTGAAAGGCAGATTTATTCTGAAAATATCTCTATGTAAATGGGGAGAAGGAAATGAAAACAACATTGAGAACAATAACAAAAACAGCTGTTGGAAATCAGCCTGAAATGGTGAAGTTATTATGATAAGAAAGTTGACAATTTGAGAATTTGAGGGGTTGCTTTAGTTTAGATGATTAGCTGTAGTATCTGTGTGGCCTTGTGCCAGATACTTAACATTATCCTCAGTCTCCTCATTTGTGAAATGGAATAAAATACCTTTCAGCTATTGACAGAATATGAATGTCCATGGCAGAGTTCCCTTAATAAATACAAATTCCTCCATTGAAAACATATTTGTATCTTCATGAATGCTCATGGAATGTTCCTTTATTATAGAATTTTTTAATATACTTTTTCCTATATGTGTATGTAATTTATATGATATATATAATTTTTAATATATAGATGTAGTATGTATTTATTTATTTACTTATCTATCCATCTATCTATCAAATAAGATCAAAAAAAAAAAAAGAAAGAAATCTGCTTGGTGCGTGCAAGAATGTTGCCAGACTGAAGTCAAGTTCATTATTTTTTCCTCTAAGTTATTGTCTGATTAAATATGACTGTATTAAACTTCTCATCTTCTCTTAACTTGTGAGAGGAGTGCAAATAATATTTATGGAGAAGAAAGAGGAAAAATATCACCACTTGTCTTTTAACTACACTCTGGAGAGATCATTCAATAGTTAAAATCACAGAATGGAGTGAGTTGGGAATGGGACTGGTTTTAGTTGTATTGCTTTTTACTTAACCTCTATGAATCTCCTTCTAGGGCTGTTGAGATAATGCACATGCCAGTTGCATAAATTAGTAACTGGCCCGTAGTGAAGGTTAGTATATGTTTAAGAAATGTTTACTATCACTATTCATCATTTATAGCCATTTCCATCAGTCAGCATTACTATCAGAGGAATTAAAAGTAATGTGTGAAAATATAAAAATTCTTAGTATTAGAAAAAAATAGTGTTTCATGATTTTTAACAATTTTTCTGACACTTTGTTTACTCAGGAAATAAAAATTGCAAGGACAGGTATTTAATTTCCTCTGATAAAGAGCCTGGCAGGAAGCTGAAAAAAAATTGACAGGACAAATTGCTCCAAAAGGGTCTGGAGTCATTTAAGACACAAACACCACTAGGCTAGAGACCTAGCTAGGGAAATAGTATATTTATTCATGAGCCAATGACCTATTGTCCCTTCTTAAAACTTGCTGAATGTGATCTTTACTCAAGAGTAATCACAGAGAGCCAGTTTTGCAGGATTCCAAAAGCAGCCTTCCAGTGGTGATGAGCCAATGGCAACATACTGCAATACTCGCAGGAAATCCACTGCTTTATGGGTGAAACAGGCCCTCCAAAAGTATCTTTAATAACATGGTGTTATTTCACATGAAGCTATTAAACTGTCTGCATGAGAAAGAGACCTTCACTCCAAAGTTCTCTTTGGTCCCTTTCACTTTGATTTTTCTGGCTATTATAAACATGTATAAATTCACTCTGAAAGTTTCAAGTCTTGTAAAAGGCCCAGAAATTTTCAGATTAGCTAACAAAAGTTCAGTTAAGCTATCTTTTAGCACAGTTCTCTAGTACTTGACATGTTTCTCTGAGTTGTAAATTAAACAGGCCCTCTCAGGAGTTTAAATAGCTTATTTGGGGGTGGTCTTTGACAACACGAGCCTGAGAAGTGTTATGGTAATTTGGGAAAAAGTATGATTTAATGCCTTCTTTTGTTTGTTTCTTAAATTACCAAACTTTATATTTCACAAAATTACCTGATGGGTACTGATACTAGCATATTCTTGGTAGATTAATGTATTGCTATCATCTGAAAGTGATAATTTTTTTAGTCATGTAGAAAAGTTATGTTAAATTTGTCCCTTTTTTTTAAGAGCTAAAAACTTGCATATATTTATCCTTTGAAATATTCCAAGTCCTATTGTTTTTCTAACTGATTAATGGTGTGATATTTGGCAAATTACTTTAACTCTTTGAGCACGTTAGCATTTTTTTGGCGTAATTGTAAACATAGAATGAAATAATATGAGTAAAATGCCTAGAACTTGATAGTTGCTCAATAAACATTTACTTCTCCTCACTAAATTTAGGCCTTACAAAATGAACCATGTGTAGAAGGGTACTGGCACTTTGCTAAATCAGTTCACCCATTTAACACATGGTCTCTGTATCCTATTTCTCTTTTTCAAAAAGCTAAAATGAAGATGGAAAAGGGAGAACTTGTCTGCTATAGGTGAGCTTGCCCTCTATATTCCTACTCGTCTAACGGTGGGAACCTTTTCTCATCCGTTAAGTATGTTATGGGTTGAGGTCCCTGAGAAACAAACACTAAGGTGGAAATCATCAAGCAGAAGGATTTTACAGAGTGTTCTAACGATCAGTGCTTGTGAAGAGAAAGTGAGGAAGCAAGATTGGGTGGAGGAAAAAAGTCAAGCTCCAAAGCAGTTTCAGCAGAAGCCTCAGCCAAATCCATAGGAAATTCTACAGGACATTTCATAGCCACACTGAGTTGAGATGAGAGAGGGCTTTCTAGTTTCAAGCCAAACAGCCTTTGGATACAGGCCATCCTGCAAGAGAGCTTGACTTGGACAAAATGACTCTCTTCAGTGGAGGCACTAGTTGAAGGAGGCTGATGCTAGAGGCTGTCTACAGGCAGTGCTCTCAGGAGCAGGGATAATAAATACTTCATCATAGCAAGAGGATCTGCATACCACAGCATTCACTAGTGTCTGTGCCTGTGCCAGGAGGGTTCTGAAAGCCTGGGATGCCTTCAAGGAGCAAGCAGTGTGACTCTGACAACTGATACCATGACTGTACTGACATGAGCAGATGTGGTTCCTTATGGACATACGTTTGTTCTGATGCAAGCAAGCACAAACAGGTATTTATCCAATTGAGTAATGAATGGTGATGAAATAAAGGAGATTTAATATCCATGTGTAAAAGGACGTAAAACATTTATGTGTAATGAACACAGCACTACCCCTCAACAAATATTTGTTGAATGAATAAGTACAGTGAGAGAGAATTTGCTGAGGTCGAACCATCATTGAAGATGACATTGAGGAGTCAACTGGTCTTCTAGCCAGAGAGGCTTTAGGAAGCAAGCAGTAGATACAATAAAAAGAGCTAATCTCGGATATGTTTTTGGTATATATTTGGCATAGAAGTTCAAAATAAGAAATGTAAAGTTGTTCAAGAGGACTGAGAATCAAGGGATTGAGGAAGGTCTTCTATAGGTTTAAATTACAAAAGAAGAGAAGCAGTGTAGAGTGACTTGTTGAAGCATTTTGATAATGATATTGTAAGGAATGTATCTGGGTATCGTAGACCAAGTAAGGAAAGTAGAAGTTAAATTAGCTGTGATATAACAGTGCATGAAGCAGAAGTTACAGGCATGAAGAATTTAGAGACTTTATAGAGAGGCATAGTTGAATTTTTCTTACTTGGAAAATAAAGTATATAGGGCTTCAAATAGTTTGGGGTTATATACAGTTAGTATGTAGCTATAAAGACTGAGTATTTTTTTTTCCATAGGTCAATAATTTTTTTCCCCGGCTTTATTGAAACATAATGGACAATTAGTTGCTCATATTTACATTGTACAATTCAGGGAATTTTTTTCGATTATAGTTGGCATACAATAATATATTAGTTTCAGTTGTACAGCATAGTGATTAGAGATCTCTATAACTCACAAAGTGATCACCTCACTAAATATAGTACCCCCTTCCCTCTAACGTATTTATTACAACATTACTAACTATGCTACACTCCCCTTATGCTACACTTTATATCTCCGCATTTATTTGTAACTATCCATTTGTACTTCTTAATCTCTCTGCCTTTTTTCGCCATCTCCTCCATACCCCCTCCCATCTAGTAGACCTCAAAATATTCTCTGTATCTATGAGTTTATTTCTGGTTTGTTGTTGTCGTTGTTGTTTATTTTGTTCTTTAGATTCCACATGTATGTGAAATCACGTGATGTTTGTCTTTCTCTATCTGACTTATTTCATTCAGTGCAATACCATCTAGGTCCTTCAAGGAAATATGTTTTCCATTCCTTTCCTTTTAGTCTCTGTGTGTCTTTTCATCTGAAGTGAATCTCTTGTAGGCAGCATATGTAGGGGGCTTGTTTTCTTATCCATTCAGCCACTCTATCATTTGGTTGGAGCTCTCAATTCTTTTCCATTTGAGGTACTTGTTGATAGGAATGTAGTTATTATCATTCTTTATTCCTGTGTTTGATACATGTTTTTTCTTCTTAAAGAAGTCCCTCCAACATTTCCTTAATACTGGCTTGGTGTTGATAAATTCCTTTAGCTTATTTTTGTCTAGGAAGCTCTTTATCTGTCTTTTGACTCTAAATGATAGCTTTGCTGGATAAAGTATCCTTGGTTGTAGATCCTGGGTTTTCATCACGTTGATTATTTTGTGCCAAGACCTTCTGTCCTGCAAAGTTTCTTTTGGGAAATCAGTTGCTAGTCTTGTGAGTGCTCCATTGTAGGTAACGAACTGCTTTTCTCTTGTTGCTTTTAAGATTCTCTCTTTGTATTTAACCTTTGGCATTTTATTTATAATGTGTCTTGTTGTGGGCCTCTTTGGGTTCATCTTTTTTGGGACTCTCTGAGCTTCCTGGGGTTATATGTCTATTTCATTCACCAGGTTACGGAAGTTTTCCATCATTATTTCTTCAAATAGCTCTTCAACTTCTTGTTTTCCTTCAAGTACCCCTATGAATATTTTTACATTTAATTGTGTCCCATAGGCTCTTTAAATTATTATTATAGTCTTGGCTTCTTTTTCTTGCCGTTCTGATTGAATGTCCTTGGCTTCCTATCCTCTATATCAGTGGTTCAATCTTCTTCTTTATCCACTCTGTTGATTCCTTTTAATATACTCTCCATCTCAGATAATGTGTTCTTTATTTCTGACTGGTTTCCTTTTAAAATTTCCATTTCCATTTTTATATTTTTTACCTCTTTGTTAAAGTTCTCACTGAGTTCATCTACTCTTCTCTTAAGTTCATTGAACATCTTTATAATCAGTGTTTTGAACTCTGCATCTGTTAGATTGCTTGACTCCATTATTCCTGGATCTCTATTTTGTTCTCTCATATGTTTTCTGCTTGTTTGTCTTCCTATTTTGGCTGCCTTTCTGTGTCTGTTTCTACATACTAAGCAAAACTCCTAAGTCTCCCAGTCCTTTTAGTATGTAGTGTAGGTGTCCAGTGGCACAGACCTGAGAGGGGTTCAGCTGCAGGCCAAGGTTAGCCCCAGCCTTGGCCCCTCCATGGCCACCTGTTAAGATTCAGCAAGCAATTCACAAATGCTGTGCTTATAGTTGCCTCAAGAGGCCACGCCGAAAACCAAGATTAGCTGCCACTAGTGTGAGTCTTTGAGTTGGCTCAGCAAGTTGCATAGGACTTGCCCAGGACACAACTGGATGTAGCTTGGGTGGGGTTTGTGAGTTGGGGGAGGTGGAGTTCCAGGGAATCCTCTGGGCTGGGTGACCTTTGTTGTCCAATTTGAAGACGTCTTAGCTATGGAGGAGTTGAGTCCACACACTGGGAACAGAGAGGGCTCAACAGAGGAACAATGGATACCACCAGCACTCCGGCCCTGGGAGAGAGCCTCACCTTCCACCCTTGCTCTGACAACTCAGCATCCCCCTGTAAGTTGGTGGTGCCCCCTGAGCAGCTGACCTGGTGCTGGTACTCAGAGCGGGCAGGTCCGTCGCCGGGAAAGTCTGCTTGTGGATACGGCTCCTTTAAGAGGCATCTGCAGCTGCCGATTGCCACTGCCATAGCCTCTGTCCCAATCAGCTGCTGGTGACTGGGCAGCCTCACATCTTCGCCTCCTTCTACCTTCTACTGTTGCAGGGTGATTTCTTGTTTCTCTCTCTAGTTGTAGTGCTTCTGTTCATTTAGATCCCAGGTGACTTTGCTTGCTGTTTGCAACATGTTTCTGTCACAACTTTGATTTAGTCACAAGAGGAATGAACAAAGCCTCTTTTTCACCCTGTCACCATAAAGACAGAGTTTTGAAAACAAATGTATTACCTTTTTTCCCCCTAAGGACACTAGGATAAAAAAAAAAAAAAAAAAAAAAAACCTATGGATTTGGAAAGAGCTCTGGAAATTATTTACTTTTAATTTTCCATTTTACAAGTGAGAATAGCAAAGTGTAGAGAAGTTAACAATTTGTTCATGGCAGCAGTGGAATAGTACAAGTGAGGGCCTATAATTCACTCATCATTTCTCTCAGACAAGGCAAACTGTGGTACTACATCTACAAAGAAATATTTAAAAATTAAACAGGTAAAAATATTTAATGTTAACTCTATAGCACTCTCATATATACTGGGACTGTACCTTGGGTTTCAATCAGAACCATTTGATGATCTTTGAAAAATATATATATTTCAAAGTTTATTTTCTAAGATTCCACAAATAGTCTTACTGCTGAAAAGAATGGTTTAGAATGTAAATATTCTAACAAATCAAAAAGCAAAAGTAATAAATCAAGGATATTATACTCACAAGAAAAATTTATGTAAATATTATGCATGCAAAAAACAAGTAGAATGTGTTTCATATGTATATTTTTTTCATTCTCTGAAATTCTTTGCTTGCATGAAGTTATTTGCAGGAATCCTGGCTCTACTAGAGCATTTTACAAGCTCCGCTAGAGCATTGGCTCAGTGCTCCTGTGCACTTCCTCTATAGGAGACTAGAGAGGGCATAGTTTTACAACTTCCCCAATGTAAAATATTATACTTACCAAAGATTTAAAATAGCATATTTATGCCAAAACAATGTGTATTAAGAGAAAGCCAGTTGTTGGTGAATATTTAAAGATGTGTAGGATTTTTTTTTCCAATATATTTGGCAGTCATAAAAGTCAGTGTTCCAACAGTAAACAGATGGCACATTGGTAATTGGGTAATTTGAGGATGTTTTAATAATGAGTCTATTTATAAGGGTGTGGGCAGAGTGTAGAGGAACCACAAAGGATAATGAAGTCATCCTGGCTAGGGTCAGGAAAACTATTACTGTCCTTTATCCTAAATGAATGAGGAAAAGAAGTTAGTAGAATGGGGACAAAGATCATGGAGAAAGCCACCTTGAGAAGATCAGTAACCTTAAGTCAAGGATCACAACTAATTCAAAGTAATCTCACAGAGAAGGGGCAGTAAGGATGTATATACCCTGACCTTACTCTCCTCTCTCCCTTCAGTTGCTTATCACAGCTCTCCATTGGTGAAACTCAGCAAGAAGTCAGAGGACAAGGGAGTAGATCAGAGAGCAAAGGAGAGGTATCCAGCCCAGGAATCAAGGAGAAGAAGCTGAGGCCTTGAAAAGGTTTGTATCTATTGTGAACGCCATTACTTTATTCATCAGACATTTACTGAGTATTTTCTGTGTGTCAGGAACTGTTACTAGTCATTGGGAATACACAGTGGATAACTCTGAGTCTCTGTGATAAAGGAGTTCGCAAGTTAGAGAGAATCACAAATCAATGCAAGAGTAGAAATTACATGTAAATGGGAGGTTAAAATTCCAATAAATGACAAAAAATTTGAAGAACAATTTTAGTAACTGTTTTTAAAAGATATCTTCCTCCAAAGATTCCCTAAAGATAACAGGAAATCCACTTCCAAGAAAAATCTGGAATCTAATGGGTGAGCAGGGAGAAAAACAACATCAGGATATGACATTAAGACCTGCTAACAGGGAGTGAAATTGATAAAAGTGTCCAATTAAAGAAGTGCTGAAGCAATATGGATATTTCCCTAAATCTAGGAAGATCTGTGTGTTTATGTGTATAGGGCAGGGTATGCACTTATGTGGGGGTGTCAGGATAGAAGATGGACAAGAAAAGATAAGTATTTACAATAAACTTAGATTCTGTGTCAAATGTCATCAAGGAGAACTTCTTTAGGGAAATTCCATGTGTAATTCAGATGCCAGTGGGGCTTTTCCCATCCTTCTGTTTGATTGTGCAATATATATTTTCCCCTATGTCAATCTTCACCCAATACTCAGCTTCTTTACCAGTTTCTACACACACACACACACACACACACACACACACACACAACAATTCAATCACACGACTTCTCAAGGAAGCAGTTCACAACAATATTTTTAAGGTGGTATGGGTGGTAATAGTAAAAAAATGTCTGACATCATGCTTATTGCCTTCTTCTCCTTTCTTCCTCCTCATTTATTCTCTCTGGCTCCTTCCGGATTCTTCCCAGCCACTCCAATAATTTCCTATCATTGTTAATCTAGCAAAAAATAGTGGTTCTCAAATGTTAGCATTATCATAATCTCCTAGAGAGTTTGTTAAAACACAGATTTGTGGGGTGCGAGAATTTTAATTTCTAATAAGTTCCCAGATGAATCTGATGCTGCTGGCCTGGGGACCACACTTTGAAAATCATGGCTTTAAGTTATAACACAACACTTCCCTGATGACCATGTTAACTTTCAGGTGATTTCACTTCTCTATTGATGGCTTTTGATGTCAGAAGGACAGGTGTGGATGGATGATTTTAGAATGACAGTTCCAGACTCTGGGAAAGAATGTCTCTTTTCGCTAGGCTGAGTTTAGTCATCTACCCTGGCCCTCCTAAAAATATTGCATCAGGAAATGGTCCTTTTCTAATTGGAATTTATAAAAAACTAAATCAAACATATTCTTTGATTTTGTTAGTTATAGGAAAATCAAGATAACATAGAAATAGACTGGAGATCATTATATATTTTTTAATATCAGTCTGCCACTTGATAGTACTGACCAATGTTCGATATAACTTGTATGTGTATTTTTATCATTTAGAATAATAGACCTTCGGCCTGAAAGCTGGCGTTGAACAGTAAAGAGATAGCAAAAGGCACCAAAAATGTCTCTCAGTATTCAAGTTACCCTTTGATTTATCATATTTCATTTAATAAGTATTTATCAATTCATAGTGTATGTAGAGCATTTCCTTGTCCTGGAAGGAATATAAAATTTTGTGGATGAAACAAATATGCACAGAGAAAATAAAAGAGAGTGAATAAATGATAGACAAGAAAACATTGCATTATATGGAGTAAAGAAATAGTGACCTCAAAGTACATAGCTGAACTTTGATTCTATAATTTGTGCAATATTTAAATCTTTGGCTGGTGGTTAAGTATTTGAGATAGAAAAGTAGATCATATGGAGAAGCACTGACCCAGGGATAAAGCTGTGCTCTAATGGCCTGTGTGAGCTACCAGTGTGCCTCTAAAAGTAAGAGCACCCAGCCAACCCTAGTGTAAAAAAATAAGGACTGAGTTTCCTTTCATTACAAGATGTCTGGGAGTAGGTAGTGTAATGGTAGTCCAATAGTTCAATTTCATTGCCTAGATCTCTGTGGGTTGCTGTTTGTTTGTTTGTTTGTTTTAGATTTTCTCTTATGCTTTTAAGACAACAGCTGCAAGTACTACCAGCCTTTTGTCCACATTCAGGGCAGGAAAGAGGAAGGAAGATTCTGGTCAAGCTTGTCTCTAGTTTCTTTCTGGGAAAAGTTGAAAACACAACCTTTCCCAGATTCTCCTAGAAAAATTTAATTTTTTGTATTATTGTCTGTGTGTCATGTGGCCAGTTTTAGCTTTAAAAAACATTGAAAAATTACTTAGCTAGCTACATTGCCACTTCAAACAAGATCAGGCTTCCACCACCAAGGGGAAAAAGAGACAAATAAAAATGTCTGTCCCGGGAAGGTGTCTGGAGAAGCTACTAATTACTATCAGCCCCCTGCCGAATCCTGCTCTTCTATCAGGATTAACAGTTGGAGGACATGTGGAGGATAGAGTTAAAATCTCAAGCTCTAACATCCTAGAGCTCTATCATTTAATCATGGTTTAGGCACTTATAAGCTATGTGACCTTGAACAAGTTACTTGCCTTATCTGAGCTTAAATTTTCATAACTGGGATAATATTACCTTCATCCCTAGGATATCGGTGCTTTTAAATGAAGCACAGTATGTGGTGCCCTTCCTTCAGGACCTGGCACTTGGTGAGTACTCCATAAATTAGAAACTTAGAGTTGTAGTTGCTGAGATCTGTCCCAGAAAAGTAAAAGAATAAATGTCTTCAGAATGGCTGCAGAAAAAAATCATGGTGCGATGCAGGAATAAATGATAGGCTAACCCACAGCTTGTTACAGTCTCTCAAATTATTATAGTTGTATGTATAAGCAAATTCTTTCCAGTCTACTTTTAGCCTGGCACTGTTCACAGTACTAAATTTTACAGACTTGAGTGTTTATGTGAGCCAATGAAAATCAACTGTAACTCAACAAATGTAAGTAGAAGAGGTTTAGCACACTGTTATAATGTGCATGCGGTAAACTGTTGGATTTTTCCTTGAATTTTGTTCTCTTCCTTGTGAATACAGAAATTGAGTGTGTAGGTAGTTATAAACAGCTTTTTCCTCCTAATTCAACGCACTTAATTGACTATAGTATCTGCTTTATGACTTTTGCTTGATATTATGAAAAAATTAGTGCTATATTTGTCTTGATAATATAGACTTGTAGTGTAGACCAATTGCCCTTAAAAAATGGCAGCACCACTGTTGTGGACCTTGTAGAACTAATCTCGTGAAGTGACTGAGGTTGAAACTAAGCGACTGGTTGGAACGCACCATGTCCAGGCCCATGAGCTCTCAGTGGGGGAAGTGAAGGAGTTCGTCGTTGAGGCCGAGAGTTTGGTACTGAAGAGAACAAAGACGAAGCCATACTGAGTGGGCAAAACGGAATTAAGGGCTCAGGGGATCCATCCCAAGTAAATACTACAGCAGCTTCGAGTGGCTGAGGTGGTCCTGGTGCTACATAACCTCCATGGCAGAAGCATCTGTTCTTCTGTCCTTTGTTGAGGGCCTCCATTGCCACAAGGGAAAAACAATGGTTTTCCTACCCATATTACCTCTTGAAACTCATCTTGATTAGCCCAATCTATTTTTTCTTTTCACTAAATACATATTGAGAAATGCCTGCTGTGTGACAGGCCCTGTTCTAAGCAATTTGGAGTTGCTTTTCCCTCTTCTTGGAATGCCTGTTATTCTGATATCTATATGGCTTGCCACTTTAAGTCTTTCCTCCTTTAAGACTTTATTCAAATATCATATTCATAGTGAGGCCTTTCCTGGCCTGGATCTTGAAAATTGCATCCCTTTGTTCCACCCCGGCCCTTCCCCTCCTCCTTCCTTACTTTATATTCCATAACACACATCAGCTTTAAATACGCTGTGAGAGTTACTTATTTGTGTTGTTTATTTTCTCTAAGTAGAAGTAAACATCATAAGGCATTTTGTTTGCCCTATTTGTTTTATTTGTTTGTTTGTTAGTTTTAATCTGTTCTTTTACTGCTGTATCCCCAGTGCCTAGAAGAGTGCCTGACACATAGAAAATTCTTGGTAAGTGTTTTTTTGTATGAAATAAATGCATGCCAAACAAATTCCTTTGTAATCCACACAAACTCTAGTGTTTAACAGCCTGGGCAGAAATTATTCTGTGTAACTGAACTATGTACACCCTATATTGACCCTAGTCTTAATAATGGGTCCTTTGGTGGGTAGAACCAGGTTATCAACACCTTTTATAGGATAAGGTCTTAACAGGACCTATTCGAACTATGTGTATGTATTCTTACTACACTCTCTGAATATACAGATGGGTCTTTTTGGTTCCTGGAATTACCTTGGTAAAAAGGATTTCAGCTAATTGTTTTTCACAACTCACTTTCAAAGCACTAACCCTAGTCCTTATTTCTCATTTCTACCACCTGATATTGGAGGGATCTGAAGTTTACCTTATCTTACTAGCAGGGGTAGATCCACCATGAAACTAATGATATTTAAGTTTCTGTGATTCTCACAGATGTGGAACCCATCAAAATCACCATAATTAATTTTGTATTAAATATACATATTACCTTAAAGAGGACCTCAAATTGTATAAGCTTCAGGACCCATAAAACCTGCATCCACTTCTGCTTAACAACTGTACCTTTTCTATTGAATTGCTCCTGAATGAAAGAATTGCCTCTCATGGCATTCCCCCTAATTCTCATGCTTTATTTCTCCAAAAACATAAACAAAACAAATACTTTCCTTTCTTTGGGGTTTCATTGTAGATAATGCTAAAATATGTCATCTGATAAGCTTTATTTTTCATTATATTTTTCTAGCATGATAAATTTGGACATTGTGGAAACTTGATAATTATTATAGAAAATAAAGATGGGGTTAGATAATAATAATACTCACTCACAGTTATTGTTTACTAAGATCTGTTTTTTGCTTTTACATATATCAACTAATTTAATTCTCAGGACAACTCTGCGCATTACCCCCATTTTACAGGTGAGGAAGAAAGGTCCAGAGATGTTATATGTTAGTAGAAGCCTTAATATCACTTAATTTTTATAGCAGAGTAAAGACAGTAGATTTCTAATCTCAAAGCAGAGTATTTATCAAGGCTTTTAGCATTCTTTGGGAAGGTGACAACATGAAAAATATTTGAAGTTCTTGGTTTTCTGGTTTCTTGAACCAGGGTGACATTTACATCCATATGATTGCATATAGCAATTTACCCTGAGAGAAAACAAAACAAAACAAAACAAAACAAAACAAAAGAAAAACAAATAATCATCCTACTGGCTTACTTTTCCTATTTTCCTAATGTGACTAGTGATCACGAAGTCAAGAAAATGAGACACCGGACATAATTTTCTTTTCATTATATCATGCAATAAAATGCTTTATAAAGGTCGCTGATAAAAATATGCATTCTCATGATTGCTTAATGTCAAAATCTGCTTTAAAATTCAGTCAGCAGCTAATTCTAGATTGGATTAATAACATGCATTGACGATCTTTATGATTATTTCTGGTATCTCTTAATTTTTTATTGCTAAGAAAGTAAATCAACACCAAAAGTCACGCCTGTGAAATTCACACCATTTTCTTAGCTGCTGCGCTTTATAATTTGGTTGGTTGTGTGCCTGGCCAAGATCCTGTTCTCTGGATGTCTTGTCTACTGCTCAGCACACTGTTGGCCCTCAGCAAATAATAAGTTATATTAGTTATAATCCCTAACATTTGTGTCTCAACAGTCTTCCTTGTGGTGCAGTTGTTCTCGTTTCCACATTTTCATCAATAACAGCAGAATGAATTTTGAGGTTTATATGCATATTTAAAAAAAAACTGCAGCTTCTCAAAATAACCAAGTGTGAACCATTTTTGGAACCATATTGTACAACAAAGAACATTTTAGAAAAAATTCTCGTTAGTTTAGAGGATTTCAAGAATCATTTTCATACCAATGAGGTTTTAACAAATAGAGAACTTATGGTATAGAAATCTGGGGATAAGCAGTTACTATCTCTCCCTATTAATTCTGCTTAATGATTAATGCCTGGGCTACCCATACATAACAGATCTTCTGTTGTTTAAACAAGAATTCAGTTTCATTAAAAGTCATGCCAATCAGTTTTATGCAATCTTTAGAATTCAAAATTATCGATTCATATTTCCAAAGGTAGGGAGCTCTGCTGCCAACAACTTCTTTATACTTTCTATATGTTGAAGTATGTTTAAGAAGAACTATGAGATGTAAATATATTCATTAAAGCACAGCTATCATTTATATCTGTCACTGTCAAATAAGACATGGCAACTTTAAAAGCAACAGGATTATGCGTTCCATATAAAGTATGCCGCCAAACACTTAAGGATGATCCAACATAGCCAAATAGAGTAGGTTCTCATTTAATGTTGTCGATAGGTCCTGAGACTTTAAGGAGAAATGATGAATAATGAAACCAGTTTTAACACAGGCTAATTGATATAAACAAGAGTTAAATTAGTAAGGCATCTCATCAACGCTATAATGAAATGACATTATTCAAGGACCCGCTGTACTGTTTATTAAAATTCAGATGGTACTCTAGGTCATCTCCTGGGTTCCTGTCTCTGTTTTACGTTCATTTTTTCTTGTCTTTTTAAAATTAATGATATGGCTTTCAAAATAAGAATATATTGAAATAATTTGAAACCGATTTTGTGAAATATATTCTGATTAATTCAATACAGGAGAAAACCTGGAAAACATTCATTGGTAGCTCCCATGGCTACCTGGATCATCAATATATAAAGTGGATAAAATGAAATCTGTTTACTGGAAGAAGACTGACCTGGGGACCCATATACTTGGTCTCCACTTGGCCCCTGCAGGGATGTTCGAAGATCAATATGTTTCTTTTAAAAACTATTGGCCTATTGGATGAAATCTCAACTCCTGCATTATCTAGAACTTGCCTGCTTACTCTCATTTCTTACTTCTCTCATCATTTTTTATGCTTCTACAACACTGAATATTGTAATTTCTAAGACCCACTGTGATTTTTCATGTTATAATTCACTTGCACAAACTATTCTTATAGACTAAAATGTCTACCCTTTTCCTCTTTTTTTATCCTCGCTGAAGCTTTTCCTGATTTCTCTAAGAATACTTAGAAGTACCCGTATCTATGGTTCTATAATATATTATGCAAACATCGTGCATCCTAGTAGTTTTTGAACAATTCTGTAATTGTGGATCATATGATCTCCATCTCTGGAGTATAATCTCCTTTAAGTTAGGTCTGTATCCTTTCGTCTTTTTAACTCTCGTCCTGTCTCTCTGTAGTCGATCGCTGAACACATATTTAGTAAACAAATTAATTAAAAATATAATTGACCCAAATTAAAATTTATTTTTAATTTTCTATAGTTATAGTTATATACTTTTTAAGTTTTTGTGCTTTATTTTAGAAAGCTTGGCCCCAACTAAAAATATTGTTCATGAAATCTAATATGGAAAGAAAAATGATCTCCTACTGTACTGAATGGAAGCTGCTATGACAGTGAAACTGAGAGTAGACACTACTTTCTATTGGTGGAAGAATCTCTGATCCAAATGCATATATTTATGATTTCGGAAGTAAATATCCCCGGAAAAAAATGTTTTTGATGCTTCCTTGCTCATTTGACTCTAGAAGCCAATTCCCTTAATTCACTTAGTAAATTATCCCTCTATTTTAACATGGAAATCTTGATTTGAACTTCAGCAGAGGGCAAAAAGGATAAACAGCCAAGATAGGTCATGTGAGGATAGCAAATTTGGCAGAATACTTCTCCTATTCTGGAGTTTGATCAATATCTGTAGGTGAAAATAACTCTTATTGGATCATTAAAATGTTTATGAGCTAGTTTCAAGTTTTTTGCTTTCCCAACTTCCTGGAATTAGAAACATTTAGTAATTATCTAATAGTGGTTTTTAAAAATAGGATATGGATTTTTTTAAAAGACTTATTTGGAAATCACATAAACCCTGGAACGTTCATGATCTTTATCTTCACAAGCATACAAACAAATATGGATACCATACCACAGTCATTTCAGGACCGTCAAATTTCAGTCATAGATTTGGTTTGCTGATTTTCTTTCACATTCCTTCCTTGATGCCAGAGAAAAACCACTTGGCCCCAGTAATTCCAAATTAATCCAACAACTTCTTAAGATTGATAAATATTATACTTAAAAGCTATTAAGGCTAAGAGGAATAATAATAAATTATAACTCATATGTTATAACTGTTCATTATATGAATTAAATCTATTAATTATACAGATTCTTTTTAACCTAATATTTTCAAGACCGACTGCTGTCTAAAGTAAAGGCTTTTACAGAATTGTTAGCTCTTACTAAATAAAAGAATTTAGAATTGCTATAAAAATAAAATACTTGAGATCACAATTTTTATATAGTGTCTATAATGTTACCACATATGATCTTACAACAATCCTGTGACATGGTATTATTTCAATGCTACAGATATATTTCAAAAAGTATATTTATGTTGCCCAATTTTATCCATAGAAAATTGATTAATTATTTCTCTGGTTGAATTTGTAAGAGATTCTAGGATCTGTGATTTTATTAGTTTTGAGATGCTCGCAGCCATTATCTTTTCAAATACTGCTTTTGACTCTTTTTTCTTTCTCTCTCTCTGGGGCTTCAAATACAAGTATTGTTACTTGTTAGACTCTTACTCTATCCTCTATGTCTTCTACCTTCTGTTCTAGATATTTCATCTATTTGTTTCTTTGTACTTCATTATGGATTTATGGATTTTTTTCTGATCTCTTTCTGTTCGGTAATTTTCTCCTCATTTTGCTTCACCTGCTATTGTACCGTTTTGTTGTGTTGTCATTGAATTCTAATCTGCTAGTATATCTATCCATTTCTAGTTCTCTGCTGAAATTTTTAATCTTATCATTTCCTTGAACCTAATGAGTACAGTCATCCTTCAGTATCGTCAGGAGATTGGTTCCAGGACCCCCCATGGATAACAAAATTTATGGATGCTCAAGTCTCTGATATAAAATTGCATAGTATTTGTGTATAACCTATGTGGATTTCTATTTCATTTATTTCTGCTCTAATTTTATTATTTTCTTTCTGCAAGTTTTGGGTTTAGTATATTCTTCTTTCTCTCATTTTTTGAGGTATAAAGCTAGGTTATTGATTTTAGATCTTTTTTAATGTAAACATTTATAGCTAAAACTTCTCTCTTGGCACTGCTTTTGTTGCGTACCATAAGTTTTTGCGTATTTTGTTTTCATTTTTATTTGTCTCAAAGTATTTTTAATTTCCCTGTGGCTTCTTTTTTGACCTATTGGTTGTTCAAGAGTGTGTTGTTTAATTTCCATAAATATGTAGAAATTCCAGTTTTCCTTCTACTATTGAGTTAATAGTTTTGTTCTATTATTTTCAGAAGACTTTGTATGACTTCAATCTTGAATTTGTTGAGACTTGTTTTGAAGCCTCACATGTCTGTACTGAAAAATGTTCCATGTGCACGTAAGAAGAATGTATATTCTGCTGCTGTTGGGTAGTAGTCTTCTGTATAGGTGTAATTGTTCTATAGTGTTAAAGTTATCTATTTCCTTATTATCTTCTGTCTGGTTGTTCTATCCATTATTAAAAATGGACCTTTAAGTCATTTACAATGATTGCATTGTTGTCTATTTTTTCTTTGATTTTGTCATAGTTTGCTTCATATATTTAGGAGCTCTGTGGTTTGGTGAGATAAATGTTTGTAGCTATTGTATCTTCGTAGTAAGTTGAGCTTTTTATTGTTATATAATGCCCTTCTTTGTCTCATAACAGTTTTACATAAAGTCTGTTTTGTATGATATTAGTATGGCTACCTCTCTTTTGCTTACCATTTGTGTGCAATATTTTTTTTTCTATTTTTTTTACTTTCAATCTATGTATATCCTTATGTGTAAAGTGAATTTCTTGTAGATAGCATCCTGGATTCTTTTTATTTTAATTCATTCAGCCAGTCTGTGTCTGCTGATTTATATTTATATGTATTACATTTTAACATAATAAAATACATTTACTTTATATTTAAAGTAATATTTATTTAATTACTGATAGAGAAGGACCTACCATTACTATTTTGTCTGTGTATCTTGTAGCATTTTTGTCCCTTCTTTTCTTACTGTCTTCCTTTGTTTTTGTTATCTTTTGTAGTGACATGACTTGATTCTCCTCTCATTTACTTTTTTGTATATTCTACAAATATTTTCTTTCTTTTCAATATTTACTATTGAAATTATATAATATATCTGAATGTTTTATTCTATTTTAAATACAGCTTTATGCCCTGACTTTGATGTGACAAATTATATCTTTATGTATTGCATACCCATTAACATAGTTAATTTTTATATTTACAGTTATTTTTATGGTTGTGCTGTTTAAATTCTATGACCAAAATTACCAAAATATGTTTCTATATCTGTTTGTGTATTTACTTTTACAGAGAACTTTACATTTTCAAATGAATTAATGTTGCCGTCTACCATCCTTTCATTTCAACTTGAAAGATTCCCTTTAGTGTTTCTTGTAGAGCAGATCTAGTTGTAAGGAATTCCTTTAGCTTTTGTTTTTCTGGGAAAAATCTTAATTTCTTTATTTTTGAACTACAGTTTTTTCTGGATACGATATTCTTGGATTACAGGTTTTGTGATGTTGTGGTGGTGATTGTTGTTCAACACTATGAATATATCATTCTACTCCCTCTGGCCTGCAAGATTTCTGCTGAGAAATCCACTAGTAATTGTATAGACACACCCTTGTATGTGACAAGTTGCTTGTGTCTTGCTGCTTTCGAGAGTCTCTTTTTGTCTGTGACTTTATACAGAATTGTTAGCTCTTACTAAATAAAAGAATTTTGAGAGTCTCTTTTTGTCTGTGACTTTATACAGTTCGATTATGTGTCTCGGTATGGTTCTTTTGGGTTTATTCTCATTGAAGTTTTTATTTGTTTTTGATTTTGATTTTTTAGCTGCTTGAATTTATATGTCCATTTCTTTCCTCAAATTTGGTAAATTTTCAACCATTATTTTTTTCGAATGAGATTTCTGCCCCCTTCTCTCTTTCCTATCCTTCAGAATTTCCATAATTCATATGCTGGCCCACTTGGTGGTATCCTATGACTTCTGTAGGTTCTCACCACTTTTCTTCATGTTTTTTTTCTTTTTGCTCTTGACTCAATGATTTCAGACGACTTGTCAGTGAGTTCATGGATTCTTTTTTCTGACTGGTAAGTTTAATGTTGAACTTCTCTAGTGAATTTTTCACTTCAGTTGTAATTTTCAGCTCCAGAATTTCTGTTTGTACTTTTTAATAGTTTCTATATCCTTGCTGATATCCTCATTTTGTCCATATGTCATTTTCTTGATTACCTTTGGTGGTCTACCTTTAGCTCATTGAACGTTGTTTAGACAGTTATTTAAAATTTTTTGTCAGGCAGGTCATAGACGTACATTTCTTTAGAGTCAGTTTCTGGAGTTTTATATTGTCCCATTGATTGAGCCATATTTCCTTGTGTCTTTGAATGCCTCTTAACTTTTGCTGGGCATTTGAAAAAGTAAGTACCTCTTCTAATCTTTGCATACTAGCTACCTGCAGAAGACCTTCAACAATCAGCCTGAAGAGAAGTTTCAGGACCCTTTAAACATTTTCTGATCTCTTACTCCCCTTTACATTTACATGTGAAACTGCAGCTCTAATGTGCCTGCATGCTAGCCTGTTTTCAGTGGCTTCCAAATCATGCCACCAGTCCAGTCAACACTTGGAGTCCGGAGAGACAGAAATCGGTCCCACAGGGCCGCCTCCAGACAAGCCAAAACATTGGATGCATTGTCCACTCTTTTGTTTCTATCCAGAGGGAGAAACCCCATTATGGTGGACTTCCTTCAAGATGTACTGCACTGTCATTATGCTACACAGGGGAACAGGCATGGAATGACACAAAAATTGCAAACATTTTCTACCCATTTTCCTGGAATCCCTTCTTGAATTTATATTGGCTTAGATGTTATAGGTTTTCAACTAGTTTCTAGAGTTATCAGAGAAGTATTTTAGTCTGTTATTGTTAACTCAATGTCTCTGTGAAGAAAGGGGGCCCTGGAGATTCCCAATCTGCCATCTTGCTTATGTCATTGTATGGGATTACCTTTCGTAAAGTGAATGACCACCCCAAATTCGTTTGTTTTGTAAATCCCTCAATGTATGTTAATTTTTCTTAAAATAATTGAATACAGTATCATGAGAGTCTAATCGCCTCCTGCTCTTTGTCTCTCTGGAGAACCTGTGCCTGTATCATTAGTAGTGTTTTAGCATGGTACCTTCCCAGTACATTTATCTGTTCTCTTTATAGATAACTACAAGTGAACTACAAGTAAACTACAATTGAACTTGCCAGTCAGGATCTTCTATATCAAGCTATACTTTCTACCCATTTAAGAAAATCTCTTTTGCATTAAAGTTCCAGCTACAAAAATATGTTTTTAAATAATTGCTTAAAGGCAAACTTTTCTTATTTAGATTTTATTTTTCAAAGTTTATGAAAGGCAGTCTTTTGTCTTTTACTATTACTTTATAAGTATATATAATAATGGTTTAAGTAACCGATTCCTGCTTAGGTACTTTCCAAACTTATTTGGTGTCTCAGCTACCAGTTGGGAAATCATAGGGCATTAAGTGGATTGACCAGACCCTGAAAGAATTTAGGTAGTTCACTAAAGAAGCTATTTTTATAGCATACTGTTTTTATTAATGCCTTAACATTAATAAACACTGAATGCTGTGAATATAGAACTTGAAATAGGACAATCCTTACTTTTGGTTGAAAATCTGTTATACCAAGAAACTACTACATCCCTTTTGGCCCATCCCAATGTAGTTGAGGGAGGTGCTGTACTTTTTGTCTGGGTAAACCACTTCATTTTTCTTTTCGATCATGAGAGGATGGGATTTATACTTATTTTTACTGCCCTGATTATTATGCCAGCCAGAATGTCTTTTTTCCAAGACAAGCAAATTTTGTAAGAAAATGGAGCACTAGAAGATCCTTTTCCTACTTAGATTTGAGTGTTTGTTTGCTTGCTTGCTTGCTTGTTTAGAGTTGTGTCAGGATGTCTCAAGAGTGATTAGGGAGATTAGTCTATAAATATTGGTATAGAGCATTATGGGGTTGCCTCTCATTCTTCATTCTCCCTTTTTTTTTTTACTTCTGCCCTGTAACTGACACCCGCAGAGGCAGCAGGGATGGCCTGGCATCCCTGACAGATTCTGTCTTGCACAGGTTGCAGTCCACCAGCCTAGGTTGCCTTACCTGAACCTACATTGAGTCATCTTGAGATTTTTATTACAGACCCTGTTCTCATCATGTTTCCAGACAAGCCGTTTTATCTTTGGTCAGCATCCTGGTAAAAATGTTTTTTTTCATGAACCAAGATGGAGGACAAGACTGTATTTGCAGAGACTAGCAGTGAGAAGCTGGCTTCAGACATGGAGTGACTACTTATATTGTGTAAATTCAATGGCCTAGGTAAGATAATGACTTAGTCAATTTGTTTACCCTTCTCCATTTTTCATTTCATCTTATCTTTTCTTTCCCCTCCCCCATTCCCCAGACACAAGGATTTCTTGAGATGATGAGACCATGTTTTTATAGCCTTCCTACTATGCCTTTTAAAGAGGCAGAGTCAGATGCTCTAAAATTGTTCTTATGGTGCTTCCCTTTGAGCTACAAAGCTCCTTTACTGCAGTTTTCTTTCTTCGGCTAGGTGTCTATGAAAAAGATCAACAAATAACTAATACAGAAAATTGTGTTAATGACTGAGACAGCATAGGGAGTTGTCACTTAAGGGGTATATACAAATTAGAAGTATGTATAAAAGAGGACTGGTTCCTAACCAAAAGCACGCATTGCAAACGCTGCTTGGCTGTTAGTGTGTTAAGGAGGAAGATGAAAAAAGAAGGGTGTTCCAGAGTGATAATAGGTTTTGCATTTACATAAAATCAATCCCAACTGGCTTTCTGCCCACCCCAGGAGCTCATGGGGTTGGTAGTAGTTTTACCTCTCACATTGCTTTATACCCACTCATGATCCATAGAATCACCTGAGTTTCCTTTCACTTTGTGGAGGTTGTTAACTCTGTCACCTCTGAATCGCTGAAAGTAAAAGAGAATGCAGTAATGTAGGTGACATTGAGCAGGTGTCAACTGTGATTTCAGACTAGTGGTTGGGGCAAGGTGGGGAAGGAAGGGTTAAAATTTCTCAATCTTCCTACTTTTATTTAAAAAAAATTGTTAGTGAAGTGAATGCTATGATGCTAGCGGAGTATAGCTGTAATTTGTCTTTCCAGACACGTTCTAGAATAAGATTCCACAGTGTAAGAAGCTTCCCTTGGGCCTAAGATGAAAACAAGGTCATTTTCCCAGGGGAGTAACCCATGGAGCAAGCGTTTAAAATAAACAAACTCCCTGGCTCTGGCTTGAAATGAGCAGTAGTTATCGAGATTTACTGCAACTGACTTTGGACCTCATCCAAACGTTGAATTAATGCAAACTTCTTATTAACTAAAATGGAGTCTCTCTTTTGGCAGCTACAATAGAAAAACTTCTTTTCCCAGATTCTGGAAGACTCTGTTACCCTCTCACCCCCAATATGGGTCACTAAACATCGTAACAGAAGAAACAAGTACTTTCTGAAAGCATTGTGTAAGTGGCCTGATTTCAATGCTCATAAAACAAAGGAGCACAGTTCATTTATAATATGGAAAATTAGCACAGCCTTTTAAGCAAGTTAAAAGAATATACAGCAATTTGCAGCTAAAATCGCATCATATGTGATGTGTAATATATGTAATTGTGATAAATGTAATGCAATTTTAATATTTCTTCCTTTTCCCCCAAACAGCTGTATTATACAGTGGAAAAAGCAGCATACTGAGAACAAGGCATGTTGGCTTGACCCTCTCCTAAACAACTTGACCTTTAGGATGCTCAGCTAATAAAAAGAAGAAACTTGCTTTATGTAACCTCAGAGTTTCCTTTTGATCTTAACATTCTAAGAATCTATAATTCTGTATTCTTCTCTGGAAGTCAAGAAATAACTCAGGATTTCTGAGGAGTCTCAGCTATCCTATGCCTGCCCTGCTAACAGGCATTTAAATATAAGAATATAAAGATGAAGATGTGATCCAGGTTCAGATTCCAGAGTCATCAGATAATCAAGGCTTTGGAAGTAGATGAGATTATCTTGCTTTAGGGGAATGGACAGACATGGGATACAGAGGGAATGACTGAGAGTGCAAAGCCTAAATCTCACCAGGACAACGGGCAAAACAACCCACTGTCACTTTTTGAAAAGTGTGAATTGAAATGTCACTGTTTGAAAAATGTGAATTAAAGAGGGAATATGGTGGGAGGCAGATAAAGTATAACCTGTACTTGGATGAGCTACAAGGGTCCCGATCATCGGTTAATGGTGTGGGGAAGGCTTTAGAAAATGCTCATCTAAAGCTTTTCTCAGTCTTGCACATGTGCGGGAATGCTTAGAGGCACTTTCTTTTTCCAGAATTGGCAATCGGGGTTTAACTCTGAGGTCAAAGAGAGCTACATAGCTCCATGTCCTATTCAAAGATGGGAACCCCATAGCCTCTTCACCCACCCTATTCCTACTATTTATAAGAGATGACAGAACCTGCTTCCCACCATTAACCATAGCTTCAAACCAACCTGCACTTCCTGTGCCTCTATGAAAAGACTTTGGGAAGAGGGATAATGATTAAATTCAGGTGTCATCAGCTTTGTGGGGAGTTCGGTGGCCTTTCCTCCCTTTCTCTATGAGACAAGTTCCAAAACAATCATTCATAAAGTTTAGGGTGCCTGCAAAATTTAAGGACTGCCATCTCATTCTCTGGATGGATGTTTACTAAACTGTAAATCTTACAGGTCCTCTCGGTATAGTGTGGGTGGGTGACTTTTTGATAGTTTTACTTGTGTACCCTGGAATTTGCAAGGCTTAAGTGAATATGAAGTCTAGTGTCTGCTTGTCATTTGGAGAAGTCTGGAGGTACAAGACTTCCTGGAAATAAGTGAGAAGACTGTGGTGTAATGTCCCTGAAAAACTGGGGGCAATCCCATACCCCAGACAAATTCACTGTGGCCTTTGCAGGATGTAGAAGTGAAGCTCAGTTCTTACTGAGGCTCCAAGTGAAGGAGCAAGGATAAAGGGTGGGCAGGGAAAAGGGGGTGATCTAGGCTTACCTGAAGGAAACTATGGCAGTTTGGCTTTAAGATGGCCCTCAATGATTTCAGCTTTCTAGTATTCGCACCCTGTGACCCTCTTCTAACCAATAAAATATAGCAAAGATGGTGCAATGTCACTTTCAGAATTTTGTCACTAAGATTGTAATGTACATGTTCCTAGCTGACTCCCTCCATTGCCCTCTTAGCTTGCATTCCCTGATGAAGCATGCAAGCCAAGTTAGGAGTCTCATGTGACAGAAACTGAGGGTGGCCACGGGTCAACAATCAGCTGGAACCGAGCCCCTCAGTCTGATATGTCACAAGGATCTGAATCCTGCCCACAACACATGCGCTCAGAAGCAAATCCTTTCTCAGCCAACTGTTCAGATGAAACTCCTTTGAGCCTTATGAGAGACCTTGAAGCAGAGTACCTAGCTAAGCCATGCCTGGATTTCTGAACCTTAGAAACTGTGTTAACAAATGTATATTTTATGACATTAACTTTCTGGTAATTTGTTACACAGCAATAGATAACTAATAAAGAGACAGAGAAGGTATGGCTACTGGAAAAGGATGAATAGAGAGTGGGAAACCCTTCGCTATGGGGGTTGGTCCGTAATGTAATGGTCAAGGGCTAAAATCACCCCAAGAAAAATACACACACATCATGTTTGTGGAGACCATGACATTAAGAGAGGCTGCTAGCAACACAGAGAAACGTACTGGTCATCAATTACATGAGATATTTTCTACAATCTGTCTCATTCTCTCTTGTCTTCCCAATACCAATAATGTCAAAAAGGAAGAGCAAAGAGATGTCCTAACAACAGACCACTTCTCCAAAATGGGGGTGGGGGAGGTGGATAAAAAGAGCACTCATTCATTTCAAATCTCCTGGACATAAGGCTTTCCAGTGATAGGAGAGTAGAAGTTTTTCATCTGATATGTGATTGGGATTTTTAAGTAGGCAGAGTTTTCAAATTTGCCTGAGATCCATCAAGAGATTTTCTACCCAACCAGAGAGCGATATTTGATATAGTACATATAAGACAGGGCTTGGAGAAAAATTAATGTTTCATGTATAAACTGCCACCAAGTTTAGACTCTTTGTTATATGGGTAACACAAGACTACAGCCAAGGAGTGTGAGACTCTGGAAACTGAAAGATGCCTTGGAAAAGCGAATTTAGGCTCTGAACTATGAGAAAATACTTCAACACCTGAGAGGCACCAAGAACTGTCTTTGTCACTAATATTCAACCAATTGATTTAAGATGGAAATTCCCGAATGTTTGATAGCAGTTTGCCAATACCTGTACGTAATCTGCCTAGAACAGATCTTGAATCATCTATACCTGAGTCAAATCAGGATTTTGAATCATCTTAAAATAAGATTTGAAAATCATCATAATAACTCAAAGAAATTTATTTTCCTAACTTTCTCTGTCACTTTAATACTATTAATCGCTCCTATTCTCTGGGGGAGTTTTTCTATTTAAGAGCTTCTGTGATACATTTCCCAAGTTTTTCTCTTGCCTCTCATATTTCTCTAGCTTCTTTAAAGACATTCTCTCTTTTATGTCTCTCTAAAGTTTAGCAAATTTTCTTCCTACGTCTGCTTATCATTCTTTTCTCTCCCCTGGCAGGACTACTCATTTCTGTGGCCTCAGCTGAGTTGTCTCTGCAGATGCTAAACACACACACACACACACACACACACACACACACACACGCTCATCATCCTGACGTTTTTGAATGATGAAAAAAACCAACATAAATCGTCATCTTTTTTGATCCTTGTCATCCTTGCCTTCTCTTCAATAGACTTCCTCTCCCACAACGTCCTGTGCATCTGTCTCTTTACACTCTTCTTACTCTAATCCCAGTCCAAGTCCTGCTGCTTAGGCTACTACAGGTAACTCCACTCTGATCTTCATGCTTTTTTCTGAACCATCCAATATATTGTTAATGAAATAGTTTTCATAAAGTGAAACCACGATCATGTTCTTGGCTTAAAAAGCTCTAAGACTTTCTTTTTCCTTCTAAATTAAATTAATACTCCCCATCTTAACACTCAAAGCTCTCTATAAAATGACCTTAATCTACTTTCTAAATTTATCTCATTCCTTCTCATTTATTTCTTCCATAAGACTTCATCTTCTCTCTCCTTGCTGTTATCTAGCAAACTCCTTTCTTTTCTACTTTGCTCACAGCGACCAGAATAAGCTTTTAAAAAATGCATATAAATTAATGGTGACAACCTCTGAGTAAGCCCTTTAAATGTCTCCCTTGAGTCTAGAGTAAAAGTGGAGGTTTTTGTGCTCTGATCTTCAAATGCCCTTTCCCTTAGGCACATGGACGTTGTCCTGTTCCTTCTCAAGTCCTGTCTCAGGCTTTTGCACTCCTCATTATTTTTCCTCTGACAACATCTTATCCTGCAGGCCTCAACTGAAATTACATTTTTTCAGAGAGCCTTTCCTACATCATCCCACCTAAAGGATTGCCCATGCCCCATCCAATCAATCACATCAGTCTGTTTATTTCTTTCATCACTTTATACCTTTACCTGAAATTATCCAGTGGTTTAAAACATTTTTTTTTGGTTACCTTTTTGTTGCTTGACTCCCTTCACAACATTATAAGCTCCATGAGACCAGGGACCTTGTCTATCTTGCTGACACATTAAATGTGTTCTCAACATTTAATAAAGTTGTCATTCTTTGCTTAATTAATATATGCTAAATGACTATCTTGCCATCTCTGCTTGTTGAAATAGTGCACATGATTCAAGACCCATTTCAAAGTGCTCTCGTTCTTTGGTCTTGATATCTGAATGTTATTTCCGCCCTTAAAACTTTACATAGTCTTCTGTTTACACACTTCTTTGGCCCTTGCCAGTTTCTTCCTTGTCATTTTAAACCTTTCATAATTTCTTCATTAGGCTACAATTTTCTTTAGCAATGAGTCTTGTTATGTTCATCTTTATATCTAATTACTGTGCCAAAACAATTGTAAGTATATACAGGTTGATATATTGAATTAAAAGGCAAGAAATATGATAAGAAATAATCAAAATTTTCATAGATGATTTCACAGTTCCGTTGGTTTTAGGGCTTTAGGGATGTCTTTGTTTCTGGAGCTAATTGTTGATATAGGAATATATTTATAATGTTCAATGACACCAATTAACAGTTGTAAAAGGCAGATAATGTAAATCACATCATTTTAAGGAAAAATCGATGATAAAGATATTTTTCATTTTTGTTTTTAGAGTAAAATAAATGGTTCCATGCATATGGGCATCTAATATGTCCAAAGGAACCATAATGTAAACTTGACCTCAATTTTAAAAGTAGAAGTGAGTAAATAGGATTTGACTACCCTACCAAAAATTAACAAAATACCAAAGCTGTATTTAAGTACAATTTGTTAGAATCCTATTACTGCCCATTTTCAGAGTCCTCTCTCTTATGTTTATATAATTCATTTTATTTCTGCCATTTTCCACTCTCTGTTATATGTATTTATTTTTTTGCATTCTTGATTTTAACTAGATTTAGTGACTAGTCTTCACCCTCTATAGTCTCTTGGTATTCCGGACATTCTACATCCTGTTTGTATTCTAATCTCCTTGTTGCTACCTTGTAGTTTTTATCAAATATATATAAACTTTTCTATCAGTATTTCTAATTACCACTAAGGATAAGCATTACCTTGGCAGTGGCAATAATAATTTTTGGAGCCTACTGGTGACATTAAGAGGTTGCTTTGGTTTTGTTTTGGGTGTGATAATTTTCTTTAAAGATTCCAAAAATGCTTTAAATATGCAGTAAAATATTTACAGATAAAAGTATATGATGCTTAGGATTTCTTCAAAATAATTAGAGAAGGAGATAGGGAAGTATATGGAGATAAAGAGAAAAAAGATTGGTAACAAATTGGTTATTATAGAGATGGGTGATGAATACATGGAATTTATTATACTCTTCTGTATACATTTGAAATTTTCTCTAATAAAAGGTTAAAGAGATAAAAAAAAAAAAGTCACATTCCTCCCCACCCCACTCCATATACAATTGACTCTAATGGTGATTTGCAAAAGCAAGTCATGGACAGATAATTTTGTTGTTATTTACACAGGCTGGAAAGGCGCGTTGAAATCAAACCACAAAGAGCCTTAGCTAGCTTAAAGAGTGTGGACTTTTTAAAAATGTCAATGGCAAATAATTGAAGCCTTCTGAAAAATCTGTTAATATGTACAGTTTCAGTGGAAAGTTTATTTTAACCTTAATTTTACATGTAAGTATTTCATCCTCCACTTTTTCCATATTTATTCAGTACAAACTAAAGTAATCCAATAGTATGTGAAAATTCAGCCTTAACATTTTTTGTTTTCTCAAGTGATTAAAATAAACATTTCGAAGTAATAGTTTTATTTAATCTACACTAGAGGATATTAGAGTTGATGAAGGGGTGTCATACAGTACAGTTAAGAAAATTTTCATGAGAACTACATTAATTGAAAAAGAATACTAATGAAAATGTAAATAATCTAAAATGAAATCGTCCTCCGATGTGATATTTTTATTTGACCTTAAAGGCTGATTAAGATTTTCATGAACTTAAACTCGAATCTGTGCAGTAAATTATCAAGGGGTTGTAATTAGAGTTACTTCCTTCCTAGATCTGTGAGGAAATTCCCATCACCATTGATGAGAATTGTGCATAAAGATCATGGGAAGAGCATGGCCCTTGGGTTTCCTCTTAAATAGCCTGTAGGATTTGTTATGGTTATATTAATGCACTGGTCCTTGGAGACACTAATTTCAGTTCTGTCTCTACCTTTGATTTGCTAAAAATGACAAAAATTGGGGATGGGAACCCCGAGATGTAGATATCTTTTCATCCTTTCTTCTTTATCTATAATTAATTTATTATCTTGCTCCACAAATGCCAGATCTTTAAACAACGAAAATGCTTCCAAACAATGAAAGAAAAAATATATTGCTCTAGAGATTACTAAGTGGCTAACAACTTCTCTGGAAGTTAGACTTTCTTTAGAAACTAAGGTTCCTTCTTTGTCACTGTGGTTCTGCAACACATGTGTCAGAACACTTGGCCAGGGTATTTAGAAATGTCTATGGGCAGAGGCAACAGGATTTTTACTCAGAGAAAGTCTTGAGCCACGTGGCAAATGTTGAGGAATTGTAGAATGATTCTGTGGTATTGGGGATAAGCTAAAGAGAAAAAATAAAAGATGGTAAATGTCAGATATGGTAGATGTTCAATATATATTACTGGATGAGTAAATAATAGACATGTGAGAACAAAAATACCTTCTCTATATAAAATGTTTCATTTACATATTGTAGTATTTTATACATTACACTATTTGACAATAAGCAAATGGCAGATGTCAAAGAATCAGGAAAAGCACTTGGGAGTGGGCAGATGTAAGGGCTCTGCTGCAGATTTTTAGATCAGATTCATGTTAAAAAGATCTTTTGTCTCTGTCCTAGAGAACAAATGTAATGCAATGAATTAGTTATTTACTAAGAATCTAATTTCAAGCTTTTGTCCTGGGCAAATGAATTAAATGTTTTAAAGCTGTTTATAAACACTAACTCACTTAATCTTTACAATAACTTGTGAGATAGGTACTATAATCATGATTTTATGTATGGGGAAAATGAGGCACAAAGAAATTAATTTTGTCAAAATCTCACATATGTTAAGTGTTGAAATTGAAATCTAAACCAAGTAAATCTGGCTTAAGAGTCTATTTTCTTCACCACTATTCTATACTGTCTCATGAGATGGCACTAGAGCAGAGACCTAAATAATGACAGGAGAGACCTATGAGGCTTCCTGGGGAAAATGCTCTAGGCAGAAGCAAACACATGACATAAAAGTATGTACGGCTCTCTTTCAAAGAACAGCAAGGCCAGTATGGTATAGAGTGGAAATGACTGAGGGAAAGATTGATAGCAATGAGATGGAGTGGCTTATGGCATTGAGAAGGATTTTGGTTCTCATTTTTAGAAAAATGGAAAGCCAGAGGAGGGTGTTAAGCAGAGCAGTGATGTAATATTTAAAAAAAAATATTGTGGAGATGTGTAAAGACTAGGGTGGAAGCAGAAAATCTAAATATTTAATATAAAATAAATTTATATTCAATACATATCAAAGTTATACAGGCACATTTAAGTATTCAAATTTTAGTCAAAATTAATACTCATTTTACTCAAATCATAGTAATACTCTAAAACATTTGTAGACTTTTGGAAACTGTTGATGTGATCTTTTGTTTGATGTGGCTGTCACTAGCTAAATGATGTCCCTGTCTGAGCCATGTCATGACACAAGGGGCCCCATTAAACTTCTCCTTGACTTCCCCATTAGGATGGTCATCAGATCCTTGGCACTCCACATTTGGTTGCAGCTGGAAGGTGGCTGGCAGAACTGCCCATGTTCCATAGCTAGATTTGCCCCTGGACTCAGAAATCCTGCATCTCAGCCCCACTGTGTCTCAACATTACCTGCTCCACAGCCTGTGTCACCTCCACAAACATTGGGCTGCCACTAAGCATAAGTCAGTCATTACATGCTCTTATTACTGGTGTGGCAGCTGCCTTGGTGTGGCAGTGAGGGACCCACATCCGTGCCAGAATTGTAGGGGTTCTGATATCCACCTCAATAGTCACTGGCTGAGTCTTATTAAGATAGACTTTTCTTTAGCAACCTGTACAAAAATGTTTCAATATTCTAACAATTGATACAGCTACATCCATATATACTGGGTGATAAGCACCCAGCCAAGACTATGGAGGAAGTGGTAGAGGCAGAGAGAATAGGTCATATTCTGGATATATTTTGAAGGCAGACTTAATAGATTTTGCTAATGAATGTGATGTATGTAAGAAAGGTGTCATGTATAACTCGCAGGTTTTGCCCTGAGTGATTGCAAGAAAGACTGATGAAAAGGAGCAGGTTTTGTTACTGGAAATGAAGCATTTGGATTTAGACACAATAAGTTTGAAATATGCATCAGGTATTCAAATGGATCTTCAAGTACCAGTTTGATATATGAGTCTGGAGTTCCAAGGAGTGGTTAGAATTCTTCGGAAATTATGAACTCAGTAACCTGATACACACTTTCCATTCACCTTGTTAGGATCATGATTCTTTTAAGATAAGATTTAAATATATGCATGATTACCCTCCTATTTCCATGTTTGTAAATATAGAGAAAAACAAAATCAAATCTGTATAAAAAGCTGCACAAGAGCTCAGCTTTCTGATGTTTAGCCATGTGAAAATTAAGAATAAACCCATAGTTTATTAGCTTAGTACTTCTCTCTGTGCCCTTATTCCTCCCTTGAAGATATAGGAGCTAAGGATGATTAAATTCAGCTTTGGCAGAAAATTGCACATTAGCAATTGAGATAATGCTAAATCTATATATACTAAGCCTTAATTCGGAGATTACTGTGAAAGAAATATTTTAAGATGAGAGGTGGGAAATTCAAAGAAAAAAGGTTGCAAGATTTCCATGACATATCAGGCTCAGATAGAAAAGCCAAGAGAACATTTTAAAATTTGGAACGAAAAGAAATAAAAATGAAAAATATATATATAGTTTACTTGGAACAACAAATCTCAGAGAGTGACTAGAGAAAGAGAGAGAGAGAGAGAGAGAGAGAGAGAGAGAGAGATCTCAGAGGTGTTATCACTGTATGATATCTCTTTCACATGCTTCTTAAAATATTTTTTTTCTTGAGATTTACTTAGGGATAATTGTGTGAAAGAGGAATCACAAAACCACAGTGAATACAAAGTAAATATTTTAATAAAATATTCAATATAGTATTTTCCCTGTGGGAGCTTTTAAGAAGAAATGAGAAACTGAAGGACATGTCTATCATTGTTGGGAACCCAGTTCTAAAATGAAACAGGAACGTTCTTAGCTTTTCTCCAAAGCTCCTTGTCTAGTTTTGCCAGCAGGCTGCCTAGAGGACCAGAGGACCAAGTGAATGAACAGAATCTATTTTGAAGCTGATAGAGTTAAGTAGTTTTTGCCTTGAGCTTTTAACCAGGTTCAGTATCATGGAGAAGGCACCATACTAGTTGGTATAGAAAGATGTTAACAACACAATTTTGTCCCCCTCCCCCATACTATTTGTATTTCCAGTGAACAATAAAAACAGAGAAATCTGTAGTTTCACCCACTAAGCATTTCAAACAGAATCATTCCTTGGCCAACTTTTGTATTCAAGGTCTATTACTATTAATGTAATTCTTGTGTTTTGAATTGAGAGCATAGTATTTCCTAAACATAACTAAAGCATACCACTGCAAATATTACATGTATGAAACGATTGTGAGCCAAGACTCCTCTACCTTGTGTGTTACTGTTTTATTGATACAGAAAGTGCTATTGTTTGAATATGAATATCATTTAGTGCATTAAGATGTAAAAGGACAAATTACTATGTTCCAGCTCTAATACAGTCCTATAGTGCCCTGCCTGAAGCATCTCAACACTTGATAAAAGACTGTCATGATTCTGATGTATTTTGATTTCCTTCTGGAGTCATAAATTGTACCTTCGGCACAATAAGGGATGAGTTGTTCCTTCGGATAGAGTTGCTCCTCCTCATGGAATTATTTCTTCTCATGGAATTGCGCTTCCTCAGGGAATTTTGATGGGACAGTTCACTCTTCTGGAGGGTCTGAATAAGGATGGAAGGCTTCTCATCCAGCTCTCGGGCACTGCACCTTGGAGCAGCTACTTTAACAGTGTTTCCAAACTTGGAGTAATCCACAGAATATACTCCTTCCTCTTCAGTTACAATAGACACAAAGCGATGGCCCCATTGGATCTCCTCAGCAATGTAGGAGGTTCTTGCCTGTGTGGTAATGCCAGTAGTTTCAACCACTCCTTCCAGAATCACTATGACCTCTAGGTCTTGGTTAGCAAGGTCAGTTGCTGAGATATCATACAAAGGGCTGCGCTTGTCAATCACATGGCAGATGATCAAAGGGGCCACCAGAAAAATGTTGTTACTGTCAATTGGGTTATCAACAGGAATGTCCAGCTGGTGAATAGGTACCACCTCCCCTTCAGGTGTAGTTGTTTTCTTGACCACCTGGATGCGCACCGAGGCACTAATAATCATGCTTTTCCTCAGGTCGCCCACTCGGAACATAAAGCACAGTTTGCCATTTCGAACAGCAATCACAGCATGGCGGCTAAAAATCAAAGTTTCTGCCCTTCTGTGAGCCTGAGCTGTTTTCATGAAAATACAGCCCAGCATGACTGCATTGATGATCAGACCCACGATGTTCTGGAGAATCAAAACTGTGATGGCCAGAGGGCATTCCTCTGTCATCATTCTCCCTCCAAATCCAATGGTCACTTGAACCTCAATGGAGAAGAGAAAAGCAGAGGTGAAAGACCTGTAAGAATAACATCAGAGAACAATGCCATCAGATCAAATTTTGACTAATGAAATTTTGACTAACGACCAAGCTAAATTTTTTTTTCAACTTCATAAACATTATTTTTCTAAAATGAAATGTCTAAACTGAATTTGTCATTTTTTTTCCTCCAAAAGCTACTACATGCCTTTGGAAAGATAAGCCAACTTAACTTGTCAAATGCCTAATTCTCTCTCTCTCTTCTGCATGCATCTACCTCCAAACTTCTGGGACACAATACTATTAATGTTTTCTAGGTCATGAAATGATGGGCCTACTTGTGTGAAAGCTTTAAAATAATAAATATACATATTTATGTTTATAGGCACTTTTATTTTGTAAAATAATTTACTTCACGAAGGCATAGTTTACTTTGTGAAACTTTTTGCCAGGTAGATGTTTATTATTTATAGCATATCTGTCTTTAAGTGACTTGAGTCATATGGAAGGTACTGACTAATGAGTGAACTTATTATTATTCACAACCTTTAATTCATATGCATTAGCTAACACTTATTGTGTACCTTATATAGAGAAATCACAATCCTAAAAAGTGGTACAAAACACATCATTCAAAAATATTAGTATTTTTTAACAAAAAAAAGAGAATGTTTTGCCATTTGGAAAGAAAAATATTTTCTTACTGATTGTCTCATTTTGTTTTGTAAGTGATCTGGAGAATGCTGAAGCTATTAAGGAGGAATTTGAGGCAGAGATGAGTAAATGACTGGGTTGAGATCACATAATAAGAAATTGAATCCTCTCAATTCTGGCCTATGTTCTGAAAGGGGCAAAGGGAAGGGTCAATAGTGTCAGGATTTTCTTGGGAAATGTTTCCAAATTTCACATTTCTTCCATATCCCAGTGAATAAATGTTTATTTGGTAGGTTTAGGGTGGACCTGGGTGAGGCTTTTGAAAAGCTCTCAGGTGACTCTGATTTATCCCCCTGGTTGAGAAGCACTACATTTGGTTATTCTTATCATTAATTTATTCACTTAACCACATATCGATACTGCTGTGGCTTCTTAGTAGAAATGACATTAGTCCTGTACTTGCCTCCCACCCCAATTTCAAACTTCTTTAATTTTGTAGAACATCAGCCATGCATAGGCCATTAGTCAAAGAATTATTTATTACTACCACACACAAGAGTGAGCAAAGTGTATATTGTTTATGAAAGAATTTAATTATAAACATTATGTGGTGCAAGACCCAGCATTTTATGGACAACCATTGTACGGAACAACCTCAAGAGATGAAAGTGTTTAGCTGCTCATTTATTTTACTAAAGAGAAAGAGAGTTATTCATATGAAAGGGAAAGTGAGTCATCCTAAAATGAAGATGGTAAAAAGTTATTTGGACATACTGGTGAGTATGCATCACAATAAGTTGTTTCCAATATTGATATGGTGGGATGCTGAACTTATGAAAGAAAACGAAATGCAAAGAATTAGAAATGTTATTAGTCATCTTTTAAACCCCTTTTGGGAGAGAAGAGAGTATTTTCTATTTCTATAGTTCTGGTGAAAAATTTATTTATTATATATGATTTGTTATGATTAAACTGCATGTTGAGATTAAAGTATAAATAGTATTATAACGTAATAAAACCAGTAAGATTTTAACCTTTAACATTTAAATCATTTAAAAATTATTTAAAGATGTCAAATAATTTTTTTAGACAAAAAGTCCAATTTAAAATGCTAAAATTAAAATTTAGTTTCCCTTAACCAGCTGAGATAGGATAGCAGTGGGAATTCTAATGGGGGTGAGAATCACAAGTGAGAAATCATTCTGGAGCAAAGGAATGTGGCAGAGAACAGGAGCCAGGAGTAGGCAAAGTGGTCACTGGGTGCCTTAGCAACACGGGAGCACAGAGCCCTAAAGGTCAAAGAGGAACTGAAACACACAACCTCCTTTAAAAGAATATACTAGAAGATGGCAGACTAGGTAAACGATGTGCTTGCCTCCTTCTACAACCACATCAAAACTACAGAGCAACCATCATTGAGAACCGCCTGAAGAACAGCTGTGCAGAAGACCTACAATTAAGGATGTATAGAAGAAGCTAAGTCCAGACTGGTAGGAGGCGCAGAAACACAGAAAGGGCAGGCCCCACACTCATAGTATGACAGTTAAGAAATGGGAGGGATATCTCAACTGTGAAAATTCCTCCTACCCTGAGAAGCAAAAGGTCCCATTCCTACACCAGGCTCCCCAGCCAGGGCTCCAGTGCCAGAAAGACAAGTCCCCATAAGTCTGACTGTGAAAATCAGAGGGGATTCTGTCCAAGTGAGACAGAGGGCTGCTGGAGTCACAGGCATTCCTCTTAAAGAGCCCTATACATAGACTCACCCGTTGACAGACTCACTCGCTTTGAGCTCTAGTGCTGGGGCAGCAACTCCAAAAGCGCCAGGGACATATGAGTAGAAACTGAATTGTCTTTGGTTTTAGGGCACGGGCTGGAGGGGCAGCTTTTTCCCAGATAGAAGTATTGGCAGACATCATTGTTCCTTTGTTGAGCCTTCTCTCCACCCAACCTACATGTGTAGGTGGGTGCCAAGTCTGTCTCCATCAAACTGGCTAACACCATTTATCCTTCCCTGGTGATTCCCTGAGACCCTGCCCCACCCAACTTGTAGGCCCACCAAACCTGCTTCCACTGGCTTTTTCATACAAATGGCTTGTCTTGACTAACGCTGTGGACTTTCCTAAAATCTCTCCAAGGTTCATAAGCCCCAACCAGCATGTGGCCTCAGCATGCCCTGTACCTCTTGCTAAGCAGTCCCAAGCCCGGCACTAGTGTCAGCCAGCCTTGGTTCACAGCTTAGCCTCTCCCAGGCACCTCCAACCCCAGTACAAGTGGCAACCATCAGCAGATCACTTTGTAGCTCACATCAGATGGCCCAGAGCCAGGCACAGGCAGTTGCTAACCATGGCCTGCACCGAAGCCCCTCCAAAGAGGCCCTAGCACCAACACACCTGGTGGCCAGCTTCAGACCACACCACAGCACCACCCAACTACCTCCACAAACACGCCCAAAGGACAGACTCAGCAGGCACCAAAGCCCCACTAAAGCAAATCCTGCTTCATGGGGTCAGCCCTTGCATGACAGCTCCTCCACTGTAGTCACAGCCAGTCCTAACAGCCAGTCAGCCTGAGGGTCAATCCCACCCACTGATGTGCTAACAGTAATCAAGGCTCAACTACAAGAGGAGAGCACACGCAACCCACACAAGGGATTCACCTGAAGCAACCAGCTCAGGTGATCAAGGAGATCGTGCCATTGGGCCCCACAGGACACTTATTATATAAAGCCACTCTACCAAGACTGGGAGACATAGCAGCTCTACCTAATACATAGAAAGAAACACAGGGAGGCAGATAAAATGAGGAGACAAAAAAAACGTGTCCCAAATTAAAAAAAAAAACAACAGAACCAAACTCCAGAAAAAGAACTAAACAAAATGAAGACACGCCATCTACTAGATACAGAGTTTAAAACACTGGTTATAAGGTTGTGTAATGATCTCAGGGAGAACTTTAACAAAGAGTTAGGAAACATAAAAATAGAGATAGAAAACATAAAAAAAGAACCAGTCGGAAATGAAAAATTCTGTAACTAAAATGAATATGTTAGAGGCAATCAACAACAAATTGGATGAAGCAGAGGACTGAGTCAGTGATTTGGAAGATAAGGTAGCAGAAAACATCCAATCAGAATAGCAACAAGAAAAAAAGAATCAAAAAAAAAAAAATGAGGATAGTTTAAGGGACCTCTGGGACAATATCAAGCATACCAACATTTGCATTGTAGGGTACCAGAAGAAGAGAAAGAGCAAGGAATTGAACACGTATTTTAAGAAATAATGATGGAAAATTTTCCTAACCTGGTGAGAGAAATAGATATACAAGCCCAGGAAGCAGAGTCCCAAACAAGTTGAACCCAAAGAGACCCACACCAAGACACATCATAATTATAATACCAAAGTTTAAGACAGAGAATCTTAAAAGCAGCAAGAGAAAAGCAGTTAGATACTTACAAGGGAGCTCTCAAAAGCTTATCAGCTGATTTCTCAACAGAAACTTTGCAGGCCAAAAGGGATTGGCATGAAGTATTCAAAGTGATGATAAGCAAGGTCCTACAACCAAGATTACTCTACCCAGAAAGACTTTCATTTAGAATCGAAGGAGAGATAAAGAGCTTCCAAGACAAGAAAAAACTAAGGGAGTTCATCACCATCAAACCAGTATTACAGGAAATGTAAAGGAACTTCTTTAAAAAGAAAGAAAAAAGATCAAAAATATGAATGATAAAATGGCAATAACTCCATATCTATCAATAATTACCTTAAATATAAATGGATTAAATGCTCCAATCAAAGGATATAAGGTGGTTGAACGGACAAGAAAACAAAGCACATATGCTGCCTACAAGAGATTCACTTCACATTGAAAGACACAAATAGATTTTAAGTAAAGGTATGGAAAAAGATATTTCATGAAAATGGAAATTTTAAAAAAGCTGATGTAGCAATATTTATATTAGACAAAACAGACTTTAAAACAAAGGCTATAACAAGAGACAAAGAAGGACCCAGTAATTCCATTTCTGGGTATTTATCTGAAGAAACCCAAAACACTAATTCAAAAAGATATGCATTCATATGTTCATTGCAGTATTATTTACAATAACCAAGATATGGAAGCAACCTAAGTGTGCATCAATAGATGAATGGATAAAAAAAGTGATACATATATACAATGGAATATTACTCAGCCATAAAAAAAGAATGAACTCTTGCCATCTGCAACAACATGGATGGGCCTAGAGGGTATTGTTCTGAGTGGAGTAAGTCAGACAGAGAAAGACACATGCCAAATAATTTAACTTACATGTGGAATCTAAAGAAAAAAATAAATAAACAAAACAAAAACAAACTCATAGTTACAGAAAACATATTGATGGTCAACAGATGGCAGGGAAGTTAGGGAAATGGGTGAAAAAGAGGAAGGGATTAAGAAGTATAAAACAGTTACAAAATGGTAGTTACAAAACAGTCATGGGGATATAAAGTATACCATAGGGAATAGAGTCAATAATACTATAATAACTACGTATAGTGTCAGATGGGTACTAGATTTATCCGGGTGATCACTTTTTAAGTTATATAAATATCTAATAGCTATGTTGTACACCTGAAGCTAATACAATATTGTATGTCAACTGTAATTGAAAAATTTAAAAAATATTTTAAAATATCCTGGAAAAAATAAAGTGCTAAAATTATTATGCTGATAAAAGTCAACTTTATCTCATATTTGCAACACCATTTGTCATACTGAAATTAATGTTTAAAAAAAAAACATTGAATGGATATCATTTTTGATTATACATCTTTAATTGCTTAATGACTTAATTTTTCACAGAAAAAGTCAATATATTTGTCATAAATAAAAGTTGTCATTTATTTTCCAGGTTTATCACTTTTGTTTATCTCTTTTATGAGCGTCTGCTGCATGTTTATTAAAAATTTATCTTAATATGGAAACGATTCACCAATAACAGTGTCAATAAATTTCTTAAAGAGAAATATAAATAATATTTAACCTACAAATATCTGTTATTTTAGTTGTTTCCTTTATATCTGATGTACTGATGATCTATATTTTTCACCTTTATTTTCTTTGAGACAAAAGTTTAGGACAAGTTTATGATAAAAAATTATCTATTTGATGGTAAAAGGCAATAGTTCAATTTATTATAGTTTTCTTTTCCTCAAAATCCAACCTGAAATCTGTGGCATGTGATATCCCTTTTTGGTATATTGGCATTGCAAATATTTAGGAAATGGAAGAATAGACAAGTTTACACTCTGGGTTTCTGCTTCTTGTATTGGTATGTTAGTTTCATAAGATATCAGGGTCAGTAAAGGTCTCATTCTTTACAGTTTCCTGGCAAAATGGTGCTTGTTCAAGTTGCTTTGCTTGATGCATTATGTAAATTTAGAATATTCAGAAAATGTTATGGAAAAGTTTCAGAAACTTTTCTCTAGTATTATTACTATTGTTTTGCTTCAAAGTGCACATTTGTGCAATTGATATAAATAAAATCTTTTTATCATCCAACAAAACTGATTTAGAGACAAATCGTCCCAATCAAATGTTCTTCGGTCATGTGAGAATATAAGAGAAGAATCACTGAGATCAAATTCACTTTACTTATCTTTGAAATACTTATGGTATAAGAGACAGAAGCAAGAGTTAGGCAGTTTAAAAACTGTCTTGTTCCTAGCCTATTAATGTTTTTGAAGAAAACCACATTAAGTCGCTTCTGAATAATGTCTTCCATTAAAAATCTGGACTAATTTCCATTAAAATTAACTTTTTTTACTTCTGCATCTTAGCATAACTTTTAACATTGAAACCCAATGCAATCAGTCGTTTATGATAATCTTGATCAAGAGAGGTTTATATTTATTTCATTTTTAGTAGATTTTTAATCTAGGACACCTCTATACCAGTGTTTTCCCATTTTTTCTCACTATTTCTGAAAATGTCATGGTTAAGAGAAATCATGGAAAACTATTACTAGTATTTGCACAATATTTTTTGCTGATCAGAGATAGTTACTTGTGGACACTGGAACTATGGACAGCAGCTTTTCATACTGAAAACTAAATATGTGTTTTGGGGGGTATTTTGCCCCCCCCCCGTTTTTTTAAATTAAGGCACTCTGTGAAATCCTTTGAGCCACAATCTTTTTTTCTTTTTTAAATAACCGTTATAATATTTTCAAGGCTAGCCCAAAAGTGAAGCTTCACATTTTCGTAGATGCCTCATCCATAAAGCTGCATTTAAAACGATTTTTAAAATGCGTTAGATTAGTTTTCCTGCTTTTTTTGTTGTTGTTGTTTCTGAAGGTACTAAAGCAAACCCTTTATTTTACTTTCAACAAAATAACAGAGATGGGAGAGCAGTTTAATATTTTTTTCTACATCGTTTTCAACTCTTGCTTCATCCCATTGCATTCTTACCTGACATTAGTCACACACACAGTGGACTCCAAACCACTTTTCTCCATTCCACTTTTCTCCATGTAAGCATAGATATCTCCATGAGCAAAGGCCACCAGCCACCACATGATGGCGAAGAGCAGCCAGCTGCAGAGGAACGACATGGTAAAGATGACCAGCGTGTGGCGCCATTTCAGGTCCACCAAGGTAGTGAAGATGTCTTGAAGGAACCTGCCTTGCTCACGGATGTTCTTGTGCGCTAGGTTGCAGGCCCCGCTCTTGGCGATAAAGCGAGCTTTAGGGAGGCGGTCGCGGATGCGCGGCTTGCGCAGGTTCTCCGCGGCGATGCGCGCCAGCACATACTCCTCGGGGATGATGCTCTTTCTAGCCAACATCGTCCTGTCACCATAGCCAGTCTATCCACCTGTCTCTGACTTGCCTTTCTTTTTCTGGAGACCCGTCCTCCTGCACGAGGGAAACGATGATTAAAAACTCACATACTCGCCTCCACAAACACATTTCTTCATTTCTTCAGCCCTTGCATTCGGGGGGTCGAAGTGACATGCAAAACTAAAGGCAGGATTTTATTAATCTAAACACGAATTTAGTTTATACTTGAGTTCTGGGATCCTGGAGAAATTTTTTGGTCTGAATTAGAACTGTTTCAATTGTCCTTATCGTTTTGAACACATATGGATACAGCCTCAGTTAAGCAAAACCAGGAGGCTTCCTGTAAAGAGCAGGCTCAATGAAAATTCTCTGAGATTAACCGCGTCTGTAGATTAGGGCAAGGAAACAAGCACGCGGGGTCTATGGCGAAAATTAAGGCCATCTGGGTATTGCAATCTACATACTAAAGTATTTACATGATACAGCAATATAAAAAGTAAAGAGCGGGAAATTCTTCCTTCGTTATTTTTAGAAGTAGGCAAAGAAAAGGCTGTGGCCTCTTGCGCAGTATAAATAACGTTCAGTATAATTAGACAAAATAATAAGCGATGTGCTATGTAACGTGAAAATCACGGATAAGTATTTTAAATTTCAAACAAGTATTAGTTGCATTTAAAAAATATTTCCCATAATATTATAAATTGAAAACTTCTTTTCAACGAAGGGATCAAACATACAAGCTGCAGGGAAAACCCGGAAAATAGTCTGCGGGCTGCGGATAGAGTTAAAAGAGTGTTCCCGGACAAGTTCATCCAACACTGAAACCTCTACTGTGTTTTGCATTTTAAATCATTTGCGGGGAACGCGGACAGCCCTCCCTCGG
The DNA here is from genome assembly GCF_000325575.1 of Pteropus alecto. Taxonomy (NCBI): domain Eukaryota; kingdom Metazoa; phylum Chordata; class Mammalia; order Chiroptera; family Pteropodidae; genus Pteropus; species Pteropus alecto. The sequence continues at coordinate 6,891,748 of NW_006436288.1, forward strand.
CTCCAGCGGAGGAGCGTTGAAACTTACAGACTCCGGGCAGCGGGTGCGGCTGCTGCACCTCCGGGCACACGCCGGCGGACCGCAGGCAGGTCCCTCGCTCTCCCATCCCAGCGGGAGGGAGCCGGGATCACGAATGCCAGAGGGACAGATCCCAAGGCCGCGTGTCCTAGGGAGAAGAGTTAAAATAATAAAAGGTGCAACTGAATCTGAACGCGGAGAGGGCTGGAGGAAGGGGGATGGGTGTAGATCTTCCCCTCCCCCTGCTCATCTGTACTCCCTAGGCCTCTGGAGTGGGCCGAGGAGGGGCTGGGTGGGGGGAGAGAAGCTTGGGGATGATGCTCCACAAATAAGCCTCCCAGTTCAGGCTTTGACGCGCGCCAGACCTCAGAGGCCGCCAAAGTTGCCGAGGTGGGGGCGGGAGTAGAGGTGGGAGGGGGCGCGTCCCGGGGAGGTAGGGAGCAGGCCAGAGGGAGGGGCGACGGGGGAGGGCGGGACCTGTAGAACTAGTTCTTTTTCCAGTAGCTGTGACCCCCTGCTGTCAGCATGACACGCTCATCTTTAAAAGGCTCCCTGCTCCAGGGAGAGAACTTTATGAGTCTAAATTCACTGACGTAAAGAGAACTTTTTTTTTGTAACCTGGGTAAATAACTGGACTACTTAAGATTGAATAAAACCACATAGAGATGAGAAAAATAGTCTTTTAAGGCTTTCAAGCTCTGTGCACACCCATTTATTTACATTAAATTGAGTCTAGTAAGGATGATACAGGTGGAAGATGTTCTGAAACTCATCATAGCAAACTGTTTCTTCACCAGCCAAAGATAGTTCTCAGGGAATTACACACACACACACACACACACACACGCACACGCACACGCACACGCACACACACACGCACGCACGCACGCACGCACGCAACAAGTAGAAGAAAGAAAAAAAAAAAACTCGAAGTCTCTTCCAATGAGAAATTTTACCCCAAACAGGGACAGCTGTCAACACTTTGGAACTCAAATGGTCGTTCTTCAGTTCTTGGTTGCTTTCTGAAATCTTGCAGCTTCTCCATTGTCTAGATGATCTGAATAAAACAGAGAATTGCATACGAGAAGGGGTATGCAGTAAATATCTTTCTATAGTTTTTTGAAAAGGAGCCAGCAAAGACAAATGGCTTTCTCCCACAGGTCAAGCCTCCTGGTTTGGCACTTGTCTTAATGGAAACTTTAATTCTTGGAAATTTCATGTATTTTCCAAGACTCAGGGCAGAAAGTATATGAAGCATAAACAATGTGTTCATTTAATTATCAAAAAAACCTAAAATTAGTCTTTAATGAAAGCAAATGAAGAATAATTTCCCTCCTTTTGGTATCCAAAGATCTGCTTAACCCCTTCAAGCCTAGGGATCCTAGTCTGATAGGGATTCTTTCTACTGCTGTTAATTTTTGCCACCAATTGTGTGTTAGTTTTACTACAAGTATGTGGGGGCCAGCTTGAATGGTTAATCCCCTCCTTGTTCTATTTTACAGTTGAGCTTGGTACAACATATTCCCTAATATTTTGGCAGGGTAACATTCATTGAACACCTATTTTGTGAAGGGTTTTTATTGTTTTAAGTTTATGTATATCATAGTTTCTATTCCTAAGGCAGACAATTGTAGTAGAGACAAGACTTTGACTATACACTCTACTATCAGCATAGATGTGACTAGAATGAGAAAGGACAGACATACAACTAACGTGCCATGGGAATTTAAATAAGAGTTACTGAGACTAGGAGACTAAGAAAAGCTTCATGAATTACTTTGGCATCTGATCTAGCCTTTGAAGGACCAGATATATTGGGGGTATGTAGAAAAGCAGAGAAAAGACATTCCACAGAAAGAAAACATCATGAACGAAGTTGTGGAGTATTGACAAGAGTGGGCCATGTTGTAGTAATAAACTAAATTAATCAGCATTGATGATGCAAAGTCAGCAAGACAGCAGCAGGATTGGATGCTTGAGTCCAGTCCTCTCTGAGCGGCTTCTGTCACCACCACTGTAAGCATATAATGGGTTATTCATGTACTTGTCCCTTCGCCTCCACACACATACAATCCATGAAGTTGAGGGCTGCAGAAGGGCAGGGCTGTGACTTGTTTATCTTTGTATCCTAAGCCTCTAGGACAGCTCAAATTATAGAGGTGCTAAAAAAATCCTTTTGAATCAATGAATGGAAAAGATAAGATTAAAAGGCATATTGGAACCTTGGAAAACAATGCAATCTTAAATGCTCAATAAAGGAGTCTGGGCAGTCTTCAGTAGGTATTAGTAAGCCATAGAAAGATTTTGATTAGAGTCAAAATAAGTGCTTGCTTTAGGAATATTGAGCAGGAGGTAGAGGCTATGATGACATTGCTAAGTAGAGCCCTTCTCTCAGGCTCCAAAATTCTGTGACTGGCAGGCAGAAAGGGACACTGGAAACTATTGTATTAGAGGAAGAATGAGGTCTGGAGCAAATAAGTAATGTCAGTGGGCAATATACAAATATACACAAAAGGAATATTATACAGATTCAACACTGGGAGAGGAAAAACTCAGAGGTAACTGTGATGTTTATTGCAGTGACAGAACAAGTAAGAAAATTGAAATGTGAAAAGAGGAACTGCTGAGGAGAATTATGAGATTTGCAACAAATAAATTCATATCTGAACCCTGTTCTTTTGAAAATATCTGAAACTTCTGTTCTTTTGGTATAATGCCTATTTAGGTCTCAGTATCTTTTCTAGTAAGATATATTCTTCTATGTGATTTTAAGCAGTTTTGACTTGTTTTAAAATGACAAGCTATACTATATCTTTTATTAGTCAATAATTTAAGTTGATTAATTAAAAATAAGGGCACTAACAATATACACAATAAAGGTCAAATTTTAAAATGTTAAGTAAAATTTTGACAATAGAATGCCTAAAAATAAATAGCCATTTAGAAAAAAAGGTATGAAAATGTACTATAAAAATATTAGATTTTCTTTTTCTTTTGTCTTTCCATTCCCTTCCTGTCAATTTCTTTAAATCAACCCTTTATGCCTTTTTCCTTTAACTAGTTTTTCTGTCCTAGGTGGAAGCTGCACGAGCACACATTGTTTGTTGTTATCACCACTTATCCAGTGTCTGCAATTGTTCCTAGCTTCGAGAAGTAGTTACTCGATAAATCCTTGTTAAAAGAAGGAAAGAATGGAAAAAGTGCTCATAACATGGTGTTTCTCTCTTTCTTGCATTTACTCTAAATCTCATCTCTCCTCCTTTCCTGCTTTTATAACCATTTCCCATTGCCTACAAAGGTAATCTGAAGTTTGGAGATCTCTTTTGAAGTCTATGGCCATACCTGTCTGCAAAGATTCCCTTCCTCATCACCTTTCCCTTCTCTCTTTATGCTATTGTTTTTTCCACTTCAAAGTATCCACTTCTTCCTTCCTCAGCATCTCCTCTAACCACTCCAGGTCAGCAATACTCAGACTTGTTTGTCATTTTCTGGCTATGTTTCTCTTTACAACTTGATTTTGAGCTTAATGGAGACATACCTGTATCCCACAAAGGCCCTTCTGGATAATGAGTATTAGCTTAATAAATATTTATTATTGATTGATCTCTAGTTCCTCTCTTTTTTGATCATATTATGGTCCAAACAGTGAACATTTAAATTTACCTCTGAGAAATTTGTGAAGGAAATCAATTAATCTTTCAAAAACATTTATTACTTTGGGTTTATTTTATTGGTTTACTTATTTAATTACTATTTTGCTGTTATCCACTAAAGTACATGTTTTTCTTAACTGTTCTATAATTCTCCTAATTGTTATTTCAGAAGTGAAGACTTATTTGTGCACTACTTCTAGAGGAGACTAGAAATAAGTTTACAACAGAGCTAACTTTTAAAATCTTATAATTTTCTTGACTGTTCAGGAATTCTGTTAGATCTGTTCATATTGCATACCAGAGAAATTTATGCAGTTGGAAAGCAATTCAAGGATATTTGTTCACTTGTAAGTAAAAATCCATTAGGTTCATTTTAGAAACCCTCTGAGCATTTTATTTGTAGATAAAGAAGTTTCTGCAATTTTCATTCTCCAAAGAAACCAAGTTTGTCAGGTGCCTTCAAACAAGTGGAGAAAGTATTAGGTTGATGCTTTTCCTAATTTTCTGTTGCTCTGATTATCGCATACAAATCAGGGAAGTCCTTGAACGTACTCCTGAGATAAGGAGTAAAACTCTTGCATGTGATGATCTTGCCTTTGACTTGACTTGTGAATTTTGAACTCTTGGATTTCCTGGGCCATATTAGATGTAAGGATTTGGACAGTCTTCAAAATGGCAATAGAAACAATTCATGTTAGCAGCCCAAATAAAGGTTGGTCTATTTGCTTGGTATGCTGCTTTATTAGTGTCCTCATATAAACCACATATTGGAACATATTGCTTTGGAATCAGCTTAATAAAACTGTTACATAAACTAGTAATCAAAACAGCATGTTATAAACTCACTTTTTTGAAATTATCATGAAATGAGAATGACAATATAACCTTTCGTACTTATCTGTTCCAGTAAGTTCAGAGAACTTTTTTTTGAGATATATATTTATTCATGTGCAAAAAAAGTCTTACTCTCTTTTAAATTAGGTCACCCCATTTTTTTTGAAGGATATCTATGAGAACCATTCGTGAAAACGACTTCCATGCAACTTGCATGTTCAGTTCTTCAAACTTCAATTCAGCGAATAGGAAGGGGCTATTATTAACAATAACTACCTTTTAATACACATCTAGGTGAACAAAATAAAGTCCTGGCAATGCATTCTCAGGGAGGAAGCTGTTAGCAAACAAGTAGACGACTAATACATTACATAATTATCAATGGTGTCAAGATTTATAAAGAAAATAAAGCAAGATAAGATTGAAAGTAATTGGGACTAAAGGTTAGCAGTCTTACATAGAGTTCAGAAAAGGCCTCTTTAAGAAGGTGAAATTTGAAAAAAGAATCAGCAAGGTGCTTCAGGCAGCTCAAGGAAATAGCTTGGTATGTTTAAAGAACAGTTAAAAGATCAATATATTGTATGGAGAAGAAGAAAAGCAGGAGATGAGATAGGGAAAGTGAGAAGCATATTCACTGATTTGTCCATCTCTCCATTTACCCAGTGAATGAAGATTGAGAGTCTGCAGTCTGCATATACTAGGCTATTAAAAACATTGACTTAATTCTTGAGATAGCTATATATTAGGTTATTTTCTTCATTTTACACAAGTTGATTAGAGTATAGCTAAATTACTTGTCTAAACTCAAGTATCATGTATGTGGAAAGTTAACGACAAACTCAAAACATCTGATCTCAAGTCTTATGCTTTTCTCACTGGAAAATATCTCAAAGAAATAATTATTCATCCATGATCTAACTACATGAGAAATAGCCGATAACATTATTGTATGCCCCTCCAGACTTTCATTGAGCAAGGAAAGAATAAAATACAAAATCTTATTAAAATATCTTTAATGAGAAAGTATAAGTACTTCTAAAATAAATAAAGCACATATGTATAGTGCCAGATGGATATTAGATTAATCAGGAGGCACCACTTAGTAAATTATATAAATGTAAATTATATAAATGTCTAACCACTATGCTGTAAACCTGAAACTAATATAATATTGAATGTTGACTGTAATTGAAAAATAAAAAATTTTAAAAAGTTCTCCTGGAGATTCTCTTGCCCACTCAGGTAAACAAACCTTATAGAATTGTTATGAGGACAAGATGACACAATCTATAGAAACTACTTAGGATAGAACCTGGTCTGTGACGAGTACTTAATAAATATTAGTTCTTATTCCTACATTAGGACTTGTTTGGGCTCGGTGATGGGCAAAAAGATCTCAGAGCTAAGTGTGGAGGTGGGAAGGGGTGAAGAAGATATAGACACACAGATTCCTTTATTTTTAACTATCTTTCCAAATCTAATATTAAGAAAACATAGTATCATTTTGTAGATTATTATTTTTGAAAACTTACCAACCTTTAGAGTGCTAACCAATACTTGTACTGGCATCTCCTCAACTCGTGAATTTAATCAAGACATTGGGGACTGAAAGGGAGCCAACCAAGATATGGTAATAAAATAAGGACCTAGGAAATCAACATGTCTGTTTTATTGTAATAGTGTCTCCAAGAGAAAAGTGGTTCCCTCAATCAAGTACAGAGTACCAGTGGTAATTATTTTCTGCCAGTAGGGCACAAAATGCTGGTACTAAATAAAGCTGGTAGGGTCTTTTCCAAGAGAAGATGAGGAATAGCGGCTGTCACAGTTCATTTTTCCAGGCCTTAAAATTATGCCTTGATATTCTTGTGCCAAAGAAAGGCAAGTTCTCATGAGCCTGGGATCTATCTTGCTATAGGAACCCTTCACAGGTTTTTCTGAAGCTCTTGGAGAAAGAGCAGTTCCCAACAGCATTTTGATCTATTGCTCAGCTTTCACGTCACTATGTTTTGAAAAATTAGTGACTCATGTGGTGCTTGGAAAGAGAAACCCGACATTTTCCAGAGCTCTGTGTAGGGTGACTCCTTATTGCCACCTTTCAAAAATGCCAGCTGCAGAAAGGATTATAGAGGTTGGAAGTTTTTAAATGATATTTAGACTCATTGGCCCCAAAGATCATTTGCCAAAAACTTTTGGGGGGAGGGGAGGGCTGTTAAATGACCTGGATTTTTCTTTAGGTAGAAATTATCTGTGCCAGAAAAGCTTTCACAAGGTCATTTTTCTAAACAAGTTCATACTAAAATTAAATATTTGATATTTGATACTAATTTAAAATGTCAAATTACCTCATTTATTGTTAAAATAAATGGGCTAACAAAATAATCTCCTCTTTGCAAACCTACAGAATTTTATTATGCATTTGAGTCATTTTTTTTTAATTGAGGTATCATGGAAGATGCATGAAATATACTATAACCTATTGTTCAAGTTCAAAGAGTTTTAGAGTCAGAAAATTTGGGATTAATTATCAGTTCTGCCATTTACTTGGTTGGTGGCTTTGAACAACATACTTAATTGCTGGCATCTCCTCAACTCTTGAATTTTATTTCTTCTTCAGTAAAATGGAGACACTAACATCTACCTCTCAGAGTGGAACAGATTAAATGAGGTGAATATGTAAAGGATTTAGCTCAGGTTGATGACACGTAAAACATGATATTTTCTAAAATAATTATAACTTTGCCACAACTTCCTTAACTAGTATTTAATTAATTTATTTTTTATTGTTTAAATTTTTAACTGCATTTGTCGGTATTTTTTGATCAATAGTAAATAATAATGGTAATAACAGATATGCTTTTTTCTTAGTAATTTTGAGAAAATGCTTCCAGAATACATAATTTACATAGTTATCATTTTAAGGTAGTGTGCTTTTTTTACTTTTCTATGCTTTTTAAATCAACGATAGATGATGAATTAAATAAAATGCCTTTTTAGCATATACCAAAGAGATCTTTCTTTTTTTCTTCTTCTTCCTTGGCCAATTTGATATGGTGAATTATGTCATGAGATTTTAAAAAAAAAGTTGAATTATTTTTACGTTCCTGAGATGAACTCCATTTGGTCATGGTGAATTATTATTTTAATACAACGCTGGATTATTTTTTTCTCATATTTATTTAGGATTTTTGCATAGATATTTATAAGTGAGATTGGTCTGCATTATTCTTTCTGCGTTATCTCTGCCTGGTTTTGGATAAAAGTTATTAGGCTTTGTAAAAAGAATTCATGCATATTCTTTCTCTATGGGGGGTTGCAATAGTTTAAATAGAACAGAGATTCACTTATTCCTTGAAAATGCAATAATTTGGAAGTTATCTGAGTCTGAAATTTTTTGGGAAAGTTCTTAGCTCTTTGAATCCTCTTCATCCCCTTTTTTTCCCTCTGAAACCCTTATTTCAGACCTAATTCTTCTCATAGCTCTTCATATTGTCTATCAGCTTGTTCTGCACTGCACTCTAGGTACATTCTAGATCTGTTTCCAATGAAAAGAATTCTTTCATCATCTAAGCTTAATTGCTGTTTAATCATCCATTAATTTTAGAATTTGAATTTTAGTAATTTTTTTCCTAGAAGTTCTTTTTGGTGATTTAAAATTAATTCTCTTTTCCCCCCCACCTTTTTAAAAATTTGCATATGCAATTATATAACTACTACACAAATTAAAGATCAAGGTATAAAACATGTCTATCACCCTAGAAGATTTTCTCCTGTCCCTTTCCAAGCTGTAATTGCTCCTTATGAGAGCTAACTCTATTATGACTTATGTTATCATCAGTTTGTTTGCTTGCTGTTGAGCTTTGTATGCATTGAATCATACAGTAGGTACTCATTAGTGTGACTCCTTTCACTCAACATAGTATCTGCAAGATTTGGCCATGTTTTTTTATATATCAATAATAGTATTTCATTGAGCAAATAAGCCACCATTTATTTATCCATCTTCCTGTGTAAGGCATTTGAACTATTTTTCTTTGACTATTATGAATAAAGCTACTATGAATATTTATACATTTATGTACACGTCTCTTTGTGGACGTAGGCACTCATTTCTCTTGGATACATGCCCAGGAGTAGAATTGTTGAGTCCTGGTATAAGCACAGTTAGAGTTAGTAGAAATTGCCAGTTTCCCATGCTGGTGGTACCAGTTACACTCTCTTTTGCAGTGTGTGAAAGTTCCAACTTCACCAACATTTGATATTGTCAGTCTTTGTAGTTTTAGTCACTTTAGTGGGTGGGTAATTGTTTTATTTGCAATCCCGATGAATAATGATGTTGAACACATTTTTGCATGCTTATTGACAAACATATATTTTTAAATCTCTTCTAGATTGTTTTATTATTTCTAATTCTTGTATTAATATTCTTAATTTGTTGTGTCTCTTTATTCACATCATGGTGGTTCATTTTCTCATGTGGTTTTAATTTTGAATGTAAGTTGACTTTATCGTCTATTTTTCCTCTCCAGGAGATCTAGGTTGTATCCAAATAGACTGATTTTGCATTTGCCCTTTCTACAACCCCAGGGATATCAATATTCTAAAGCTATTTTATATTTCAGCTTGAATATATCATCTCACCATTGTAAAGTTGGAATCATATCAAAAAAAATTTTTAAAGAAAAAAGCTTATTTTGTGATTTTAAGAAAATCTCATTTAATATTATTAAGATGCAGTATATGCCATGGGTTCCCAGTACTAATATTTCATATCGAAATGTGCCTTTTAAATCATAAAATCCTTTCACCATCATTTAATTTGAGACCTACAAAAGCTCGATGAGGCCAGCAAGGTTATTGTTATCATGCTATTTCATTTTGCTTTTTGTAAAAATGAGAAAATGGAAACTCAGACTTAATAATAAATCCAAGGTCTTACATACAATATGTAACTAAAACTCAGGTCTAATTCTTGATCCAGTTCCTTTTTCAGTATTTTCTACATAGACTCACATGTGTTATGTTATGTGCTGTTAAGTTGGCTCCAACTCCTGGTGACACTGTGAATGAGTAATGTCCACAATGTCCTGTCCTTGACAGCCCTGCTCAGCTACTGTAGACTCACACCAATGGCTTCTTTTATGAAATTAATCCATCTCATTTTTTGGCCTTTCTCTTTTCATGCTGCTTTCAGTTTTTCCTGAAATTATCGTTTTTTCCAAAGACCCTTGCCTTCTCATGATGTGCCTGACAGCTTCAGTTTTGTCAGTGTTACCTCCAGTGATGTTTTAGGCTTAATTTGTTCTAGGACTCACTGTTTGTCTTTCTGCCAGTCAAAGGTATCTGTAGAGTTCTCCTCCAATACCATGTTTCAAATGATTAATTTTTTTCCTATCAGCCTTCTTAGATTCATATAATTATTCTTTGTTATATATCACATATCATATAAATCATTTATTCCCAAGAGAACTTAATTGACTCACAAATTTATCATTAGTCTAGTATAGCACATATCTATAAGTATAGATCTTGAAATCAGATTACCTGAGTTTCCATCTCCGTTCTATTAAAATTTGGTTGTTAGCCTCTCTGAACCTCAATGATAAAACGAGGATGATAATGCTTAACTCACAGAATTTTATCAAGATTAAATGGGATTATAATTCTAAGCCTCATATTATATCTGCACAATATATATTAGCTATTATTATCCTTTCATCAAATTTTTACTGAGATGGTTTCTGCAATATGCATTCTACTGATATCCGAATTGATTTCATGTTGCTCTTTTCTTCTGTTCCCCAGTGATTTTGCTTCTCTCATGTAGTTCAATACAAAATGGCTCTAGACATTACAGAGATTATATGATATTTAAATCATAAATCATTATGTCATCTCTATGCTTTATTGGCACATGTAGCTAAATTTTATTAAAATATTATTTAAGCCAAGAATTTTCCATGAAATATTAGGTTTGCTAATTTTCCTCTACATTTTTGGCCAGAAGCCTAGATGCCTTGTGTTTCCAATATAATATTTTATTGCATTTAATATATGCTAGAATTTCAGTCAAGTCAGAACAAAGGAGAAGCTTCTATTTTCAGGTGTAATCTTGTCACCCCAAGTCACTGTCTTTTGCCACCTTCTCTTTCCTGTTTGCCAAGGACACTGCAAATTCAGTGCCTGGGCAACTGCTTGGCACTTATAAGTATCTAAGAGTGATGGGTCACTGAGAGAAATTGCTGCCTCTATCTAAAATATGCTCATAATTGACATGTGTGTTTAGGATCTTAAAATGGGTGGGATAGTGCAATTCTAGGTGGGTGTTACTGCTTGTTTTGAATGGGTGGTTGTGAGAAAGTGTCTCAGGCTGTGTATTATGCAGTCATTCCCACAGAGAAATAAAACAGGCTTGAAAAATCAAAATTTGGAGATGATTACTTATGGCAGGAGATTTTGTTGTGTTTTCTTCTTTATATCTTTCTTTGGACCTTCTCTCTCTCTGGAGCAAAGGTAGGGTGTGGGAACATGTGAAGAGTGTCTAAAAGGGTCAGTCATGTGATGGAAGAATGATCTACTTTCCTGTTTCCCGCTGCCACCACCCAACCCCTTGTCCCCCCACAAAAATAGCTAGTAGCTAGTCCAGTCTCATCACTCTTTTTCTGGAACTACTGGTCATGATGTGGGTTTGTATTCTTGCTTTCATGTCACTCTCCAGACTGTGTTAAATGTTCCTCAGCAAAAGACATTAGTTCCAATTGGCACATATTATCTGGCCACAGCTTTTTAGGCCAGAGGTTGATCCCTGACCCAAAGTGAAGTAATGCAAAATTGTCCAGTCACGCGTAAGGCAAAAAGATGAGCTGGGCAAATTAGATTCCTTGCTTGATGCTTTGAAATAGACAATTTGAGAAGCAGAAATAGTTAGCTGTGGGCTCAGGCACTAGAAGATTTTAACTGAGATTGGAGTGGTTCATAAAGGCTGCATGCAAGATGAGAAAGTGGACAGAAGGATAAAATGGCACAGAGGGCAGAAGGAAGCTGAGAAGCTTGAGACAGAGAGATGGAATTGAGGGAGGAGATTGTCCCTGGACAGGTTCCCTAGACCCAGTTCACTCCTTACTTTTCATGAGACTTGATAATTCTTTTTCTCAATTCCAGTGCAGATGTATCCTTTCAATATCATCATCTTTCCACACCCATCCCTCATGTTTAAAGTGCCACCTCTAAAGTCAGAGAGACATTAAATCAGTGATTTGGGGGTAATTCATTTAAATTCTAACCTCAGTTTCCTTACCTGTAAAATAAGCACAATAAAGATAATTATTTCAGATTTCATATTATTTTTAATATAGTTAAAGCTTTGTACTACCCTGACAATCTCCTTGAATCACACTTTATTACTCAAAGGTGAACAGATAGCAGATATTCAACAAATTATCAATCGAAATGAAGTAACCAGTTTGTTTTCATGTAGCGTCCCTTAGTGGGGAGATAGCCATCTTTCACAGATGATCAGTTCGCTACCTTTCATAATAACAATTATCATCCCATGGTTGAAGTAAAAGAGGCTGCTCACTGTAACTCAGCAGTGTTGCAATTGTTATCTTAAAAGCTAATGGAAAAAGTGGGTTGATAAAATCAAAAATACTAAAAGTTATATCACTGAAAATAAATTTTATTATTTATCTAGAACTGAAATTTCTTCCTAAGGTGACATTAGATCTAGAAGACACACTTACATATTATTGTGATTGTAACAACCTTTCTCTTTATGCCATCCATTCTTAGCACTTGTATAAGACTTATCCATGCATTGTATTAATATGTGATATAAAGATTGATAACACTATACTCTAAGGCAGCAAGTTAAGGTAAAATGTGAATATATACGTGTATGTGGGGGGGGCACGCACATGTACTGAGGGGTTGGAGGATGAATTGTAACTTATGAAAGACTGTTAGCAGTACACTTTGATGGATTCAATTGAGGATTCTGTTTATTTCTACTTTCAAAGATTTGATGAACATTTTGGGTATCTGAAAGAGATTAAGAATTTTAATCAATTGCTCTTAACTAGTGTTGGAAAAAAGCCTCAATTATTATGAGTCAAAGAACAAAATATCTAGATATGAAAGAGCTGGTCTAAATACACTTGGTTTTGATAATATTAAAGGTCAATAGTCTTCCATTTAATAACCAATCTTGTTTATAAATAGCGCATACCGTAGCTCTAAGAGAAAAATGGGAATGAAGCAGCATTAAGCAGTGTTACACTGTTTCTGTATATTAACAAGTGACTTTTTTATGCAGTGGGAAGATTAAGTGATAATAGTCTGAAATAACGGTCCGAAACCAAAGCTCTGTGTCATTAATATGTAGTGTGTAATTGGAAATGGTCTGACTTGGTAGCATGAAGATCACAGAGAACATTCTTGGAGCCAATTAACTTAGCCAACTATGGATCTTTTTTTAAAATTTACTTTTTATTTTTGGATCTCTTGATCTTTGTCAATTTAGAAAGAAGGCATTGGTGACCATAGTATAAAGAGCTAAGGGAAATTTGCTACTGCCCATATAAAGGGAAATAATTTAAATCCTATGTAGTAGATATGTAGAATAAATATGTCAACCTTTATATATCAACGATGATGACAACATCTGCAGAAAAAATGTGAAGATGGAAAGGGGAATGATCATCACAGATAATTTACCTTCTTTCCATATTGTGAAATATCAATAGTGAAACCTATCCAAACTAGTCACATTTATGTACTATAAATATTTGAAAATACTAATTCAAATTCAGCAGAACAATGTGCAAATGATTCAATAGCTAATTCAGATGTGGAGGGAAAAGCTTTGCATCTTTGTGAAAACATTTCTCCCTTAGATCACTTATTTCTGATTAAACCACAAAACAGAATGGCATTCAGGGTCCTTGTTTATATCTTCTCAGCTAAGATTCAGTTCATTTAACTATGTTTCCTTTATGCTGGAACTAAGGCAATTTATTCAATGACACTGAGAGGCTTGTTTTAGCAATCCAGAACAAAATAATTCAGGGAAAGGTAGAAAGGATGTGAACATCACTTCCAGTATTTTATGGCTCTATGTTATGCACAATAAAGAGAAAACAGGGTGGTGATTTAGGTAGATCAGTGATTCTTAAACTTGGCTAACTGTGAATCTCATCTGGAGGCAGTAGCCAGAAATGCAGATACAAGCGCTTTCACTGGGAAGTTTGAGCTTAGTTAATCTTAATAATACTTGAGAAAACCTGTTGCAAATGATGTGTAGTTATTAAAGAAAAAATTAAACTTAAGTTACAGGGTACATCCTCTTGGCTGCTGTTTCTTATGCTACAAGGCTAAGACTACAAGACTGCATTTGGATAATGGATCAATAAAAGAATTATTATAGTACTATAAATCACAGAACTCCAAAGGATGTAGTACAAAACAAGTGATAACAGACTGGATGACAACCGTAAGAAATGAACAATAAACCTCTCAGAAAAGTCCAGATATCCAGCTATTTAATTAGAGATGTAATAAAATTTATTGATATAGCTGTTCCACTTAATGGAAGCTTCCCTGGAGCTTATATATAAAACTAATGAAGTACATGACTGTGAAACAAAGCTGGTAGGTATTGTCTCAGCAACTGGTGTTAGTTATATCTCTTGATCAGTCCTGGTTGATACTCAATGGTATTATAAGTGAAAAAATAATCATCTTTAATCAAGCAAAGAATAAAGTAATTTATTATATAATGCCAAACCAATATATCTCACAATAGAATAAACATAACACAGAAAGTGAAGAGAATAACCCATAGTTCTAGATACATGGCTAGTGGTGAAACTAATCAATAGATCAATCAACTATACTTACTAGGGCCTACTGTGGGCCAGGCACCTGTATCACATGCCAAGGGCACAAAGACAAATGAGATATGGTCCCAGATCTCAGTATTCAGTTACCTTGAAGAGTCTTCTGACACCTAATCTAGAGCTAAATTGACTTTAAAATGGATTATCTATAGTAGCATAAAAGTAGAAGATGCATAATTCTTTAAGAAATACTTTTTTCTTTCTCAATATCAGTAACTTTGTTATTTTCATATAAGGCTTTATGCATTTATTACTTTTAATAAGTATTGAATTAAAATTTGCAAAATTGATTTGGTTAATGTAACATTTAATTTGGTTAAGGCTGTTATTTTATTAATATGTACCTATTTAGTGAAAAAATATTTCAAGATGAGTCATTTCTAAATTCAATAGATCATATATATAGCATAGTAAATTATTTAACAGTTTAAAACATCATCTCTGACTTATTCAGTCAATTTAGTTTTGTAAACAAACACTCAACTAAGTGACTAAAAGTTATGAGGGAATCAGGGAAGACTAGGGTGAAACAATGGTAAACATGAGTCTCAGTTTAGTATAATTATATATGCTTCTACTGACATTGCCTATATAGTTGTATAGTTTACAAATACTGTAAGGGATTATTTCTATAGATAAATCCCCATTTCTCTGTGAGAATGAGGTATAACTTGATACGAGCATCATGTAAATTCATCCTTACAAAATATTTGCATGCCAGAAATACTTTAAGAGGATTGGTGGAATTTTTAGAATATATTTTCAAGATCAAATTAATAGTTACAGATTCTGTTTTGTTTAGTTTTCGAGAAACAATAAGAATATATTTTTCCCAGTGAATTTTTACATATACAACAAAGGATGACCATTTAAGCCAAATAACATAAAATATTTTTGTCTATCCTTGTGGAACTTATTTTAGGTAAACATCAGGACTCTAAATTCAGGTAAAAGCCCAGTTATATATTTTGGATAAACAAGTATTACAAATTTTCCAAGAGTGAATATACCATACAATAAACTGAGCACAAGAACTATAGGAAGGGAACATAAATTCTTTTTTTCATCAATTGTAATTTTTCAAAATTTTACATTGCATGCAGATCCTCACATGAAAACCAATGATATTTATAGATGGGCTCACAATTGTAGTACAAAACTTTGGGTGATAGTATGACAGTGAAGTAACTTTTAGTATTTTCAAATTTATCAATTTACACCTAAGAAAACATAACACTAATATCCCATCGATTTTTTATGCACTCTTAACATGCACATTAAATTAGAGCAGGAACAAATGGATACATGTGTGACACCACTGGGCATAAATGTCTAAAAGAAGTACACTCTTCCATCTAGAAATAGGTGTATATATGTATACAAATACATATATACATATATACATATACATATACATATATATATCCCGTGCAAGTAAGACCACTTGTGTGTGCTCCTGAATCTTGAATAATATGGAATTTTAGGGCTCAGGATCATAACTACATCTAATGATGAATTAAACCATAGAAAGCTTTAGCCAGTCTGCCATTGAAGAATTGGACCTAATTACTCTTTGAACTTCAGTCTGGAAAAGGGACAGTATGTCTGACATCTTAATAATTCTCTCCTTACTAGACAGGGTAAAATGGAAACGAGTATAATTTTTCAAATATTCAACGAGTATTCACACTCTTTTCATGATTTTAGTTAAGGCTTTAGCTTTACCAGGCTACTCCAAATGTGATGACTTCTTGGTGACAGAAAACAATTTAGATGAAAAAAAGAGACTGCTAAAGAAAATATCAGTACTACTAATATTAAAGAATACAGAAAATACTCTCATACAGTAGATAATAAATTTGAGTGTTTCATTTTCTAACCGATTAGAAAACTTGTCCTTTTATTATCTTTCAGTGATATCTGGAGACGCCAACAAAAAGGAAAACATATTCTTACAAATAAGAGTATAATAATACTGAATACTCATTGTAAATTCCAAGCCTGAGAGATATTTACCAGACTTCAAATTATGAAAAAACATACCTGTTGATTTAATACTTAAAGTAGATTACATGTTGTAATACAATACGTCATTCTTAAAGGAAAAGTGACTTAATACTTAGAAAAACATTAATAACGAATATATTAGGCAGTAATATCTAGGAAAACAAAATAAAAACTAGGAAGAAGAAACGTCAACATAGGAAATACAATATTCATTGGTAAAGTGACATTTTTTTCTAATTACAAAGTTCTACAATAAAACAAATAAGCTTTATAAAAATGTGTAAAAGTTTAAGATGGCATTTTACAAAGGTCAAGTTGATGGTCCATTGAGTAGGTTATTACTGCATTATTTTAAATCCATGTATCGTTTTAAGACATCTCTTCACATGTCTGCACGAACAAAAGAAGCAAATATTCCATCTTCCTGTGCCAAGAGGCTTTCTGGAGTGTCATATTCTAAAATATTTCCTCGCTTCATCACAATAACTAGGTCTGCCGTTAGAATAGTGTGAACCCGATGCTGTGAGTGAAAAGAATACATATTATTTGTTATATATTTTAAGACACAAACCAAAGCAATGGATATGCATATTTCGCCAATTATTCAGGGACATTTATTTACCTTGGGGTACCAGGAGGTGCAAGAAGCACAGCCCCTCAATTTATTTCTTACTTAATGTATCATTTATCTACATTTTTAAAATCCTGGCCATTAAGGCTGGGTCTTGTATGGGTTGTATTAAATCTAGTGTAGTCAATATAGCAATCTCATCATTTTCATGAAGGTATAAGTAGGCTAATAAATATTTTGTCAAATAATTAAATAAGAAGAGCCATCATGAACCAGTTGGGTTATAGCTTAGTCTAGACTAAAATGATATCTTGTGTAGAGTCCATTAATTCCATGGGCTAACACACAATTTGAAGAACCCTGGAAGGTGGTCAATTCTGGGAAGACAATATGGGGAAGCTCTATGGCATGCAGTGTTAGAATGGATCATCCAGGACTTCAGACATGTCATCTCTTAGTTTTTAGAGATCATTGCCGCTCATTGGCCCATTCTCTCTTTTCACATGGCATTCTTTGGAAAGAAGCTTTGGTGTTAATAATTATTTTTTTAAAAAAGCTACCACTTATTGAGCATATAATACACATAAGTGCTCCACACACATACTTGTTAATCATCAGAATGTCCTTCAAATGTGGGCGTAATTGCTCTCCACTTTAAAGGGGACACCACTGGGGTTCATGGAGGTAAAATAAAATCAGGAGACCACATGTATAATAAGTAGGAGAACTAGCATCAAAACCAAGCTTATTAACTTCCAAGTGTGAGATATTTCCATCTTGCCACCAAACTGTTTCGTAGGGAATATCTGGTACGTTAGAGGATTGTTCGCCTGCCATTATTAGCATTATGTTTAAAAGCACAGAGTCTAAAGTTAGACTCAGTTCATATTTTGGTTTCACCACATGTTAGTTGAGCGATCTTAAGCAACAAACTTGACTTTTGTATGCCTCAAGTTTCATATCTATAAAATGACGGTGATAATAGTACTGGCCTCAGAGAGTGGTGGTGAGGGTCAAATGAGATGATCCATGTAAAAAAATGTCAGCACCTCCTCTGATACATACAATCAAATAATAAATGTCAGCTACTATTAGTTTTTATTTTTAGATTTACAAGGGAAAAATCTGTGCAGTGGGCCTTTTCACTACTCTTGCTGGGGATAAGTACTGTCCAATAAAAATATAATGTGGCCTACAAAAGTGAGACACATGTAATTTTAAATTTCTTAGGAGCCACATTTTAAAAGCACAAATGAACAGATGAAATACATTTTAATAATATTTTAACCCAATATATCCAAAATGTTATTTCGACATGTAACCAATATAAAAATTATTAATGAAGCCTTTTACATTACTCTATTAATTCTGTCTTTACAATACATTGATTATTTCATGCTTACAACAGCTCTCAATTTGGACTATCCATAGTGCTCAATAGCCATATGCGACTAGGCGCTACCACATTGGACCTGGACCATGCAGGTCAAAACATCAGCATGCTGATGGGAGTGCTAAAACATTTGTTTAGCTGATACAAAGGCTTCCAAAGTGCCTTCTCCTAACAACCCAAAGTCCATCCTAAAACCATCTCAAGGGGCAAAGGCCTATCTTCTGCCCTGAGCCATCTAGATGGGATAGTCTCAGTGTTCATGCTTTCAGAAAAGAAGGCAGTCATAGCTGGGACTCACAACTAGAGGGGGAAAAACATGCATATGGAATGTGGTAATGATAGACAAACCTATCATTCGCTGAATATTGGTAACTAACGATATATATTTAGGAATTGTCACAAGTTGGAGGATAATGTTTATTTATCTTTGAGAATGGACCAGAGCCATTTGTATACCCATGCATTTAGAAAAAAATAAACTTAATGTGCTGTTTAATATCTGCTGTGCATTTTCCCTCCAAAAAAATTAGTTCTTAAATAACCATATCATAGGTGTTAAAAAAAGAATTGGTTTCTAAATCCATAAATAGAATATTATAAACATTGCCTTGATATTTTAAAATAATGTTTATTTAAAAAATTAAGACATTGAAAAACTTGGCCAAAGGAAATAAATATAGTTGATGTTTATTCCATTAATCTAAATTATTTTTTGCTTGACAAAGTGTGGTGTCAATTGTAATAGTATTGATGAAATTTTCAAAATGCTCCAGAGAAATTAATCCAATTAAGAGTGAAAAAATAAATCACTTTCATAAATAAATGCTACGCATTATTTTGGTGCATAAGGGCTTCTTTTTAGAAGCCAGAGAAAGTTATCTTATTTTATAATTTTCATTAACAGTTAACAAAATTAATAGAACAAATTTTAGCAAGTAAAGAAGAATAGTTGCTTTTAATAAAGCTGAATATCATTTTACAAGGGGTCTACCACAAATTGGTAGTGCTCTCTCTCCTATGAGTCTGTTAAGAGAAGTTGGTCCCACAATAATTTGTTCTCTCCCCAGCTTTCTGTGTGTCCATGTAATAGCCCGCTGAAATGTGAAAGGGTTAAAGAATAATTAAAACCTGAAACTGGACAAAGGAAGTCTATACCTTAGGCCTAGTTTCTGGAACCCCTAACCACATTCTGTTAATCATGAAACTTGTAACAATGAGCTCATACGCTAACTGCCAATTTTAGCCTGTGTAACCCTGCTTGCTTGCGTGGCATGAAAAATAATCAATTGTATATAAGCTGAAAATTACTGTTTGGCCATCGCCCATGGGAACACTAGCTATTGCCCATGGGAACATAGGCAATCACCCATAGGAACATAACATTCTAACAACAAGCTTTCTGCTTCTGTACTTCCCGCTTGCACACCTGACCAGTGGGTTGACAGGTAGTGAATAGGAGAAAGATGGACCTTTGTGTTTAAGACAGAATGAGGAATGGGATTTGGGGCTTAAAAACCTTGTATCTTGGCAATTCGGGGCTGCTCCTTTGCAAGGACAGCCGCCGGCTAATAAACTGTCTCCTGGTTAAGAGCACTCAAGTTGGGTCTGGTTATTCTGGACACAACATCCAGGGGAGAAATTCTAGGTATCCTGGTGGCCACCTCCACACTAGTGGTCTTGAAATGAAAAATAGGTGAAGGGTATATAAGTATATAGAAAAGTATTCAGTGAATGTAGGACAAGAAAAATGAGGTAAAAGAACATAATTTTTTGGTGAAAAATACAAATTATGCTTAAGTAATCTTCAAGGTGTAAACTACATGGGACCATCCAACAATATTCTCCCTGCTTCATGAAGAATAGAGAAAACTAGTCTTTTGTGTAAGCAAGGGTCTGTTTTCCCTCTCTACCTGCCCATTTAGAGGGAACAGGAAGCTCTTCCTTCCTCCAAATATCTCCCTATCTCTACAGTGGTAAAATTCATGAAAACATTATAGAATGTTTTCCAAGTTAGATGATTCTTTCATCCATTAAATTATTCATGCTTTAATGTGATTCCTTCTCCTGGGCAGAAGGAACCACAAGTTCACTGGAAGGTGAAAGAAAGTGGGTTTTTCTTTACTTAGGCCCAATTTACAGAAGTTAGGCCCTGATGGACATCATTTCCTACCACCTTGAAAAAGCTGCACTTCAAAGGGTGCTGTTTTCCCATGCATCAATCACAAAAATGTAAGCCTAAATAAGCAAGCACTCCATACATAACTCCTATTACTCATTAGTTAACCTTAGGTAATTATTTAAATTAATGCATTCTTAAGGGCAGATATGAAACATGCATGGTATTATTTTTAAGCACACTTACAAAAGTTCCCCGAGGAATAGTGAAACTGATCCTTAGGACAGAGGTAAATCTGGTTCTCAGGTTTTCGTAAACACTCTCTCTTGCATTTATACACTTAAAAATATATGCATGTGCCTCATTTGAATTGAACATAACTAAAGCACCTGGCTGAGCTGATTTGTGTGATAATATCCTATGGTTAGTTCCCTCACCACATCCCTCCCCTGGAATCTCTACATTTGTCTTGCCTTACTGAGGGGATGCTGCTAAGATAGCTACCAGAGAATGGGATTCTCAGCAGAGTAGCTCATGGTGGTCTACTTGTTGGTCATCACCAAAGTGGAAAAGAGGCCATTCTTGAGGGCAAGCAAGTTTGGAACAGTATCACACTCCACTAAAATACCCTCAGAAAAGACTAAAACAAGGCCTGCATCCAAAATGGAAGAGACACGGTGCTGGAGAGAAAAGAAAAACAGAAAGAGAAGAGAATCAGCAAGAGGGAAAATGTCCAGGCGATTCATTTACAAAACAGTTTTTTATTAAACAGGAAGCCTAAATGTGAGCAAGAATCCATCCGTCTACAAAGAGGAAGAGAGAAAACCATGGCCTATTGCAAAAAAGGTATAACATGAAATTACAAAGATTTAAACCAATTTGATTGGTGCTCAAAGCAGGTGCCTCAGCTGTGAGGTTTCTCATGCCTTCTTTTTTTTAAACAGTTAAGTGAACGGAAACAGAAATTAAGTATAAATAGTAGCAGAACTAGCAGTCAAATTTAATAATTTTGCTTCTGAAATGGTTCATCAGACCATCATATTACTGAAAAAAGAATTATCCCATATGAGCTACCATCTGTATCTGGTGAAAAAGCACAGGCCGTCACCTGCTGGAACCTTAGATTTAGGATGTCCTATCCTTGTAACTTAGAGAAGGTAGGTAGAGCAGACAGTCTGGAGAAAAACAGTGTAAAGGTTTTCATAGCATAGCAGGTTTTTTCTTTCTTCTTCTTCTTCTTCTTTTTTTTTTTGGACAGATACAGAAACATTAGCAGAAGAATTACAAAATTCAGCATAAGCATATTTTAATTACTCAAAAGTAAAGATTATTGAATCTTAGAACAAAAACCAAAGAGGAATAAATCAACTTCATTTCTCATACTTACAGCTATTGTTACAACGGTGCGGTCTGCAAAAGCTGTCATCACCACTTTCTGCAAAATGTTTTCCTGCCAAAAGATAAATAAAATCTGAATTTTCTCTTTTGTCCCCAAGAACAATGCTCCAGTGTGCCCAAGCCCCTTGGAGAAATCCTACTCCTAAGTCTTCTGAGTAAAGTACAACAGGGAGCAGTTCCCAGAAGAACGCTCATGCTAGGTTCTGTAGGTGTCTTCAAAATGCAAATAAAACTCAGTGATCAATTGAGAATAACTGATAGATTTATTGCCAGGGAACTGAAAGAAGAAAATGAAATCAAATGGGCATGGAAATGCTCACTTGAGTTATACCACAAAGAGTATGCATTCAAAACTAATAAAACCTTTAAAAGGTATTACCCTTTGGGTTAGAAAAGAAAAAGATAAAATTGATGATCTCAATTTGGATTTTGATCCATAAAAGAACATTCCCACCACAAACCATTGTAATCATTATATCTTCAAAGATGTTCTGGGTAAAGATTCTACCTCTCTCCTAGAGGAAAGCTTGATTATCTAAGTCTTGACGTGAAGTTCTTTCTTCTAATCATGTGGCCTACTGCCAATTAATTCATTCTCGTTCATAGTCTCTCTCTCTCTCTCTCTCTCTCTCTCTCTCTCTCTCTCTCTCTCTCTCAACTCTCTATCTCTCTCAATAGTTATCTCTCTTTTTCATCTCTATTGAGGCAGTATTATCCTTATATTAATCCCCAATATTGTAAAACCTTAGTAATCTATACTAATTTTGATGTAGTTATGCTTATTTACTGAAACAGACTGATTAGAAGCTATTTTATTGCTTTAAATTATGCTAACTTTGAGAAGATAGGTTATAACTTTAAATAGTTACTTTAATCGATTAGCTTTACTTACTAGAAAGAAATGATGTTAAATTAGCATCTCCATATATAATTGGCTCTTAATCCTGAAACTGTTCCACTTTTTTGGGTAATTTTTCCCAATCTAATGTGTACGGCAAGAAGATAACATGTTGTGGACTATTTTTTTTGTCCTTTCTGATGTCAAACTTTTAATATCAAGTTAACTTTTATAAGAACAATATAAATTGCTAGATCATACAGTTTGTAATTTAATGTGACTTTTGTATACTCAGTCACAGCCTTCAACAGATCTTTCTTGGGTATAATTGACATTTTAAAATAATTTCTTTCTAAAGTCAAAGTTTCTGGTTTGTTATCATAAATACATTGAGAAGACCATTATTAATTCTAGCCATTATTAATTCTAGTGAATGCTTCTTCAAATTGCTTTAGAAATTAATGATTGGTTTTGGTTATCATTAGATTCTATTAAATAGAAATTTGCATACTTTATTTTAGAACGTCCATGATAATACTCGAATACTTAAATAGAGTACAGTACTCCATTAACTGAGTCCTAGAATTTTACTGTTCGGAGAATTTAACAAAAAGTGATGGCAAATTTCTTTTATGTTTTTTGCAACAGGAACACCTTTAAAGGTGTAGCATCTGTTTTATTGTAATTCTCAATGTGCTATCATCAGTTGATCAAGAAGATAAAATGAGGTGACAATCAAAATAATACCACCAAAGATTCAGAACTCAATCTGGAAAAAAATAAATTATAATTTTCATGTGCATTTCTCTAATTCATCAATTTAAAGGGTTTAGATATCCACTCACTGTGGCCATGTCAATGGAAGCTGTCGCTTCATCCATAATGAGAATGCTGCTCTTGCGGACAAAGGCTCTCGCAAGGCAAAACAGTTGTCTCTGTCCAACACTAAAGTTCTCTCCACCTTCAGTGACAACTGCATCTGAATCACAGGAAGAAACAAGAATTTCACTAAAGAAATGTTACTGACATTTTCTTTGGGTTAAATAGTAAAAACTATTTTATGTTCTATAATACTATGCTGGATACTATTCAATACTAAAACAAGGATTTCATATGTGAAAAGTGAACAGAAATTTTACTTTGGAAAAATTAATATGATCCTGGGCCGACTTATTTTTGACGACAGATGGTAAGTTATATAAATACCATTAAACATTTTGAAGACCAAAACCTTAGAGATTATTTATGTAATGTAATTATCTAAGGAGATTATTTAATATAATTATCTAAGGCCTAGAGAGATGAAGTGTTTTGCCCAAGATCACATAGCGAAATTACAATAGACAAGAAATAGAATATTTCAACTCTAATGTTCATTTCTTTTTTCATTATAGCATTGAACTGTAAGCTCCAAGTGGATAAGGACTGGATTTTACATTTGTTTTTGTTCATCAGTGTATCCTCAGCACTTACCATAGTATCTGACATAGTAACTGAATAAAACATTCTTATATGAATAAATGAATGTTATATCCTCATTATTTTTCCTTTTTTTTTTGTTTTATCCACATTTCATAAAATGTGCTACTGTGAGTTTAAGATAAATTCTGTTTCCAAAATATCACTTTTAAATGAATCCAAACACTTTTTAGTAAGGTTTTGTGTAGGCGGGCAGAATTTCTATTGATTGTATTCTTATTGCATTAAATTCTTATCATTTCTAACGTTCGAAGGCTATGCATTTATTCTTCAAATTATAATTTACATAATAAATAAGGAAGATGCTGGAGATAATGAATGCTCTTCACCAGAGTTGGCCTGAACCAGATCTTTATCAAGTAATTGATGTACTTTTTATTAAGACAATGAGCTTAAACAGCATTCAACTGCATAGTGTAAATACAATCCCCTAGTGCTCATACTGTACCATAACCTGTAAACACCATGCCCATGATTCAAACAGGTGCATGCAGCTCTCATATTAGTGAAGAGGACTATAAAGATGTAATTGCCTGTCTTTCTGACTATGAATGGCAAGGGGGGTGGTCTCTAAATACCAAGGAAGAAGGGTCTCTAAGCATTATTAGTTTCTCAAGTAGACTTGCTGGGCTCTCCAGATAAGAGATCAAAAATTATTCTGGGAAAGTTCATCCAGACCCCTGGAATTACTCCCACAGTATGACACTGGCAAGATCAGTGAAAATATCCTTGAAAACATGCTGTCTCAATTTTTGTTTGTGGGATGCCTTCTCCTTGAGACTTAAAATCATAAAAGGTATTGTTTTTGATTAGGTCTTCTTTACCAAATAAAATAACAAACAAACATGATTTTATTGTGTAGGTCGATTTTTTTTAAAACTAGATACCAAAACAACACAATCAATTTGGTAACTACACATTTTGCATTAAAATTAGAATATCAACCAACTATTCCTTTTTGATTGCTTTGTTAAATGAGTTCAGATCTTAAGGAAGCACAAGTCCAAGACTACAGATGTTTACTTTTATGAATTAAAGACTATGTTGTGAACTTTCTATTATTTCATTAATCATGTTGCTCTTTCATTGTCCACATTGTTCTTTTGTTCTGTCATCAGTTATCTGCCAGAAATTGTACTATCTCTGGGGCTGAATTTATATCAGTGATTGTTTGAGTACATGTTTCATCCCTTATACAAGTGACCAAAACTGATTACTGCAGCAAGTTAATAGAAAATAGTGTCTTCAAAAAAAATCATGTTATACGAATGAAAGGAACATGCCCTCTTAGCAGCAAAGAAAATGGCAGCTAATGTGGAGAAACTGCTCCTAAATGGCACTGAGTACTTTTTGAACCTAATAGTTTCTCAGTCCTTTTACCCACTTACTGTGGGCAAGTGATTGTGTAGATCACATGAGCAGAATGACCACAAGGAAATATTCTGATTAAAGTGACCCATGCCCCCAATGGTGAATAGGCAATAAATGTATTAATTGGAATATTTTAGGGTACTCACATGGAACAGAACATTATAAGGTTTATCTTCTTGTGCTCCAAGCAAAATCACTAGATTCTGAATTGTCCTAATTACCTTTATTTTAAATGAGGGAATTTAACACTAGAATTATGTGATCCTAGCATAAAACATAGATAGAGATATGCAGAATTAATTGCATGTGTAAAAAATAAATGTATAACTTAGAAAATTTACCTAGACCTCCTGGTAGGGATTTGACCATATTCTTCAACTGAGCAATTTCTAGAGCTTCCCAGAGTCTGTCATCTGTGCATTTGCACTCTGGATCTAAATTAAATCTACAGGGAAAAAATTAGTTAATTAGTCAATAAATAAAAATAAATTTTTATATATGTTTGCATATTGCTGTTCTTTCCTTAAGATGTAAGTCCTATTTGTTCCGGTTACTGCTGTATCGCCAGTACCCAAAACAGTGCTTAGGACAGAGCAGGTATTCAACTTATGTTTGATGAATGAATGAATGACCTTAATGTTATAACACAATGTTTTTTTTATGATGTAATTAGTAAGTTTATATGCATGATAAGATATAATAACATTTGTTATTTGGATTCATCTACTTTCATGTTATATTTAATATAATTGAAGTTATTATATTCCTACAGAATATTCTTAAATACATGTCTATATGAGAACATATAAAGCTATTTTAGATGAGCTATGCTGCACCAGCCACAAAAGTAGTAGTATATTTATTCATAATAAATATAGTCAGAGATATTGTTAAATAACTTGATAATGTCCAGAACTTTTAATTAAAGTAATGTTACAGCTGAATATTGTGAACTCTTACATACATTTTTCTTTTCAAGTCAAGAAGTGATTAGTAAAAGGAAGAGGCAAATACTTCTTTGTAGTTAATTGGATGGAGGAGGGAAGCAAGAGAGAACAAAGGATGGATGAAATGAGAGATATGATCTGGTAGATGATGCCATGGTAGACTCTGGAGTCAAACAAACTTTATTTGGAATCACAGTTCTACCACTTACTAAGCGTATGAACTTGGGCAAGTTATAGGGTCTCAGAGGATCAAAATCCTCATCTGTAAAACGGAGATAATAATATCTACACTAGAGCAATACTCTGAGGATTTAATGAGCTAATATATTTAAAGCACCCAGCAGATCATAGATACCTCCATCTTTTTTTCCCCCCTTTGTGAGAAACCATAAACCAGGGGGAAAGAAAGTTGTAGCAGCTTCTTAAAATCAACTTTGGCTGAAAGAAAAGTTGTGAGGGATGTGAAGGGAATCAGGTACTAACCAAACTCAGTATTTGCTAAGGCCAGGTCAGACACACAAGAGGTAGGCAGGATAGGTTATCTGTAGGATGGAACTCCTAGGAGTTCCTAGGAAACTTCTGCTAAGAATCACTTACCCCCAAGTACAGAGGAAAAATTGACTTTTGTAAAGTTAAACAGAAAGAGAAGAGTTCCTGGGGACATAAAAGATTAGCTTCTGTAGGTTAATTTTTAAGTCTAGGGTTCCCCAATCCAAACTGTTGGACAGAATATTTGATCTTATCATCGTGATATCATTTCACCCCACCTAAAAAGCAATTGTGAGCAAAACCCTCCTATGGGCCAAAGAGTAAATCTTGAGGCACTTGGGTTTCTGCTGAACATGTCACGTCACCTACCTAATAGAACCGCTGAATAGTATTGGATCTTGCAGAATGATTGAAAGTCTAGAACGTAGTGTGTGCAGTGGTAATTTTGAAATGTCTATTCCATCAATGACAATCTTTCCTGTTAAAGAGAAACAAAAATGACAAGCATGTAGTAAAATCACAAGTAAAATAATATTTGTTTATTAATTGAAAGTACTTTCCTAGTTCAGGGTTGAAATTCAGAAGATGAAAGTTTTGTATTTAAGTATCAAAAAATCATTTATGTCTCAAAAAATATACATTTCAGTAACATTTTCTCTTTCGTATGTATTTTCTCCTAAAGGTATTTTTTCCATTTTTATTCAATTTCTGTGGTTCATACAAACCCAAAGTGCTTTTTTTTTTTTACCCTTTGTGGGTCTTCATTCTTCCAGTATTCCTTTATCCTGGTTTCCTGCTTCATTTTCCTTCACAGGATATTCTATATACATTTCCTAATCTTTTTTATTATCTCTCTCCCCCAACTAGAATATTAGCTCCTTGAAGACAAAGATTTTGGTCTGTCTTATTTGCTTTTTTATTGACTGAACAGTATAGTGCATTACAAATAAGAAAGTAAATTCTATGACACAGGTGTCAAATTTTAATGAATTTCTCTATAGTGCACATAGACCTATAGAGGCTTGTGCAATCTTGATGCCCGTTTCTCAACTTGATAGATTTATTTTATCATATCACTTTGGGCAAAAATAATATAACCCAAGAGATGAGAGTGCTAGGTAAAGAATGGCCACTGGAGTCTTTTTTTCCAGCTGGCTTTACATTCAAGAGCAGGAAAGGTGATTAGCTTAAACTTTCTTTCAGGAATAATATACTATGTATTAAAATCTTAATAGCCTAATACTATTAAAAAGAGAACAAGCCATTGATAGTCCACATGAGGCCTGAAATGATGTTTCCAGACTCATGGAGATCAAGCTAATCCAATATGTTCAGTCAAAACCACAGTTTTTAATGACATGTATCAATCAACCGTCTTTGGATCATATAACTGACTTATAATGCAAATCCATACTGGAAATCCTTAAAGCATCGATGTATTATAACTAGCCATGGAAAGAGCAAGCTGATGATGCAGCAGCGGATACCTACCCTGTTCTGAATCTAAACCCCAGAGACTGCATTACCACAGTTCAACTTTGTGTTCATCAACTGACCTCTTTATATCATAGAGCTATTTTGTACAATAGATTAAATAACATAAACTGTCAAGTACAATACAAATGTAAAGTACTGTCATCATCATCATAATCATTACAGATAATAATAGTAAGCACTTACTGAAGCTGACGGTCAAGTACAATATTGGATCCCTGTTTATTCAATATGGCTTATGAGCTGGACTATTTATAGGCCACTTAATAGACTAAATAATGTGACATTTTTTTAAAGCAAAGATTAAATTATTTCTATGTGTCATATTTTTTATAATTTTGTGGATGAATAAATATTTTTGTATATTGTCAACATGTACGTGACACTTTACAGCAAAGGTTGCTTCCTCAGAAAATGTTTGACATCATTAAACAATGTTATTAAGGAGATGATGGTAAGGGTCATACAACAATATTAAAAAAAGAAAATTACTTATCTCCTTGTAGAGATATATTTTTAGTTTGTGGGAAACAAGACTGTCTTTCTTTCTCTTCCTTACTCTTGAAATGCTACCACCATCTACTGCTATTCAAAATGGGTGGCTTTGTTTTTATATATTTTACCAGTTTACTAGAATTCTTAAATAACAATTTTTAGAACTGAGTTTTGGGCTAATAATTTTATTTCCCTAATTCTACATTTTTTTTTTTTTTTTTTTAATTCACTCTCCTTCATTGAAGCTCTTAAGCTCTTCTGTAGCATAATTTCACCTGGAAGTTTTTCAAAGGAATGACATGGCAGCAAACAGTGACAAAGCAACATTCAAACTAGAGAAACATATAGTTTCTAAAGATCTAGTTTCTAAAGATTTTGTTTAAGTCTGGAATTTATTCATTTTGTTTACTCTGTAGCTACTCTCCATTTATCTTTTACCTTTTTCTCTTATTAGAAAATATATTGCTATTGTCTCCTATGAGCAACGCCAGAATTACAAGGATGACTTCAATGCGGAGTACGATGAGTACCGGGCCTTGCACGCCAGAATGGAGACTGTAGCTAGGAGATTTATCAAACTGGACGCACAACGAAAGCGCCTTTCTCCAGGCTCAAAAGAGTATCAGGTAAATGCATCTGTTCCTAAGTGGACTGACTTTTTATATTTTTCTTTCATTCTTTCTCTGCCCTGCCCATCCCCAGGTATCCCGTGAGCCTTCAGAGAAAGACTGCTCGCTGACCAGCTTCTCTCCA
>NW_006436288.1:6923120-6925569 GCF_000325575.1 Pteropus alecto
ACTTTTGGACTGTTTATATGGGATACCTGCCTCAATCCATGGGCCATAAGACATTAAGTCTTTATAAATATTTGATTTTTATTTCTGCAGGATTAGGTAAATTGATGGATGTTGCATCTTTTAAAGGGAAAGCACCACATGACCAATGAAAATATTTAGTTAGTAACTCACCATCAAATATATCCACCATTCTGAAAAATGCCAGAGATAATGATGACTTCCCACTGCCAGTGCGACCACAGATGCCCACCTAAAAAGCAACTGTCACTCAGAGAGAAGACTCAAACACATGACAGAAAATGGGCAAAAGTATTTCTAACTTAGACAAGATACCATATTGAAAACACAATTCTATTTAAATATTTACAATAATATCATCATTCTCTTTATAGACCTCCTTTGAGAATGATCATTATTAATTTAAAAACATGAAGTCCTCACCAAATCTTCAGTGATTCTATTCTACTCTTTTTATTTCTATGTGATTGTGTTGTTTTTCCATTGTGGCTTAATGTTTGCATTTAGTATATTGTTGGTCAGTAAATATTTCGTTTTATTTTAAAGGTAACGATTTTATCAAAAGTAGAATGAGTCCATTTTTTTCTGCACACTTGCTATTTTTAAAATAACTAAAATAAATAATTCTAAAACTAGTGTTAGTACAAATGCAAAAGTTCTCAAGGGGATGTCTGTTATGGCTATGAGAGCCAGAAATTTTGAAAAGCATGCCTTTTGTTGGCTTTCCTGATTTTCATGGAAGACTAACGAAAGTCAATGCAACTTACAGAACATGTCTTTTATCCTGACCCTATCTCTCCTTTTTTTCTTTTATGTAGATAATTTGACTTGTAAAGCGTGTGGAATATTATGTGAGCCTAGAAAAATATACTTAGTTGAGATATCTGAAGAACTTAGGTGGTAATAAAGTGGTTCCATCAGAAGGTTTGTATGAAGTAAATGAATGACAGTGAATTCATACCTTTTGCCCAGGTTTGATGTAAGCCTTGACGTGTTTAAGAACAGGTTTCAGATTATTTTCATATCTGACACACAGATCATGAATCTTGATCTCTCCTTCCTGTGGCCAATGTTCTGGAACTTGAGAAGGATCTGGCACACAGGGTAGGAGAAAACAGAGGGTGAGGTGGGGGAAACACATATATACTTATATATATCTATACATATAAACATGTAAATTATTTTCTAAATTTAAATTAATATTGAATGAAGTTCTATGTTTTTTAAATTAAAATTACATTCAGAGTAAAGGCTGCTTGATTAATAACTTTTAAAATACTTTTTTGTATTTATGTTTGGAGCATTCGACAGCATCATATCTCTTCAGCATTCCATCGCTCAACTCTATTCAAGATAAAATTGATTCATTTGTTCAGTCAGTCAGTCATCAAACATTTGAATGTTTAAAATGCGAGGGATTTTGTACAAAGTGTTAGGAATATGGAGATGAAAGACATGCCTCAAGGTGCTCACTGTGTCCTAGGGGAAACATACAAGTGAGTCAGCATCTACAGTTCTGCATGGAGAGTCACATGAGGGAGGCCAACCCAAGGTATTCTAAGAGCACAGAAAGAGGTAATCCACTCCGGAAGGTTTCAAGAAGAGATGGTGCCTGGGATGAGTCTTAAAAGATAAGGCAAGGGGGAAATTTCTTTCAAATATACATAGACAGAAGAACAAAAATAAAAAGAAAGCATGGCCTGTTGGCATAGGCAGAGTAAAAGGTGTATAGGTGGATGATGATAGATGAGGCTAGGTAGGTGGGCAAGGGTTGAAGGGTCTACTGGTCTTAGCTAAGTTATCTGTGTTTGGTGCTTGAAGAGCTGGATAGCTATTGGAGGATTTAGGCAAAGGAATGCATTTTAAGCATGAGATTTGCAGTTAAGAGAGATTATTCTGCATTGAATTTCCTACCAATTTAATTCCAACAAAGCTGAGAATCTCAATATTTTAAGATCCAAGTTTCTTGACATCTAAGTTAATAAGGTCTTGGGAAAGAAAATACAATAGTTCATAGTTTGAGGTGATAATTAATGTAATAAAGTCCAAATATTATTATGATTCTCTTTAAATATTACTAAATAATATCTTTTTGGACTCTGGTTGTATCCAAGACTTTTCAGGCCTAAAACGTCTTATCATTTCAGGTATACCTAATTAAGCAAAGTCAAGATGAGAGTAGAGTCTCTGCATGCTGAAGTGGAGAGCAAAAGCAAAAATGACAATGTCTGACACACCACTAATATTCAAATAAAATACACATTTAAGTGAAACAAAATAATATTCCAAACAATACCCATGGTGCCTTCATAGTTCTCAGACTCCATAGTCAAGAAACTGTTCACTTTCTTCACTGCTCCCATCTGGACTTCCAGGTCAGCTAAGTTCCTCACAACCCAATTCAAATAGTTGGTTATCTACATCAGGAGAC
>NW_006436288.1:6925593-6953812 GCF_000325575.1 Pteropus alecto
AACATTTAAAATGAAGTATCAATTTTTGCAATCACTGGATATTTGGAGACAGAATGACTTTGGCAGTTTGTGTACATCACGTGTTATAATTCATTAATGCTGCAGAATATCAGAAATGAATCCAGGCTCTGTCCTAAAATGCTGGTTTGGGATCATATCTACCAATATTTTCAAAATGTCATCTTGTTATGAATTTCAAACTCATCCTCTAACACCCATGAGTAAGAGTTGATAATAACTATAGAAAGTACACCAACACTGCACAAAAAGAGAGATTTTCATCCATACCTACCGTAAGTGCATACAGAAGTCCTAAACCCACCAATCCAGAATTGGAAGACCCACTAATGGATGCAATAGATGCAGTGAGGACAATGCAAGCCCCCAGGTAATCCTAAAAAGGAGGAAGAAAAAAATGTCAAAATATTTTGACATTTTCTTACACCAAAATATTTTGACAAGTTCTTACACCAAAATCACAATCAAGATAGATGATTGCTAAGAGAATACATGTCACTCCTTGTATGGCCTGTTAAGAAGAAGG
This sequence comes from Pteropus alecto, assembly GCF_000325575.1. NCBI lineage: Eukaryota > Metazoa > Chordata > Mammalia > Chiroptera > Pteropodidae > Pteropus > Pteropus alecto. The sequence continues at coordinate 6,926,138 of NW_006436288.1, forward strand.
CTGCCTAAGTTACAAAAAATTGCAACTGAAAATATTCGGGCTGAAATGGGAGTGATGCAATGCTTTCATTTATATGTATGCAGATATAGGTTCAGAGATTAAATACCTTGCCAGAAATTAAGCTGAAATTTATAGCACAACCAGGATCAGACATAAAGTTTCTTTTTTCCCCCCTTTCTACTTCACTGTGTTGCCAGACAAGCAATTATTTTTGGACTTGATTTTCCTACCTTAAATTTCATGTGTGTTTATATCAGGGTTGCGTAGCTTCCTTGTTCCCTAAGGCTCTTGCAGAAATTTGCCTCTGGTTAACCTGTTGAAATTTGTATCTGAATTTTCTGTCAGAGTCTGGACATTAAATATCCAAATTCCAGGTAAATAAGAATAAGGGTTATATTTGCTCAAAAATTAGAAGTGTGGGCATGTCTTAGAGTATCTGAATTGTCCATGACTCAATGATAAACTTTTGCAAAATTTAAAAAATTAAGGAGTGCTATAAACTCAAATGAAAGGCAGCCCGCATCTGTCCATTTTCTAATAGCCTCTTCCTTCCCTATTTCCCAGCATTCTTAGATATTCTTATGACTTGTCATTTGAAAAAAAATCTTAAAATTTATCATGCTGATGTGTCACACATCCCAGAGGCAGGTAGAATTTCAGGCATGAGTCATTTCTAGAATTACGTCAAGTCTGATCTCACTGGTAATGGTCTTCTCTAGCTAGACACATTTCTGATCCCTCAAAAACAAAAAAACAATAAACAAAACAAAACTAGTAACTAGGTGATAAAATTTTAATGACAGTAATGGAATGCTTAATATTCCATAACTTCAAAGAATGAAGTTTCTCAAATCAGCTCACCTGTGTGCGTTTCTGCCTCTTTTTAAAACAGTTCCAAAGGTCTAACTTTGGGGAGCAATCAATGATCCCAGCCTTAGAATCAGAGATTAAGGTCGAATGTTGGCTTTGCCAATTACGAGCTAGTGAGCTTAGACAAGTAATTTAAACCCCAATGAGACTCAGCTTCTTTGAAAAATAAAAATGATACCTAATTCACAGGGATTTTAAAAGGAATAAAACATTAAATACCAGTTACATTTCTCCACCTCTATGTGTCAGGATGTCTTCTTTCCGTTGGATGATTTCCAAATGTTTGAAGCAAGCTTAAAAGTTTGTGTGCATCGTAAAACATCAAAGTTAAACAGGCACTAAAATTTAATTCCATAAGAATTCCAATAATATTTACAAAGAATAAAGGAAGAAATCATGCAGTTAATCCCTTAAAGTAATAAATTTCATAGTAGTAAATATTCCTTTGATTGCTTCTTCTGATGCAACCATTTTTTAACAACTTGTCATATCCCAATCAGAGAGTTCTTCATCTTTTTCTCTTTATTTGAAGCAACAACCACATGTTTGCAGACTCTAACCAGTTTGGACTGCTCTTTTATATTTTTTAAATGCCAACATGCTCCCAAAACTCTTTAAAATATTTACAGCAATATGAATTCTTCCTTCCAGCCTTCTTGTATAAAGTTAGTACTTTCAAAGTCATGTTATACATTTGTTATTTCCATATTGTCTTTTCTAAATAGACTCAAAGTTTTTGTGATAATTCCCAGAAGTTAAGATAATTCCAGCAAAGTACTTCTGGCTTAATATAAGGAATATGCCAATAGACTTCTGAGAATTTTCTGTGGGCAATGTATACATTAAGGGTTTGAAGTAAGATACTTCTTTTATTAATTTCTATTTCCACTTCCTCCCAGCTGACTTCATTGGGAAGAACAGCCTCATTCATTCATTCATCTATTCATCCATTCATCCATCCATCCATCTATCCACTCATCTATCATCTATCCATTCGTTCATTCATCATCCATCCATTAATTCATTCATACATTGTTTTAAAAGTATGTCAGTTTATAAATTCCGTGTTTAGAATTATCGATGCCTTCCTATTTTACTTACAGCAAATTCAGACTCTGATGAATTACAAAGTCTTATATAATATCTGGATTCTAGACCCTGCCTACTGTGACCTTATCAGACAAACTTTTTCTGATTCTTCACTCTGCTCCAACTATGCTGTTCTTTCTGTTCTGTGTTAAAGAGAAAACCACAGCCTAACATACTAAAAGTCTGTGATACCAGATATCAAACCTAGATTTAATATCTGATCTAATTGAAGTTTCGACCTCTCCCAGAAACATAATCTTAATCAACTGAAATTTTCTGGTCAAGCACCAGTAAGGTAATCTGTCACATGATTATCCCAACCCTTCTCTCTCTCTATCCCACCTCTTCACTCCCTCCACCGCCAATAGAAAGAGGCAATCTGCATGATAAAAACCCTTCCCATTCCCTGTTCTCTTCCCCCCAAAGCAAAGATGTCTCAAGCACCAAAAGAATCCTTTTTTTCTTTTATTAATAGCTCCCTTGCCCCACCCATCTTCTTATAAACGCCTTCCATTTTGTACAACTCCTAGAGCACCCTCTGAGTTGCAAGATAGGATGCTGCCTGATTCATGAATCACTTAATACAGCCATTAGATCTTCAAAATTTACTCAGCTGATTTTTAAAAAAAATTTTTTTTTTACACCTACAGCGCCTGGTATTCATAGGTGGTCTCCCATCCAAGTACTAGACCTGATCCTGCTTAGCTTCCCAGATCAGATGAGATCGGGAGTGTTCAAGGTGGCATGGCCATTTGTTTTTTAACATCAGGAACACACCAACTTCGTTTCGGCCAATAACTCTGCCTGAAATTTTTGTACCATAGGCCTCTGACACCAGGTTCCTTCTCAACACTTAAGGATCAACTCAAATATCACCTCTTTGGAGAAGCAGTCTTTTCGTGGCCCCACTCCCAGCTCTGAAGCTGTTCTCTATCCCATTGCCTTGCTTATTTCCCCCCATACATTTAGAGTTATTTGAAATTATGGTATTTGCCTATTTGTCTACATGGTCATTGTCAATCTACTCTCACTAGAATTTAAGTTCCATGAGAACGGAATCTTTATCTGAATTTTTACCACTGTTATCTCCAGCAACAGAAATAAAGCTAAGTACATTGTAATGGTTCAGTAACTCTTTATGGAATAAGTGACTGGGTAAATTCATCCCTTCATAAAACAGTCACTGAATTTTTGTATGAGTCAAACATCTTCTAAATCAAGTCTTCTGAATTTTAAAGAATTCTTATGAATCCTTTGGTTCTCCTCCAATCCCTTTTCCAGACTTTAAGAGTTGAACATGTAAAAGCATTATAAGGATGTGTTTTTGATAAGGCGGGAAGTCCATACAAAATTTACTTTTAATCTCCCACTTTGAACTGTAATTTGATTGTCTTCTAGAGAGCTCTGCTATGCATAAGTGTTAAGGGTTCTTTGCTTTTCTAAAGTGAAAAACACTTTAAGCCACGAACTTCATTCAGTTCAAAATTATTATTTTTTTACTATTTCGATTGTGCAGGAAAAATTCATAAAATTCTTTGTTCTATGTTACAAATAACAGATCTGAATAGGACTGGAATAGAACAAGGCCACATTTGAGATATTGAAACAGCAAAATAATCATTGAGTCTAAATAAATGAAAATTAGACTGTAGGCCTAATATCAATATTATAAAAAAAATGCAACATATTGCATATCTCTTTCTTTCCCTGTTAAATTTAGTTTACTATGTAATCTTTATATCCTGGATTCACTCATTATATAGAAGTAAATGACAAATTCAATTAGGTGATAATTTTAACTATTTTCTAATAAATTAAATGGTAATTCTAGTAACAGACAGGTAGCCTTATCTTGGCAATAGAGCCAGCAAGAGAAGTGAAAACAGATGAAGGGAGAAAGGAAAAAAAACTGATCAATAAATTATAGTCAATGTATATTTTCTGGATCTCTTTCACATGGCTAGTGTTTTCAAAACTACTTAAGTTTTTAATATGATCATCAGACATTATTGTTTTTATTATTAGTCCAGTAAGTAAAATATGCTGAATTTTATATATAAGATAATATATAATGTTTTCATGTTTCAACAATAAGGCATAGCTTTTGAAATACATTTATTGCAAAATTTTTCAGGAGAAAACCCATTTTCAAAACCTATGGTCTACTAAATTCATGTAGATATGAGAGCTTAAAAGCCAATAAGTCTGTAGTTCAGAATCTGTAACAGAGTTATTTTATTTATCATAAAAATATTCTTTATCCTTTTTTTTAGAAAGTGCTAATTGTGTTGTCTTTTAGTTATACTAATTAGATACTTTTCAGTTCACGCCTGGATTACTACCAGTGCTCAAAAACATTTTTTCCAAGACAATGGAAAACTTTTGAGGAATATGATCAGAATTTTACCCTGATCTGCATAAGAAAGATCCTTTGTGCAAAATATTTATTAAAAAATTTCAAAACAATATTACTAGATTCTAATCACTTCTCTTCAAATAGTACAGGACTATAGAAGTGTGAAACTGATAGATAACGTGAGAGCTTATTAGCTTCTCATTTTCCACTTCCTTTACCATTACACCTTCTTTTCTTTTCTCTGCAAATACATGAACAGCAAAATGGCTTAAAAGCAATAAATTAATAAAAGAGAAGCAGATGGTCTGACTAATGTACACACAGGAGAGCAAATACTTAGGAATCACTAGCAGCATTTATTCTACTGCTAAGGCCTTATGTATTATAACCAATCAATTCAATGAAAAAACACCTATGATCAAAAGAGTACAACGAATTAAGAGATTCAACTTAGAAAACAAAAGTTAGTACATATGCAAGTTACTCACTCAATGAGGGCCCATGTACAGGACATTTTATCTGTACCATGATAAACTGTAACTTCCATCGAGTTTTTGAATTCCATACTCCCCTCTAGTAAAGGAAGTATTTGATTCCCATGTCAAAAGCAAAGCCTCTTGTCAGATTTCTAGTGATTCCATAACATCTATCTATATATGAGATTATAGTAAAAGTTTTAATTATGTATAAAACAGGCCTGTAAATAGTTAATAGCAACATAATCTCTCTCCTTCATGTAGCCCTTAGAAGCCTATGATACCAGTGCATGTCTGGAAGAATATAGTAGAGCCTCCAAAACAAGATAAGGGGACACCTGTTTTTTGTGGAGTTAGAATCACACAAAAAAGTTTTGCACTGTTTCACAAAATATACTCTTGTGCAAGCTCATCCTGAAAACTATTTTTACTTTAGCCTGTTGATTCTGAAGACTTTTTTTTTTTTTTTTTTTTTGGCTTCCTGATGTAAATTTTCTTTTATCCCTCTCACCACACAGCAGGACAAAGCTTTGGAAAGACAGCCTTTAGATAGAGTTACACAATTTCAGCAAATGGAAACACTGATGCCAAAGAACTGGAACTGTTTAGTGGAGAGGGACGAAGAGAAAACGCTGTGCTGAACAAAAGAATATAGCAGCATTCAAAGGTTAGAACGTAGTGACACACTGCACACAACTGTGGCCCACTTCACTTGGCACCCAGAGTGAAAACACTCCCATCTGTTGCCAAAGCAACCTGGGTGGTCACAGTCTAGCTACTTTTTAACCTGCCAAATTATTTTATTCCTTTAGACTCTTGTCCATTTTTGATTTGAGTATGTTTTGACCTTTATATTTTTTCCCCAGTTCAAAAAGAATATGGTAGGCAGGGCTAAATCATCCATAGGGAAAACTGTTACCCGGAGAAAGGTAATAACTTGTGACTGTCTTTTATTTAACAGGACCAAGAAAGAAGGGAAAGTCATGTATTAAAAATTAAATAAATAAATTAGGTAAGAAACAACACTTGGATGAAGCTCAGGGATCTCCCCAAATTCAACACAAAATGTTTCTAGTCTGCTTTCTCTCGCTTCCTTCTCCTTGAGATTTTCGGTCCATAGAATTCAGTGGCATCACTTTGGAGAGATAGAGATGGGGATGAAGAGAAAGGGAAGAAAAAAATAGCCACAGAAAGCTATAAGTTTTCTCTTTTGTCTCTCCATTAAGGTGATGAGTTCAAGAATTAGAGTTGATGAAATCCCTAGATCCCCGCTTGCCTCTTCTGATTCAACCTTCCTTGTACCATTTTAGTTGTGTTTCTGCTCTGGAAACTCCACGAATATTTGCTATAAGCAGATATTTTTGTTAACTAACTTTGTAATGTGGCAAAGGGGGTTGTGCTAATACTGCAGATAAGATCAATACAGATTCATTGGGCCACATAAAAGTTTTCATTACTTATTTTTTTTAAATGACTTACAAGACAGAGTACGTCCAGCTGTGGGATTCAGAGATTAGTTCACACACTAGTCTCTAAGGTCCTGTATCTCAGCATTCATATTTCAGACACAAGATTCATTTATTTCAAACCGAAATTGTATCTCCAGTTATGTGAACACATCCTCGGGAGCACAGTAGTAATGAGGTCAGTTACATGTGTACAGTTAGGAGAAAGGTTATTTCTTAATAAGAGTCATTTAGTTAATTTATTCAACACTCCTATGTTTTTGGATTATATTTATATCCAAATAAATATTTTAATGTTGTAATATTCCAATTTTTCTGGTCCTAACAAAAACTCTCAATGTACTCAGAAGACCAGAAAGAGAGTGAATCTGACTGATTTTACATTGTATCTCTGAGATTGTCTAAACGTGTGTGCGTGTGTGTGTCTGTGTGTCTGTATGTGTATGCATGTATACCCCCATAAAACTTAATGGCACTTAAATACAATTGAAAAAGGAGATAAACCATACACAAAGGACTTTGGACTTTGACTTCTGTCAGCAGATATGCCTGAAACTTTGCAATAAATCAACAAGCTTCTTTCCAAAATTTACCTTTATTCATCAGAACTAGAAGCAAAGGATTTCTTCGTTTTTTGTATTGGTTTAAGGGAGAGTTCTGGCAATGAAACTAGATAGCAAAATCTTAGAAAGATTCTAATACTCCGAAAAGAAAGAAAAGACATAACAACAAAGGTATTATAAGATAACAGAAAGAATGGCAGATTGTGTGCTTCCTGTTGAAAATATCAATATTCTCTTTAGGTTTCTACAAGTGAAACTAGAATTCTTTTATTTCAGGCAGGGTCTGACTGCCTATCATGTGGGGGTTAAAGTTGTGGGTTGTGAGGCAAACTAAACTAACTCGCTCTGAATCTGGCTGCTGTTCTTTTCTAACTTTTCCTGACCTTCCCTTTTTTGGCAGTCCGAAGGTTCTAATATTCGTATTCTGGCTATGAGAACAGAACATATGGTTTGCGTGAAGATTCTTGTTAAACACTTGTCCATTAACCTGACAGTAGGAAGTGCTAAAGAGCAAAAACAGGAGTGAGGTCAAACACCCACCTCATCTCCACAGCAAACACATTTACCCACTGAAAAGCATACTTGATCTTCAAGTTTTGGAAAATCACGTACAAAGGTAACTACTGACATTTTCCCCTTATGATTTTAGACATTCTTTGATTAAGCTATTTCATCATTAATTCTGTTACTTAGATATGATTTTCTTTTCCTTAGAGAAAACAGATTTAAACAAATAAGCAAACAAATGGAAGTTTAAAACAAGAATTTAGGGTCTGGCTAGGATCTAGGAATAATGTTTTGGTTCTGTTATAAATCCTAAGTAACACTTCATTGGCCTTTATGTTTTCTATAGGTAATTCATAATACATTTTGCCTAGCCCCACAGCTACCAGAAAAAAATTTATCAACAACTAATGCTTATATCTAAAATTTGTGAAATATAATTGCATTATGTTCTGAATAGTTTCTACATAATAACTAATATAATAGTAAAGAGTCTCTGTAAACTAGTGAATAATCATGATAACTAAATCTCACACAGATCCCATATCAACCTGTATCAATCACTCTGTATCCATCCATCAACAACTCAGACTTTAACTTGGGTGCTTTCATTTCAACCTTATCAAATTCTCTTTACCATCTGCCCTCTCTGGTCTACTGAGTTTTGAAAGAAAGACTGCATATGGCAGGGATGCTTAATCAGTGGAAGTGAGAGTCTTACGATAGTACAGATCAATCTCCTTTTCCTTTTCACAAATGGATAGATAATTATTTTTTAAAAAAGATTACAGACAACTCATTACCACCAAAGGAGCTTATTTATACTGTGGATCAAACTACAGTCAACCCCTAAATGCTACAGCGATTAGGGGTTCCAACCCTTTGCATGGTTGAAAATCTATGTATAACTTGTTTCTGTCCCCATACTTTACTAATAGCCCTCCGTTGATCAGAAGAAGTCTTACCAATAACATAAACAGCCAATTAACACATATTTTATATTATATGTATATACTTTATTCCTACAATAAACTAAGAGAAAAGAAAATGTTATTAAGAAAATCATAAGGAAGAGAAAATGCACTTACAGTATTTACTGAAAAAAATACACATATAAGTGGACCCACACAGTTCAAACCTGTGTTATTCAAGAGTCAATTGTACATGCCTTTCCCTCCTGGAACTTGAGTTTCACCTATCTCCTACTTTATACTCCAGTTGGTTGGTTTATAAACCGCTTACCAAGGCAGGTACTATTTCCATCCATCCATCCATCCATCCATCCATCCATCCATCCATCCATCCATCCATCCATCCATATAAAGGACATTTGTTGACTGCATTTGCTAAGAGACTTATATTATTATTTTAATCCTAATATCCCTATGAGGAACATAGTCTTATTCCTATTTTATAGATGAGGAACTGGGACACAAATAAATTAATTAATTTGTTAGACCAAGTCTATAAATGCCAAGGCTTATGCCCATTCTCCTACTTCATGGGAGGCAGAAGAAGGCAAGAGATGATTAATTGCAATTTTTCTTTTACATTTTGTGCTAACATGATCTCTCACTGGCTTAAAACATAGAAAGTTATCATCTCTTCCAGGGCTGTGAAGGAAATGAGTACATCTGTTCACTTGTCAAATTTGCTCTTTTGAAAAATATTGAAGTTATACAAATATTTGCCATTCCATTAACTTATGTAATCTAGAGACTAATGAACACAAAATGAATTTTTACTTTTTGGGCTATTTGTTTTGCCATTTGCTAAAACATTATGACAAATTTCATCTGTAACATAAACAAACCTGAGTTATTTTTTAAGTCCAGAAAATGTGAAGTTAGAGTTAAATCTCAGTAGAAGACTAATTTTTACAATTGTCTCCCTCTTTGCATTAGGCCTCTTCTCTGTTTGGTTTCCATTTCGAAATCATGAAATGAACGTACCGTTCTGACCTCTAGCCATCTGTTTGCAGCTGAGAGAAATAAGTAGGCAATGTTGTTTGTGTCGGTCAATTCCAGCATACGTTGCTTAAATCTGGTTTCATGCCTGTAGAAAATGAAAATATTGTAACGTTAGCCACACAACAGGAGAAATAATAAAAAACAGTCACACTTACTACTACACTATTTACTCAACAGAGTGACGAACTGATGGGATGAAATGACTAATAAATGACTCCCACTTCAAAGTAAAGGTCAGCTGCTACTGCTCTGTGGTACTCACAGTAGAGATGGTGTGGCCAGTGTTTCCTTCATTTCTCAAACCTCTGCTATGAAAAGGAATCTTTCTGATGACAAAGACCTATTGATGATCATTTCATAAACTTCCACAGAATTATTGTAGCTATGGAAACCAAGTGTGACCTCTGTTGCGAGGGCCTTACACAAACCAGAATAAGTTATACATAAATGTAAAATGCCCTACCTACCTTTTATTCCATTTATCTTACTTTTCCAAATGGCATGGTTAGAATTGGGTGGGAGGTACTGGATGAGAACCAGGGAAGACAGGAAACTGTGCATTTCTGGCAGGCAAATATATACTTTAAAATTTCTCTTTTTGCCGGTGTTTCTGGGAACTAAAAAAGGAAACTGGGGTGACATGAAATAAAAGATGGAGGTCCTTCGAGATGGAGGTTTATTCAGTCTCTGCAGCCACGGCTGGTCTCACATGTGTCGTGTTTGCAAGGAATAGCTAATTTTCATGCAACGGGCCAGTAGAGATTCCTGTTTGACAAAAGACTGCCCCAAGTTTCCCCAAAATGTTCAAATCAATTTGTAAAACTTTATAATAAACCATCTCTATGTCGAAGAATGAAGAAGTCTGGGTGGGGTGTTCACTTGGCACATGAAACCATCCATACAGGCCAATATAAAGCAGATACTTGGTATCTGTCCAATCAATCTGATCACTCCAATATGCCAAACCAGATAAATCAGATAATTGAGTCAGACAGTAACATCTGATCTAAAATAATCAAAGATTTAGCAATCAGAGCCAAATAATTACCTCACTTTGAGCTATGTAGCCTTGACCAAAATGCCAGGCACAGGAAGACCTGTGCTGAATGGCAACACACAGGGACAGGACTGAGCAGACAGACCTTGGAATGTGCCTCCCCTCATGATGACCCTATCATAGATGAATAGAGTGAATATTTAAAAGGTAGAATGGTTCATAGGGCCATAGGATTTACTGAGATAGTGGATATGAACTGTAAAGAGATATATCCACATTAAGGGCCATTCTTTCTGTACTTGCAATGTTAGGCAGATTTTCATCCATTCAGAAACATTTAGCAAGCACCAACTCTAAATGAGATATTAGAATATACATGTACACAAGACATGACCTCTGCCCTTGAGGAGCCCACTGTTTGTGTAGGAGGTAAGCAAGGTATTAAAAGTAAGGATGGTGCAACACAAAAGCTAGTTATAATGGTGCTATGCACAAAATGCTACATAAACATAAGGGAAGGGGATGATTTACACTGACCAGAGGATCAGGATGGCAGGCAATGGGGTGGAAGGTGGGGACATTTCAAAGAAGACTGGGAGGATGGTCTGGGTGAGGTTTTAAGGGATGAGCTGAATTTTTCAGGAGAAAAAGAGAAGACAAAGCATTGGCAGTAGGAGAAATAACATGAGCAAGGGCACGCAAATAAGGAAACTCAAAATTTTCGGGGGCTCAAGACAGGGTCTTCTCCCTAGAGGACTGTGGTGATGGAGAGATCGGAGGTAGGGCCAGATGGACCAAAGCCAGTGGACTATATTTGAGATGAACATCCAACACTTCATCCTGATAAAGTGTTTTGTCTAGGACTTTCTTATTCTTCCTTTAGTTTTGGGATATTGTTTCAGATACACTCTTAAAGAGTTCGTAAATGGATCTGGCAACAGTCTGAAGCAGCAGTGTGAGGGGAGGGGTGGAAATGCAGTGAACATTCTTTCTGTGTGTTTCTATTTGGCAAGAAACCTTCTGTTTTCCTAATGGAAACTTTGACACACTCAGTCTGTATCTTTTTATCCACATCCAGCTCATCTTCTGAACATTCTTAGACCTTTATTCTGTCAGACAAAAAATAATAGGAAAGGTCACTGAAATCTCAGTCTAATTTAGCCGTGATACTTTCATGGTAAACTACTTGAGGGAGCTGACTGCTGCATGTGAGTACACCATGAACTCTGAATGCAGGGGAGGAAAAGCAGGCTAATCAGTAAATACGAACTTTCCAAAAGAGATGAAGACTCTGGGGACTCTGGGTAGTCTAAAAGAAAGGAAGAAATGGATGGAAAAGAATGTGTTTGATTCTTCACCACAAGTACCAAACATAACGATTCTAGAATTCTTTTCATGGTAGCAGGACCATCCACACATTTTAAAACTTCCTTTGGTTCAAAAATGCTGATATTTGTGGTACTTCATATTTAATTTAAAAATGAATCCTGGAAGATCTAAATCTGGATGAGTATGATGCAGGTACTTTTACATAAAAGTTAGGTTCTCTTTTGTTACTTCCAATCATAATTCAAGCCTCGAAGGTTAACATGTATTATATTGTGTTATTCTTACAGATACCTGAACTTTCTTGATGTAAAATTAGGAATGGTCATCCTAATTCTGCTCATGTGTCTACTGAAGAAAGTAAATGAAAATTCTAAACTTTAACTCTTGGCAAGTTCCTCTTTCATTCTAACCCATCCTCATTTCCTTCAAGATGCTTTAACTGATTCTGGTCCTCATCACTTTTAGAAAATAACCTTGAAGACAAAGAGAAAATAGAGGCTGTTACATATTGAACCCATCAACTTCCTGTTGGTCCACCTACCATCTTGCCTGCATCCAGTCACTGCTTGCCCCCCACCTACCATGTTATCCTATCAACTTTCTCTGTGGTATTCACCTGGGGTGGAAATGAAGGAGTATGTCTCCATAGTTTTTATGTACCCACAGTAAGAGCAATACCTAGCATGTGTTCAATACTCAAATAAATTAACTCAAAAGGACTTGTTTGGTGAAAAATGTAATCTTTAATATGGTGTACTTATGAGTACCACTGGTCATTGCTGGCTACTATTAAATATAAATTTTGTCTTACTATCTATATTCAATGTCAATAAATAATTTTGTCATCTCCAATAATATACCACTGCAGAAAATATGAATGCTTCATGATGAAACCTATGTAGATTTATGTAAAAATTCTGTGGTACATGTTGGGGATGTTTGTATCTTTATATTATATTTTTGACTCACTTATATATACAATAATATAAATATTTCTTAGGTTAGAAAAAATCTCTGATTGAATCAATATACACTTGCATTTAGGATTGCAGAAAGATATAATACTTTAAGATGTCAAATTTCTAGATTAAATGAAATACTCAGTTATGCCACCTTCTTTTCTGATTTACTTGAACAGGGAAAACAGAACCAGGTAATTTTTTGAGTGTTACGTAAACATTCTTAATCAAAATCAATTTCCCTATTTCACAAGTGAGGAAATTGAGGCTAGGGAATTTAGAAGACTGGTCTAAATTATACAGCTAGTATCTTCCCAATATGGTGTTTCATTTTTTCTTTATTCTTATTAAAATTTCAGGTGATTAAACTCTAATTCTGATCACTTATTGTCTAATTGTCTTACTTTTAATCTAGAACACTGCCAAAGACACAGGGGACATCCAAAAATAAATGGTAGCAATTATCAGGTATTTGTAGATAAATATTTGTTGATAATGCAATTGCCTAATCAACAAAATGAAAACATGTTTACTCACCTAAATGCCCGAATGGTGGTGAGTCCTTCAGCTGTTTCTGAGAAGTGGCAAAGCAGAGGGAGCTGGGTACTATCATCAAGTTCCTGGAGGTCCCTAGAACAGAGAGGAGTGCAAAAATAAACTCCACATGACTTCAACCCAAAGACCACCAACTTCATTCTAAATTAAAGTTATTATTTGTCATTGCAACTATTTTCGACTACCATCCAATTAACAAAAAACTTCAACAACTTGCAATCTAAAGAGGAAGAAAAGGAAAAATACATAACGAATATGGGTCTGGGCTGAATGTAATGTGTTTTATAAAAATATTAGTTTTGTATAACAGCTATAGGGACACAGAGGAATGAGCAATTAACTCATATATAGGAGATAGGTAATACATATTTTTTTGAGTAGGTAGAATTTAGGCCAAACTTTAAACATGAGGAGGGTTTCAACCAAAAAAACAAGAAGTAGTACATTCCAGCTAAGAGAACAAGAGCAAGCACAGAAGACTAAGGAACCCAGCAAGTTCAATTTGGCTGGTGCCCAGAATTCTTTGGGGTGTTGTAGTGGGAAAGGCTATATAAATGATGGGCGGGACTAGATTGTAGAGGATCCTGGGATGCTGGGGGAAAAAAAATCACTGAAGACTAGAAATAAAATGATCAGAGCTGTGCTTAAGCAACGTAGGTTGTGAGACAGTGTGAAGAATGATAGAGAATGAGTGGGTTAGGATAGTCTATAGGAGAGATGTTTTTAAAGTTCTGAATTACTATGATTCCAGTAAGATTTAAAACAGGGGAAGGACTATGAGACAGCCTACTAGAAGTAGCTTTCTAAACTGCTACTGTCAATTAGTTGTAGCAGGGTGAATAAGAGAAAAGAGTCAAATATGGCTTGGTTGTTGCTTAGCAGACCTGGAAAATGACAGTGCTATTTACTATTTACCAGGGTGGAGGACCCAGAATAAAGCTATCTGAAGAAAAAGATAGTAAGTCTGGCTTTGGCCACAATGATATTGAATCTCTACCTTCATGGAACTTCTATTGACAGGTTCCCCAAGGAAATATATATGTAGTTATATAAAAAGTTCAATGAATGTTGGTGGACCAAGGCTGAATCTGACTCTTTTCATAAAGATGAACACTAATGACAACTTTTCTTAAAATCACATAAGCTAGTGTTTCTGGAAGACAGGATTAGAGTTATACCACATCTTTCAATACATTCCTTTTTTCTTTTCAGTCTTGTTTTCTGCCCTTCTCTAGGTTGTTGGGTGGAGGGAATTAGAGTAGCAGCATGGATATTCATCTGCCAGAGTCAACTGAACTGATTACACTGTTACATAATCATCACCAATCAATTTAGACCATTCTGGTCTGCCTGTGTAGTCTCACAAACAAAAGAAAAGTCTTTTTTGAGTTTCTAAAATGGATTTGATCACTTCAGAAACTGCAGATGAGGGGAGGGGAAGAGTGAGGGGAGGAGAATGATTATGAAGGAATGTGAATAGTCTGCTATTTTTAAACACAGAACTAAGTGGCTATTTGTAACTTTGACACAAGCAACAGATGGTTACTACCTTGAGGTTTGTAGTGAACGGAAAAAATTGGAAAGGAGAAACCTTTGTTTATAGGATAGTATTTTGCGAAAACAAAAAGGTACGGGTACAGCTTGATCCTGTATTTTTCTAAGTAGGAAACACTTACTTACAGAGTTAACCGCACATTAGATCTTTGATTTTAGATATTCAAAATTTTGTGGCATTTCCTGTAGCCTGTCCCCCACTTGAATTCTCTTTGGTGCTTACAAGATGGTCTGTTAAATTGCCCGACTTTCCAAAATGGGTGAGTAGTTCAGAGCCTCAGCATCTAGAAGGGTCTTTTTATCTGTGAGATTTAAAATCATGGTCGCATTTGCTAGCTTTCAGAGAATTTCAAATACTGGTTTATAATCCATTATCAATGTTAAATTAATTCTTTAAAAATGATCGACTCCTCTATATGTTAGTCACCAATGCTATAATGAACAGAATTCGCAATTCAAAATAGTGGACCAGGATCATTTGCCTACCTTTTGTGCTCAATTTTTATTTATTGTTACAGGGCGAAAATAGGCCCAAATAAGTGTGTGATTGATGTAAGATATGACTGTTTAATTTAGTGGTGAGAAGGCAAAGATATGTTCGGAAACAGCCAGCGGAAATGAAGTAACTAAACCTTTTTTCCCCTCTTACAAGTGTCAGTAATAATACCGGAAGAATTGAAAGAATGAATTTGATGACTAGCCTCTCCCTTTTGATTTGAATTTGTTATAAGAAAAGGGTATGAAAAAGCAGTCTAGATTTTATATACATCCCTAACATTTGAAAGACCTTAATTCATAGCCCTGTGGGAGAAACAATTATACTCTTTAAATTAAGATTCCCATCTATACTTTTGCCTTTTTTTGTTACCTTTCCTGATTTTTCTTCATCTTCCCTGCACTAGTCCTATTAAATATTTAGTTTACTGAATAAACTCAATATCTGCCTTCCTATTCTAGCACTCAATTCACATGTAAGGGTTACTTTATATATGTTTTATCTTCCCAAGAGGCTTTAAGTTTCTTGACAATAGGCTCTTGTCATGTTGATTTCTTCATCTGCCACATGGTTTATACAATTATTTACAACACAGAAAATGCTTAATAAGTGTTTGTTGAAATAGAGTGATTATTGTAATGATGTAGCATTTACTGAACAATTTATAGCAGGGCTTCAAAGTTAAACTGGAAATTCAAAACAACTGGTACTATATTTCATTTAACTATTTAATATCTTGGCAAATGAGAAATCATATATTAATAGAATAATTTAAAATTTATGGCTATTATTCATTTGGCTGGATATTCAAGTGCATGTTTAATGATCCAATCTCTTAAAGTTACGACATTCCTATCAGACATACAAGATTACCTACTTTTACAGTCATCATTTTGATTTATCTTTTTTAACCTTTTTTATTTCTACTGTTTTCTTTTACAGAATGTATTTTAAGCGTTTAAAAATATTTTAATTTTTCTCTCCACTTGTGGAATAAAATGGTTTTAAATCACCTATCCCTTGAGACTGTGTTTGATTTCATAAATTTTCTGTCAATCTATTGTTCAGAAAAAGGACTATGGAATGGAAAATTCAGCACAGTCTGTGGACTCAAAACTCAATACATCAATCCACATGTTAATATATGTTCAGGACTATGTAAGATTGAGACAATCAATTACAGAAACAATTATTATAGATCTCTAAATAAAACATAATATCAGGATAGGTTTCATCATGTTGAAAATAGTTTGCATTTCCAAATTCCATGCCTGATCTTGAAAAATACTACAGCAAATCTGGATCAGAGCAAATCAAATATACAGGCTTTTGAAGACTAATAGAACATTGTTTTACTTACTTAGAGGCCACTCGAAAGTATTTCTGGATAAAATAAAAGGCGACCCCAAGAGGCACAAGAGCAACCAGGAACACAGGAGTAGCATAAGAAATCATGCCGATGGCAGACAGGCAGAGCAGTGTTGAGCGAGTGAGAGATTCCAAAGTTGGAGGGATGTGCTATCAAGAAGGTAGTTTGAAAGGAAAATGTTTTCTATTAAATATTGGTTACAATTCAACAAAATATTTATTTTATATTAATATTTTATATTAAATTTTCATAGTTACAAAAGTAGTATATAAACATTTTTGTAGTAAGCAATTCTTCACTCATTCAATGTCACTCACTTCCCATAATTTATTTATCCATATATCTGCCTATCTACTTATCATCAGTCAGTTATCTATCTACCTATTTATCTTGAGGATTTTAAATAAATTACACTATACTATAAATCTTATTTGTCCATGTGCTCATTTTATTTTACTGAACAAGACAGACTATAAATCTTCCCATGCCACTACATACAAATCTTTTTTCTTTTTAATGGCTTCACAATATTAAACAACATATTTAGTTATTCTACTGTAAGATAAAGTAATTTTCTGTAATTGCTTGCTCATATCCTTTGCACATTTTTAATTGGATTATCTTCTTTATTAATTTTTAGATACTCTTTATATATTATGGATGTTTATCTTCTTTATATATGTTGTCAGTTTTTCTCTCAGTTAATCTATTATATTTTAAATTTGTCTTTGATGCTTTTAGCTCGACAGAAGTTTAGATTTTTATACGGTCATTCCTGTCGGCCTTTTCCATTATTGTTTCTGAGTTTTGTGCCTTACTTAAAAAAAACCTTTTGTACCCCCCAAATTCTAGAACTACTCTCCTACGATATATTTTGTAGTTTTATATTTTTGTATGGCCATCTTATTTCCATATATCTCTGCTTTGTATCATAAAGATAGCTAATTATCCCAACATCCTTTATTGAAAAAACAATCCTTTTCTTACTGAATTAGTAGTACCACATTTATCTTATGTCAAATCTCTATAATGCTGGTATTTTTGAATTTTCCATTTTGTTCTTTTGATCTACTTGTTTTCTGTGATCACCAGGTGTTTGAATTTTATAGTATTTTTTAGGTATTTGGTAGGAGAATTTTCTCTCTATATACAGGATTTTTATGATTTCCAGGATTATTGGATCTGTTCATGTTAGGTTCATTTCTATTTTTACAGTTTTGTTACAGATGAAATTCATTTTTTAGCTTTTTAATTGGTGTAAAGTTATTATTACTTTTATATCATATGTCTTATGCAGATACTCTGCAGAAATTTCTAATTGGTTCTTTATTATATTAATTTTTTTGAACCCTCTAGGTGGCAATCATATCATCTTCCAAATAATGACTGTCTCCTCTTTTCCCATATGTATTCTTTATGAGGAGTTTTAGGTACAGAGTGAACTGACATCAAAATTTTTCAGCATACTTTTTAGTCAGCAGAGTGCATCAAGCATTCTTTTTCTAAACTGAGGATGATGTAGGTGTTCCTAAGGCCACTCTGAAAAATTAGAAAAGGCAAGGGCTGCATTTGATGGATTCTTTTCTCAATTATCCTAAAGAATCTGTTCTAGGAGTGATTCAATTTCAGAGGCTGAGGTCTTTAATTTCAGGACAAACTTCTAGAGGCCTAAGGATCTAAGATTAAACTGGGCATCATTATAATATTTCTAAAATATCATCCCACCTAAAACTTCTCTCATTCCAGAGCCAATCTAATAAAAGTGAAGGACATCTAAGTCTAGCATTCTATCCTTTACTTCCAGGAGACACTCTGCATCAATATTAAACTTTTAAGAACTTTACTTGAATGGAGATACAACATTAAACAAAATCATTCTTTTTTATTAAAAAAAAATTAAAAGTTAGCTTATTCTTTGCTATTTCTTTTGATACATGCTGATTCTCTAAGCATTCTCTTGTACATGGATAAATTATTTCGAATTAAGTTTTTTCTTAAAGAATTTTTTCTAGAAATAATTTACGCACATAATATTGATATAAATGCAAACAAGCTTTCATTTAAGTTTTAGAAATCCATTATTGTTAACAGGAATCATGGTTTATCTCAAAATGTTATTTAGCTTACACTGAGAAATTTATTTTTAAACTTAGAAGTTAGTCGGCACTTACTTGATCAATGATATTTGTATCAGCTGAAAAGCGGTTGAGAATCAGTCCCAGGGGTGTGGTATCAAAGAATCTAGGCAATAAACAGATTGGAATGTATGATAACACTAAACTATGTGGAACCTGACCATTATGAATGGACAATTTGGAGTCATGAAAATGAGAAGGTCCTTATTCATTTGCTCAAGGACTGAACAAGTTCTTTAAAATATCATATTTCGCTTAAATTTAAAAATACATATTTTCATGATTTTGTGTGTGAGAGTAAGAAATAACTACTTTTTTACCTTATTGGTCCAAGAATTATCTTATTGAGGAGATTGTGGTGAAGATTTTTGGCAGCTGTAAGACCCATCCATTCTACAGTGAGAGATGTAACGAGGCAGAGGAAAATACCTGCTCCACAAAGTATGCTAAATCCAGCCACATAGTAGGTCTAAGAAATAACCAACACAAAAAGCACATTTGGAATTATCATTTGAGTTTTTTCTCACTAGAACACTAAATATCAAAGTCAGGCAATATTGTCAGCTTCATTACCCTGCATCAATTTAAATAGTTGAAGGAATGCAGATTTTGGAGACTTGGGGGCAGTAACCCTACCATAATGCTAAGGCTAAGTCCCCATTTGCTATCTTCACTCCCTTTCAAGGTTTGTATAAGGACAGATAAAGCTTAGAGTCTGTTTTCAGGTTTGAAATATTCTTGGCTCTCTGTATTGTAGAGTTCATTCTTTCTATATATAATCTCAGGATGAATAGTTAATTCATGGTATAGGTAGTTAAAATCAAATACCGCAGAACAACAAAAGTTTCCATGTGTATATTACACACACATACACACACATGCACACATATATGTCATGTGTATATGAGTCCCTTGAATCCAAATTCAAATATTATTTTTAGATGTTTCTTATAACAAACTTTAAAAAATAAAGATGAAAACAGATTCCATTTGGACAGTTTATTCTATTTTAGGTTCTGTTCTAAGTAGCTTACTGAGTCACTACAAAAGTCCTGACATTTGGGTTATTAGTATCTCACTAGATAAAAGGGTAGGTATCTCTGTTAATCTCAACATTTCCTGGATGATTTAAAAACAGAACCCACTGCACCTGATCAGCTTTTCCAGTATTGTTTATACTGTACTCCGATGTCCATGTGGCTAGCCAATAGTCTATAGCTACGATGACTGAATGCTTCAAAAGTTTAGAGAAAATCATCAGGAAGAGCAAAAAGAATCCTCCAGAAGTGAGGTACCGCCAACAGGTCTTCCATGGCATTTTAGTCCTGAGCCTCATTACAGTGGACATGTTGTCATCTTCATCTTCCTCCTCTTCTTCCTCTGCATTCGAAACACTTATTTAGGCTTCAGATGGGCAATAGGTAGATAGAATTTGTATTATCCCACAAAAAAGCATATAATAATTTCTCTCAAATTTATGAAAATACAAGTATTAGTCTTATGAAATTTAAATGCTTTTATCAGGGAAAACCTCATTAAAAAATAGGCAAAAATGAATAAATGAATGAATGAGTGAAAAAAATAATCATAAAATCCATGTCTGGATGACATAATTTGCTGATTTATTATACACTAAATTGACTACAAGTATAGACTAGAAGTTTACTAAGTTACTGAAAGAATGGTGTTGCCAATAAAACCATATAAGCTGGCCTGAAAATATTTACATGTAAATCTCTAAATTGTTTGTCCATAGTCCAAGAGGGCAAAATCCATGCTATGTATGGCCCATTTTAGATGTGATCATGGCAGAGCATGGTCAAGTAGACACCTTCCAGTGGGTAAAGCCAGGAGCCACAGAGGACGGTGGGCAGAGAGTTCCTCTAAGATGCTTAAACAACCTGGAAACTCCAAGCTGGCAATATAGCTATCTTATTCCAGTGGGTAAAGCCAGGAGCCACAGAGGATGGTGGGCAGAGAGTTCCTCTAAGATGCTTAAACCACCTGGAAACTCCAAGCTGGCAATATAGCTATCTACAAGAACAGGGAATTTGGGCATCTGACCAGCAAAATTTGATCATTTCTATGGCCCAGCGACTATTGCGCATTTCCCATCCTTTCCTTTTCCAAAGGCATTTTCACTGCAGTTCTCCTGGATGTGCTCCACTGCATATTGAGAAGATTGTGGGTAGAAAGGACAGACAACTTGTCTTTAGTTTATAGGTTATCAGATCACAGAAATCTAAATATGGATACAATGGAAATAATGAGCATCACCAAGGATTCTACTATTTGGGTTAGACGCAATAAATGAACAGGTCTCATAGAAGCTCTCTTTCGGTAAGGGTGGGTTCAATGTGTGAGAAAGAAAAGACCTGAAATTTGCATAATCAAAGAGGTAGACCGATAGCTGTCTCCCCAGTATCCATTTTCTGTTTCCATATTAATTGAAATTTCAACTTGCTTATGACTGCCCAGCTAAAGACAACATTCCTTTACTTGCTTAGTACCTAATCTGTCCACATGATGAAGTTGTCAATGGTATGTAATAGAAACCATATATGCAGCTACTTTCATTCTTCTCTTCTTGGTGGCTTGAACTGACATACTGATAGGACCGGAAGCAGCAACCTAGTAGATAATATGTACTGTACTGGGCAATTTCATGTACATTACCTCAATTTACTCTGTAAGGAAAGTACTTTTATCTTATTTCATACCTGAGAAAATGAATAAACACAGAAAGCCCAGGGCAGAGTCAACATCTCAATGGTATACTCACCACAGGAACACTGGAAAGTGTAGATGGTCATGACTCCACTTTCAGTGTCATTACAAATAACTGGTTTAGAATTCTAGAGGCTGATGTCATCACTTTAAAAGCATTTTTAAATCTAACAAATTAAAGTGCAAAATCTATCCATTCATTCACTCACTCAATAAGTATTTGTTGAAACGCTGAATAGTTATCTAAAAAATAAAGTCAGTACATTTTGGTGTTCTTTGGCTTGCAATAACTTTCTGTTTCTTAACTGGCTTACAGAAATGCAGTCTTAACCAAAAACTGTATAGGAAAAATGAAGTGTAGTTCATTTATTCTATGGACTTAAATGTGATTTATCTTACAAATTTCTCATAAATTAATGTAATTATTTCATCTCATTCCTCAAACATCCAGTAAATCTTTTTTCCCCTGTATACTTTATTGGATACAGAAAATTGAAACATAACAAATAGCTTTCTAATTATCTTATTCTTCATTACTATATTGCCATGAAAACCCCATGAGGACTTTATTGAATGATTCAAGTATATTTCAAAACACTATTATCTCCATATTTCCCATCTACTGTTCATTTCTGAAGGACTGACATTTATCAATAAATTGATTTGGTCATTATACTAGACCTTTCCAGTTTATCTTATCAAGGTTCTAGATCTTTTTACAAACTGCTGCCTTTTCCTGTCAGCTCTCTCTCACACACAGCACTGATATACTAAGACACACTATGGGAAACCCCTCGAGATGCCTGTTGATTGATTTCATAGCCCTTTCTTTCACTCCTATTCTTTTCATTTCAGCCTTAGTTATGTGACTTAGTCCCTTTTCCCTTGCAAAGTGACTTGTTATTCCTCAGTGACACACTTACGCATCAATTGCAAAGGTAAAACCCTCATGTCCTACTACCCATTTGAACGTTTCAGATGTAAGAAAAAGATCTACCTTCATCTTCATCCTCCATCTGGGCTTTGGCCTCTCTTGAATACATGGCTCTTCGGAGAGTTTTCCTCTCTAAAGTTGTTTGGTCGGCTTCCATATCCTATGGCAAACATTGTGCTATCATTCAAGGAGCTCACAGCCACAGGAAGGTTTTGACTTACCACTCAGTGACCTGCACATACCAACCATTAGTTACCTTGACCAATCTGGGCTCTCTGCTCTCTCCAGAGATCCATAACTCCTGTCCTAATCGAAGTTGTGGGGCAATGCCTGAGATCTGTAGGAAGTGCCTGAGAACTAAGAGGTGCAGAGAAGGAAGGAGCCCTGAAAAGTAGTAACAACATGATGGAGCTGACCCCAGGGTTGGGCAGACACCTCTCCTAGCCTGAAAGCATTTCCACCACTGACACTTGTTTTATTTCTATATCACTTTCAGATAGTCTCTGTAACTTCTCTAAAGATTTATTTATGGTAATAAATATCTTCCTTTAAAACACATGTAGTTCTAGACTGGTTAAAGCACTATCAGTAATCCACTGTTACTATGAATTAATAAATCAGAATGAATTTCTCTGGCATCTTACCAAGGTAGCTGCACAAAAGAAAGGTATTTCAATAGGAATTAAAAGAACATAAGTAATTTGGGAGCAAATGGGAAATGAGGGTACTTAAGGTGCCTAGTAGTTTAGGAAAAAGACCGAGGAGAAGGAAATATGCAGAAAGAGAAGGGAAAGGCACCAAAAACAAACTGCAGATTTTGAAGCTTTGCTGTAAACTTGTCCTGTGCTCAAGAAAGGGAGACCATTTGTTTTCTCCATGACTCTGCTTCCAGCACCCCTACCCTGCTGGCTTCAGAACTGGAGTAGCATTGCGTTACATTGTGAGTTAAATCAGCTTCTGCAGGACATTCTGGGAAACTAACCATATCCCTGTTTCTGTGGGGAAATGCATTCTGAGTTCCAAACAACTGACCCACAAGCTTTTGGAATCTATGATAATTAGTGGGTTTCTTATATACGCTAGTACAAAAAAAAAAAAAAAATCTCAGTTTGTTACATCGATAAACCAATAGGCTTTTGAAGTGATCAGTCTCTAGGTAGTGATTTTGGTTTGGGGTTTATTTATTTATTTAGCCTCCTACAACATGAGTAATTTAGGAGACTTGCTATTCTAGAAGGCTCTATTGCTTCCAGATTCTTGGTTTAAAAAGAGCAAAAGTGAAAGTGTCTCCTGAGTAGAATTTTTTCTGAGACAATTTCACATCAGGTTTTAATTTTGACTAATGATATGAAAACCAACACTTGTACATGAGATTAGGTAAAACACAAAATTAAAGAGGACCTGATCTTTTGGGAATAGTATAATGAAATAAAATGAACCTGCACATTTTAAAATAGAAGATTTGGGTCCTATTCAACCTCCATTCCATGTGAACAAAAGATAAAACATCTCAAAGGCATTTTTAAAAAATCTTTAAAATCATTTTTCTTATATTAGGCTCACTACAGGTTAAATATTTTAAATTGTGTTTATATTTGAATTAAGTAAATATGAATTTAGTTTCATTTATCCAATAAATATTTATTGAATGCTTGTTATGGATCAGGTCAAGTTGAGGTCTGGGGGCTGGGGGAAGAAACATCAAATGATGCCAGTTTATCTTGCTTAATAACATTATGAAGATAATGGTTGATGCCATTCAAGCTAGAATTTTTAATAATATTTAAATAAGCTAAAGGTTATCTCCTCCCTCTTATAGTTTTCATTGCTATCCTTTTAACATATTCCTTTCTGTTTACCTCTTAAACCTTAAACTGACAGTTCTGTCTAAAAGCCTTGCGACTAAATGTTTTACAGGTCCTTCAGTTTCACCTCCCTTCTCTGCTTTGTTGATCTGTTCTGGTTCTAAGCCAGCCTTTCACAGCCTTAGCACTATTGCCATTTTGGGCCAGATAAGTCTTTGTTGTAGGAGCTGACCTGTGCTTTGTAGGGTGTTTAGCAGCATCCCTGTCTTCTACTCACTGGATGTGAGTACCACCTGCCCCACCCACACTGTCATGGCAACTAAAAATGTCTATGTTGCTAAATGTCTCCTAAAAGGTCAAATTGACCCTGGTTAAGAACCAGTGCTTTAGGCAAACATCCAATCCTGTCCTATAACAAATTAAACACAAAGCTATTTCCATAAACACTTCCCCAAGGTGTTCTAGTGGTCTTGTCCCCACACAGTTATATTCTCCCTGGCTTCAGGTGCCTGCCCTTCCCTACATGGCAGTACCTGCCCTCCATCCCCAGGCAAGGAATCTAGGCAGGTGTATGGTTCATTCTAGCCTCTACTGGACACTGTTCCACCTCAGAACTAGATTCACCCTGTCCACGCCCTAATTGCTCCACATCTCCCTCATAGCTCCAGCTGATTTAGAACCCTGTAATGTGGCTTTAATTATAGTGCTATGCTACCTCAAATGATCCTTTCATTTCTAAATACAACTTAATGAACTTTCTTTCTGGCTTGCTTAACATTATTACTATAAAATCAAGCCAACAGTGCTCTCGCACTCTCCGTCTCTCTTCCCTCTCTCTTTCTCTGTTCTGTCTCTGTCTCTGTCTCTCTGTCTCTGTCTCTCTGTCTGTCTCTCTGTCTCTCTCTCTCTTTCCATATTTTCTTCCCAAAGTAAACCTACTCCTTAAGCTTACATCATATTCTTTTCTTCCTGGCATCTAGATCACTGATAGAAATGTCATTTGGAGCTGTCCCCAGTAAGTTTAAAATTGAGCTTCTCACAGTATAATTCCTAAGTGGGCACTTGCTGATTGTAATATATTTACTAATGTCCTCTTTTCAATGGTTCTATGATTTGTCCTATTCCACAAAGGATTTTTCTTTCTTAGGTAGTTTGCTTTTGATATTTTTGGCAAATCTACAGGAGACAGAGAAATCCCATCTTTGTCTAACTGTTTTGTCTTCCTCTCTCTATTAAAACATACTTTTGTTCTTTTACACAATAATACATTTTAATTTATTGATATTATCAGAAATTTGCTGATATAAAGATTTTATTTTATAATGTTCATTCCTGGGCCAGAAAACCGAATTCTGGACACTTCCTAGTCCCAACTCAAAAGAAAATAATTCAAAAATTCACTAATTTAATTTACAATTTTAATTCTCAACCACAAGTTGTTCTTTCATTGTACTCAACCTAGTTTTCAATTCTGTTATTACCTCAATGTTATATTTATATCATACATAACATTATGCTGTAATTACACTGGATACGGACCTGGGTTTAAGTCCAACCAGGACCACTTATTATATGTACTGTAACTTTGCCTCTCTGAGCTTTAATTTTTCATCTATAGAAGTGAAATAATACTTTCTTCACTTATTTCTCTCTCTCGCTCACTCGCTTGCTAATTTTGGGGGAATTAAATGAGACCATATAAAAGAGACTTTGTGGAACTTAAAAGCTGTAGAGTTGTAAAATTTTATTGTTATTTCTTTCTGATCATCTTTCTTTGCTCCTAATCCTATCCCTTACATGCTTTACAACTTCACTCACAGCTCATAGCTCTTCCTTTTTTCAAAATTATCTTGGATTTTGTTTTGTTCATGACCTTCCATTTGTAGTTGGCAAATGAAAATATTCTCACATTACAGATAAGAAACATAAGATCTACATAAGGCAAAATAAGATAAAATAAAGATATGCTATGTATCTATAAGTAGTTTGTTTAATTTTTAAACACACAAATAATTGCAGTATGGTTCAAATTCAAATAAAACCCTCTAAAAACCTAACTTCATCCAAAAGATACCATTAGAATTTTATAGTTTCACAGTAATGATATTTACTATATATTAATGATATATAAACATACAATTACTTTGGATTTCAAAGGAGGATCATTATCTAATATTAAATATTAAATGTATTTCTTCCCAATGTTTTTAGTAATTATATAGGATATTTCTGACTCTTGTGAACTGGACTCTGAACTCTTCTAAACAATGAGCAGTTACCTTTTCTAATTCTTGATCTTGCCGATTCATAAGTGTTTTCCAATGTTCATAGAGCTCAACATCTTTTGTTTGAATGTCCTTCAAAGTCCCCTCTCTTAGTACACTTCCATCTTTCATGGCTATGATCTAAGGAAAGCACATATTAGCAGAATGGTGGCAAACATGCTTATCTGGTCAAATCAATTACCTTTATCTCATAAAGGGTCCTTATTTACCCTTACGACTATAATATAAAAATTAATAAAACATCTGAACTCTCACCCAGTCAGCATGTGTTAGATACTGTAATTTGTGAGTTACAAGAACCAGTGTCCTTTTGTCATCTTGGAGAAATTTCAAAATGCCTTCCTGCATTAAGTGATCACTCAAGTGAATGTCCAGGGCAGAGAATGGATCATCCTACAACCAGCAAAATGGAGAGAAGTTAAAAATTTTCTATACACTTCATGTAATTTAATTCCTTTAGAGAGTAGAAATACAAATACAAATAACAAAGGAAAAATTATCCTTCAAATCCAATTTATAAAAACAGACTCCATATAACTTTACATTGTCAGAAAAAATTAAATTAAAAATCAAGCTTTTATTTTCTTTCACCTTAATTTTTTTTAAAAAAAGTATATAACAATAACAATATTCAAAGCAGTTTGAATTCTTATGTATAAGATCTTTGAGTTCAAAATCTAACATTTCTTGATAACCTTTAACAACAGACTAAAACAAAGAACTAAACGATAATTGGAGTAGTTGAATTTTAGAATAAAATAGACTCTAGACCAAGATGGCAACATAAGAGGCTCCCAAATTTCCCTCCTCCCACTTATGCACCAAATATATAGCTACACATAGCAAAATTCCCTCTGAGAAAAATCCAGAAGCTAGTTAAGTGACTGCTATATATTAGGCAAATGAGAAAATATACATATCTAAATGGGTAGGAAAGGCTGAGATAAACCCCACATGGGCACAGCACCGTACAATTGGGAGGAACCCTCAACTTCCAGCTTCTTCTCCCTAAGGAGTGAAGGATTGGGACCACATGTCTAGTACCTTGATTATTATGGCTGCTACCCGAGGGACAGGCCCCCAAATCACCTAGCTCTGAAAGCCAACAGGGCTTGCACCTATAACTCAAGTAGGACTATAGCAAACAAAGAAGCAGTTGTTAACAGCCACATGAGAATCTACTGTGGGTATTCCTACAAGGCTCAGCACAGAAGGAGCATGCAAAAGCATATATCT
>NW_006436288.1:6953841-6969040 GCF_000325575.1 Pteropus alecto
GACTGCATACTTTACAAGCTTACCTGAAGATCCAGCTTTTAATTAACATGAATGCAGGTGCTAACATAGACCCTTCTCAGAGTCTGAAAGAGCTATTGGGCATTACCCTTGCCTTCTCTCTCCAGCTCACGCCAACAAGAAAACAGTCACCAATATCTCCTTAGAAAGAGTTTCTTCACCCATCTGGTGCCCCGACTTTTATGGCTGCCACCCAGGGAACGGGGCCCCAAATCACCTAGCTCTGATAAGCCAATAGGCCTTGCATACAATAATCCAATGGGACTATAGCAAACAAATAAGCAATTTTTAAATAGGCACAGGAGCACATCCTTTCTCCCATGGCTATATACTCGGGCTCAGCGCAAAGAGAGCAGGCAAAAATGTCCATCTCCCAGTTTCTTCCTGGAGGGGGTTTGACTGATTACTTTTCCAGCTGCTACATGAGGGTCCATCTTTCAATTATCCTACATCTAGGTGCTGAGTATGATCCTCTCCTTTAGGATACTGATGGGTCTTAGCACCATCAATGACTTAGCATCACTGAGAACAAAAATGATGCCTCGGACAATCACAAAGGTTTGAGAGGCAACCAGGAGCTTGGGGTGGGCTGACTGAAGAGGTTCTTCTCCTACAGGTGACCAGTCTGTCAAGATTGGGATGAGGTGGTTATTTTACACAACGTGCAGAAACCAATACAGACAGTGAAGGGGAATGAAGTAACAAGGAAATATGTTCCAAATAAAAGAACAAGATAAATCTCCATAAACCAATTTTGATGAAATAGAGATAAGTGATTTACCTGATGTAGATTTCAAAATAACAGTCATAAAGATGCTCACTGAAGTCAGAAGGGCATGAACAAAGTGAGAATTTCAATAAACAAAAGAATTTCAAGAAACAAAAAATAAAAGAAGTATGAAACAGAAATCATAGAGCTGAATAATATAATAACTAAATTGAAAATTTTAATAGAGGACCTCAGTAGCAGACAAAATCAAGAAAAAAGGATTTCTATAAAATTCTGACTTTACATGTTATAAGATAGTCCATAATGAAAAGTCCATTATTTCTAAATTAAGAGACCCAAATTTTAGCCATAACTCTGCCACTCTTTGACACTGGGCAAATTTTCTAACTCAGTCACTTCATTTGTAAAATTTGGATAATTAAGAGACCTGTCAGAGAGCACATAGGATTATTGCAAAGATCAAATAAAATACTGTAAAAGTGTCTGTAAAGGATTTTAAAAGTGTTATTTTATAATTATTTTCTTGTAAATAAAGCTGTGGTGGATTAATACTTTGCTAATCCCTTCAAGGCATCAGATGGAGAGTTTAGTGACTTCCAGCAATCTCTTAATAAGGGAGAATGTGGTGGTTAAGAACACAGGCTATGGAATCAGGCCATTTGGGTTTGCATTCTTGCTTTATTTTTACTATAGTGACCTTGGATAAATTATCTCCCAAATCCTCAGTATCCTCATCTGTAAATAGCAATAATAATAATAATAATAATAATAATAATAATAATAATAATAATAATAATAATAATAATAATAATAATAATAATAATAATAATAATAATAATAATAATAATAATAATAATAATAATTAAGTGAACTAATGTGTACAAAGTATTTAGAATCATGCCTAGGTCATAGAAAGCCCTTAATAATGGTTGCTTTCATTTATATTCCATGGCTTCATTATGGGACATCTTGGTGTGATAGTCAAATGTAACCCTCCATGCAACTTAATAAAAATCTAAGTTTGATGAATTGGGAATCTTTCCTCAATATTCAGTTTGTATATTAAGATTTGGGGGAGATACTTTTTTTAAAGAAAGCAAGACAATTTACCAAATGTCCAGTTCAATGAATGGCCAATTCTTCATTATCAAGAATATATTATTTATTTTTATGTACATATATATATAGCTCTCACTAATACATTCTTTCTTATTTTCAATTAATATGTTTAAGCAGTATACTCTTTGTATGGATATATTTTTAGAAATAACTTCTTAAAAATATATTCAATGATACACGGCATATTTTTAGATTTTATAACATACTTAATACCTCATTACAATATTCTCTTTTGGCTTGGAATTGTGTAAAGGCTAATGGGATAAAGTTTAATCAGAGCAAAATGTAAAACCATTTTAGTAATTCTTTATACAAGTAAGTTCCTTTTTCTCTTTTGTTTCCTCTACCAGCATAGAAAATGGCACTGAGAATGTTCACTAAATATTGATAGATGGAAAGAAGGAAGGAATAAAGGAAAGGAGAGAGGAGAGAGGAGAAGAGGGAGAAACGGAAGGAGGGAGAAAGCCCAAAGGAATGGAAAGAAAAGGACAGCACAGGTAGTAATAGACAGTGATAATTTTTTTGAAGATGAAGACAGGCAGTCATGAGCCAAGGAATGTGGGCAGCCTCTAAAAGTTAGAAAAGGCAGGAAATGGATTCTCCCTTAGAGCCACTAAAAAGGAACACAGCCCTGCTGACCCTTCAATTTTATCCCAGTGAGATTTATGTTAGAATTCTAACCTACAGAACTGTAAGACAATAAATTTGTACTGTTTAAGCCACTAATTATGGCAATTTGTTATACCAGTGAAAGGAAATTTATACAATGACCTGCAAGGAAATGTTGCCTTAAAGATAAGTAATCTGTCTTCACAGAGTTATCAAGAAGCTGTTAGAGATGATGCAAAAAAGAATCCAACAATAAATGGCTAGGAATCCACAATAAGTTAACCTTATAACTTTTTTGAATTCCATGATTCCATAGTTGAAGCAGGTAAGGATCACTAAACTGAAGGCAGTAGAATAAACTCGGGTAGAATACAGTACCCAGAGGACTTTGACTTTTAGGGTATTTTTTTTTTTCTGGAAACCTTTGAGGATAAATATTAATTAGGAAGATTAACCTGAGTGAGTGATTTCTAGTATGTCCAAATTCTATTCCTATCCCAAATAATGGATCCAAATTTAGTGGGAAACTCCAAAACTAACCTACTTTTTGAAGAAGTTCTTGAGATTGGATGAAGTGAAAACTCTAAAGGAGGTCTGGAAACTAGATTTATAAATGGTTAATAACTGCACAGAAGAAAAAGACAAGGAAGGATTCATTTACATAGTCTTCTGGTCTCTAATATGCATTGTCTATTTGCAGGCTATTTTGTCTTCCTCTGCTAGACGAATCAAACTAGAGTAAATTCATAATCAGCATAATCATCTAATTTTATTCATGGATCCACAGACAGAACCAAGTTAATAACCCAGGATATACATAAGAATCAGCCATGGAGTTTAAAAAAAAACAACAACGGATTCTAGACTCTCACCTTACAGATTATGATTCGATTATGGTCCCAAGATTTCTATGGTTTTAGGAAGCTTCACAAACAAATTTTATCCACAGCCTGAGTTGCACACCACTGGAATGAAGTAGTGTGCTTACTTACCTCATGTCCGTCAAGAGTGTATTTTCCAGAACTTCTTTCTTTGCCAGAAAATATAAATGAGAAGACCTACACTCTTGTCCAGCACTATCCGCACTCCCCATTAATGATCCTCAAGGTTAAAAATCTCATATAGGAAACCATCTGGGCACCTCCATCTCTTGGGTATCAATCTGGATCCCCCAGCTCTCAACCTTACATGTTGATCTGATTTAGACTGTGAGGCTTTATTTCCTCTATATTCTCTGTGAAAGCTAAACCAGCTTTCTTTTCCTTGAGTTGCTTGACTTGTCTTTCCTCTTGTCCAGAGGAAAAAAATGAAGTAGAAATAAAAGTAAGGCCTTATTCTTACCAAGAAGACAATGTTGGTATTTTGATAGAGAGCTCGTGCCACACAGATTCTTTGCCTCTGACCCCCACTCAGGTTAATGCCCTAGAAACGAAATATCCATAAATATCCACTTTTTCCATTAGTAAATGGTCTGTTGGTACAAACTTTTCTAAAAAATCTTAAAATAATAGTAATTTACTAATTAAATTGTGAAAACATTGATAAGGTAAAATAAAAACTGTCTAGGGGTCAATACTTGACTTATATTAAGGTAATTTGGGGCTGAAACATTAATCCTCCTTTTACTCTAACAGAGAGCTCTGCTGTACAAAAGCATTAATAACCAAAACACCTGAAGAGTGATGAAGACTGCAAGCAAAATTTCAAAATTTTTTCTAATTTTGTGATGTCTTTCTGTAGTGCATTTAACATATACCTCTTTGACATGACAAGTTTTGTTCAACATAACTATGTAGCAATATGCTTTTATAATTAAGTGCTAATTAGAATTTTTTTTTAAGTTAGTACATAGGACCATCATTCTTAGGACTGCAGTGAAACAGCATATGACAAAATGAATTCTACCTTAGGATAATTGTTATAAACAAAAGTTAAGTTCCTATGGCATCTCAATGTTATAACGAAATGACAGTGACATGTTATTCCAGGACCTGCTGTATTGAGAACTTAGCACATGTCGAACTTGTGTAAATGGTTGTACATTCTTCATTTTTTAAAAATCCTCATAGCAATTCCAATATGTAGGTACTGTTATCCTCATTTTATACATGTAGAAACTAAGACCCTTAGAAATTAAATTCATGCTCTTAAACACTATAAATACTAAGCAGCAATAAAGAATAGTCATTAAGAATACAGACTACAGAGTCAAGCTAATTCCATTTGCACCAGAAACTCTGTGATAGGGCAAATTCCTTAACCTCTCTCAGCCTTCATTTTCTCAGATTCAATACACAGTTAACAATAACACCCAGGTAACAGATTTGTTGTGAAATGTAGATAATACATATAGAACCTTCTGCCCAACACTTGACACCTATAAGAGATACATATTTTAGCCATCACTGTTATAAAGATTACATACAGGTATAAATATTTTTCAGCTGGTCAGAATAGTATAACCTCAAGGAAAAACATGTTTATACAAAGAAAAAAAAAGAACAATTTAACAAGAATAAATTGATGCTGACAAGAGTGGAAGAAGATGTCGGAAGCAATCTCAGTTTCCAAATTAATTCAAAGTAAACTCTAAGTAAGTAAAAATACTTCTGATCAAAGGCAGGAACTGCTTTATTTTCCTTGAGAACTCTCGAGTGGGCAACACAACATTAAATATATGGTGGCTACTCAACAAACACTTAAGGGAGAGGGCCATCAAAGAGCTCCTGTGTTCCCACTGCTAGAACTCGTCATTAGGTCAAATCCTAAACACTCAGATTTGATTATGTTCCAAGAAAGATTAAAGACAACCAGAAGGTTTTTCTAGGTTTTTGTTCGTCATTTAGTTAAACTATACATAGCTCACCCGCTCTCCAATTTCGGTTTGGTCTCCAAATGGCAGTAAGTCAATATCTGGCTGAAGAGAACAGGCATCTGTGACAGCTTTGTACCTTTAGGAGAAATTATTTTGAATTTTTAGAACACTATTAATATACTGCCCATAAATTAAGTCCCAGATTCAGTATCTTGGAAGCTGAAATACAACATCTATTGAACAATATTTATTGAACAATTTTATATATTAGCCTCTACACTAGGTTTGTAGAAAAAGATAAATAGGTATTAGTTCCCATGATTACAAAACTAGTGATTGGAACACAAGACTGATATAGAAACATATAATAAAAATGTACCTTGTTAGGTGCTTTAGCAGAGGGAGGTAAAAAGTGCTCCTAGAATACATAGGAAGAAATGACTGACCACTCTGAGAAGATGGTAATGTCTTTGAAGAGGAAGCAATGTATAAATCGTATCCAGAAAGATGAGTCATAATTAGCCAAGAAGAAAATGAGGGAAAGGAAGCTTTAAAAATTGCACAAAAGTAAAAGAGTTCACGGTGCCTACGAGGGACAACAGGAAGTTCACCAGGACGAAGGCACAGGTCATGGGTGGGTGTCTGTGCGTACTGTCATGCGTGCTGAAGCAGGGAGAAACGCAAGAGGATGAGGACAGACAGTACTCGACTTGCTCTAAGGCTGGGACTGTAAATCGGATGGACTGGTAGTTTAGGGAAGCATAGAGATTGAAAGTGCTGGGAAAAATATCAATGTTTTAATTTTCTCAATCACCTAGTCTTAAAATATTCAAGTCATTCTTGATTCTTCTCCCTTTTCTCCCTGCTCTTATTTGTCCATCCTTGTTCTAGAACAATTTTCTGTCTACCGCCTCTTTCCATTTCTACAGCATTCCATGCCTGGATAATTGTTCCAACAAACTTCTAAATATCTCCCTGCTCCTAATTCAGATTCATCCCATATATATCCGCCATTATACTGCCAGATTAAACATCACATCTACCTTATTATTTACCTTACTAAAACATGCTATGCCTCCCCAGAATGTACACAATTACAACCAGTTGGCTTTTAAGGCCCTTCACTACCTTGTCTCAGCCTTCCTTTACAATCCAGTTTCCCACTGTCAATATCCCCAAATATCTCTCCGTCTGGTTTCTTTCCAAGCCCGAACGACACCCTGTCATTTAGGTTCTTCCTCCCACACTGTTTCCTGTTCCTGTCCCCTTCTTCATGCCCCTCCTTTGACCTAATTCTTTTTAACTTTTAACCCAGCTTAGAGTTGTAAGACCCACCTTTCTGAGAGTGGTTTAAAGAAAGAGTCATATCTTTGTACATTCCACTGATACTTAAAAGATGGATGAAAGGTAGCATATTCTGGCTGCTTCCAGTCACTAGATCTCTCAGATCCCACAGTTTTCCTCTTCTTTCCACAGTAAACCCTCCTTCTGCTCCTTACTTGGGTTTTTCCTTCTGCTTATCAAGAATCTCAACACTACTACCACCACCACTACCCTTCCTCACCTCACACACACATACATACACACTTCATTTTAGGTTGTTTAGTTTTAGTGTACAAATTGTCCTCAGCAAGTGTACAGAATGGACTTAAACTTCCAATGAGGCATTTCTTAAAAGAGTTGAATCAAAAGACCTGCTGATGAGAATGGAAGTAGGGCAAGCAAGGGAGGAAATGAAGTCCTGATGTAAAGATTCCAGACACCATGGACCAAACACAGGATAAGGAATAGTTGCTCGTTTTAGTTCTAAATTTTATGCATTCAGAGTTACCTCTGCTTGTTGAAAGGACTTCCAAAAGTAATATTTTCTTCTACTGTAGCATTTAGTAGCCAAGGCTTTTGAGCTGCATAAGCCACGGAATACCTGCTCCTACTGTAAAATGAAAAAGAAAAACAAAACACCAAAATTATGCAAGGGTGCTATGCTGCACGTGTATTTTAGCATAATTAAATCAAACAAAAGTTGATAAAATGTCTCAAATACAGAAATAGAAAACTTCTAAAAGAGAACATTTTAACAACCGCCAACCTGATTAACTGTTAAATATTCCACCTAAATTAGAAGGATTAGAATTTAATCAAAATGTCACACGATGTGCAAAATTTGATTTTACTGTGCTAACGTAATGTTTTAAGGTAGAAACTATTAATTGCAATTTTATTTTTTAAAATGAGTATAATTTTTTAAATAATTTGAGGAGTGATAAAATTCACTCATAGCCACAGATATTTTACTTTATATAACTATGAATTTAGTACGCAGACCTTAAAAAAGATGTGAATTGATACTATAATTATAGTGTATATTTGTGGCTTAATAACATCTACAGATTTTAAGATAATATGTAAATATTTCAAAACAAAGAATAATGTCTTGAGGAATCCATTTTAATACTGAAATTACACAACTAAAACTACATAGTTCAATACATATTGAAATAGTTTTCACTAAAATGATAACCTCTTACCCCCATATTTTTGGTTTACAAATTCTACCAGATGTCTATATGTGAGACTTAACTTGCAGTAATAGGTAAAATGCATGTGAGCTGAAGATAAAGAAGATGATGAGACTGGAGCAGGGAAGGGGTCAGCTTAAAAATCATACTTCCATAGTTAGTTCATCATCTGTAAGTACTAATTAAGGAATTAAGGTTAAAAGAGAGTAAGGTTAAGAAAAAGAGTAGTTAGAAATGTGTAGTGATCATCCTGAAACATTATATCTAGGAGTTTAGAAGACATGATAATATATAGTATGCTAGTGATCTCTTAGATAACCATATGTCCAATAAAACAGTGGTTCCCAACTTCTGACATGTCTGCTTCCCCTTCCCCCAAGTCTTTTACGATTTTTTTCTTTTTTAAATACATGACACACTTGGCTCTCCATCTCTACCTTAATCACAGGTTCCATCACTGTTTAACTCATAAACAATATACATATTAATTTTTGTACTTTTATTTTATGAAATCCCAAACCCAATACATTAAGAACAGAACTGAGTTTCAGCCAAAGTTGAGACATAAGTGAGAGAAAAACGACTAACACAGTGGGCCATTTTGTTTGGCAGATTAATTCTTTTAGCAGCCTGCAAATGTTGAGAACCACTGCTACTGGAAATATACTGGCACATTTTAATAAATAACTTTATACATCATCAGAATGAACAAAATGACTAGGAGTAAGAGATTGAGTATCAAGTAAAGTCTGAGGAAGGAAGTTATTCTTATTAAATGCAGATTAAAATAGAAATAATACCTTCTGGTTGCTTCAAAAGAAGGTTCAGATTCATTTACACTGCAAGTATGGCAAACAATTTTCATTAATTATGAAATGTAAATATGACTATCTTCACATAGGTAAAAGATAAAATAAACATTGGACATTAAATAGGTATGTTTCCCAAATGGTTTTTGATATTAATTTCAAAGATAAATAGGGTCAATTACATTCTTTTTTTTATGTCTTCATTGGCTAAGAAATAATTAGTATGCTTTCAAAAGATAGATAGCACTGTTTATTTTCATACAAAATTTGGGTTCATACAATGACATGGGTTCTAACTCCAAGTCTGCTCCAATTAGCTGTATAAATTTAGATAATCTCTTTAGAATATTTCCATAGTTTTTAAAAGAATTCAGAATCTCCAAGTCCTCCTTACCATTAAAATTCAAATTTAATCTATTTAAACTACTTAGCTACCCTAACGTATGAGAGGAAGAAATACTTTTGGAGCTCTAAACTTGAAAGGTTTAAAACACAGCATAACTCTTAAGGAACTGGGAAGAAAGACATATTCACAATAGGTCAAACTGAAACATTTAGGTATAAAAACTGATTGATACAATTTTTGTAAAAAGAAGTGTTTGACTAACTAAATTGAGATATATCTATATTATGGGGAAAATACCTGAAGACCTATTTATTTTATTTTTCTAAAGTTTAATAATTCAGTTGAATTTCATCATTCTCAAAGAACTGAATTCAAAAACCACACACAGAATTAAAGCCTATAGGCACTCCAAAATAGATCCTATTTGAATTTGAAAAGCATCATAAACTTTTGTGGAGAAAATTTACCAAAGCACTATACCTGGTGATATTTGGCTTAGTTACTAATGGTAAGATTTTACAACTACAAATTACTAATGACATCTTGGAATGGTTAATAGAGGCAGGAAGAAATGATCTCAGACTAAAAATTCCCTCTCAATAATGATTATTTCCTGATTTAAATTACTCATAAAAAAATAAAGTAATAATATACAATTTCCCAAGTAATATTTCCCACACAATATGCTTTAGATGCCAAGAAATTTGGATTTTTTTTTAGTGATAAAAAACCAATAAATGACCTCAATGATTTTGTTAAACTGAGGAAGAGAAAGAACAGAGGAGGAAAGCAGATATGTGGCAGAAATTAATGGATTAATTTGCCTGCTGGCCATCCAGGTGTAAATGGCCATTAGACATGTGGAAAGCCCATCAGACATTTGAAAATGTCAGCCCAAACTGCAAACAGAAATTTGGAAGTCATCAATTTATTCAATTAATATTGATTAAATTCCAACTCTACTTATTCAATATTCATTCAAAAAAATTTATTGATCACTACTCAGTGCCAAAATACTAGGGACACAGTAAACAAGGAAAACTCTTTCTTTTCTTCATGCTGATTTCTGTTCTGTGGGAGTGTGACAGGGAATAAACACCATAAAAAGTGAAGTAAAAGCTGATATTAGTGCATAAAAGACCCCCAAGGGTAAAAATAAAGTTGATGCCAAAGTAATAAGTAAGAGTGTGCTAGATGAAAAAAAAAAAAAAAAAGGTGAAGAGTATTCAGACTAGATAAAATACATATTGAACGGCATTGAGGTATCCTGGTCATAGACGAAACATATGAAAATTCAGCATGGATGAAATGTGAGTATACATAGTGAGTGAAAAAAAGTACTTGGTGAACTTAAAAAGTATGCATGGCCAGATAATAAAAGGGCTCTTAAACCATTTTACAGAGTTTGAAATTTTCCTCAGAGCAATGGAAAATCACTGAAGGGGTTTAAACAAGAGAGGTTTGTTTTAGAAATATCACTCTGATTGCAGAATGCAATTAGTGAATCAGAGGGAGCAAGATTGGAGGTAATATAGAGACCACTGGAGTCTGTCAGAGTCACAGAGATAAGAACGTGATGCCCTGAATTAGGGTAATGGTGAATGAATGAAAAGAAGTGGACATATTCGAAGATACCTAAGATTGTGTGACTGACAAGATGGGAGGCAGGAAGGAGAGGAAGGAGTCAAGGACATGGAACAAGAAAGAGGAAGTACACATGGTGGGAGAAGATAGTGAATTCAGTAGCAGTCACGTTCAGTTTGAGGTACATAAGGGATACCCAAATGACTATGGTGAGGAATCAGAATGTGAAGCTCAAGAGAGATCTGGTAAATGAATGAAGACTTTGAGGGTGATTTGACTTCATGATATATGCCTTAGATACCAAAGAGTTTGGATTCCACTCTTTATTAATGATAGGTCAAAAAATGGCTTCAACAATTCTAGTTTGTTTCATAAGCAAATAAAGGAATAGGAGCAGACAGGAAACTAAAGTTATAGGAAGCTATAATTGCCTACCGAGTATAAAGGCAGAAAAGAAGGGGACAAAGACAGAACCCTGTAAAACATCACTATTTCCCAGATGCCTGAGGAAGTGAAATCTGCAGAAAGGACCAAGAGGAGTGGGAAAAAGTTTTAAGAGGTAAACTGAACTGTGAGTTTTCCTGAAAACTAACCAAGGAGACCTTTTAAAAAAGAAAAGTGTGAGCAACAGTGTTAAGAGGCCAGGAGGTCAAGAAAGATAATGATCAAAAAGTTCCCAATAAACTTAACACCTAGGATACAACTGCCAGATTTGATAAAAATAGTTTCAGTGGAGTGGTAGAGGTAGAAACCTGACTGCAATTGACTGAGATAGAAGTGGAATAAGAGGAATTAGAGTAAATGACTGAAGTCTTTTTTTTTTATCTACAAAAGGAACGGAATATGGCAGTAGTTGTGAGTTGAGATGAGAGAGAGAGACAGAAGAAGAGAGAGAGAAGTGGAGAGAGAGATAAAGAGATAGAGAGGAACAGAGAGACGAGAATTATGTTTTTCTACAAATAAAAATGGGAAAGAACCAGGGGCTAGGTACGATATGAAACAAATAAAGACAAAAAGACCAAATACTTTGGCTTTAAGGTGTCTCAGTCTAGTGAGAAGACCAATCCACAATACTGATTTGAACAAAGTGCAGAGGGACCAGAAGAGAAAGTACATTTCAATCCATCTGGGAGAATAAGAGGCTTTGTCAAAGAGATAAAATCTACGTTGACACTAGAAACAAGGGTGAGGCTACCAATCTGGCAGGACATCAGACACCTAGTACATGCCTTTAAGAACTACCTGCACTTCAGAGCTACTGGAACACAATAGTAAAAGTGGGTGGAATAGCAGGACCTGAATTTAAAATGTTAGGAACCAGATCATGAAAGGCCCCGATATGGTATGCATAGGCCTTTGGAATATTTCTTTTTTTATATAATAAAAAAATTATAAGCAAAGGGAAGTAATTAGATTTGCGCATGTAAAAAGAGTAAACTTTGCAATGGTAGGAAGAAAGGCGAGGGAGTTATTAGAGTGAGTAGTTCACATAAATGATAAGTACTTGAACTAGGGATATTAAAGTAAACATAGAAATGTAAGGACAGACATAAGCAAAGTAATTGGTTGGATTCTGTAGGCAATAGAGAAAAGAATATAAATTGAACTTTGATCTCTGATCTCTTGGTAGAGATGTGTCCCCACCCCCTGAAATCAGTTGGTAGGCTTGGGGGCTTGGGAGCCTACCAACTGATTTCAGGGGGTGGGGACACACCTCTACCAAGATATAGGAGAAACAGGTTTTGGAGATATGAGAGATGAATTCAGTTTGTATTTGTTCAATTTGCAGCTTGTATAAAACTTTTTGGAGGAGCTGTTAGGTCATCAGAAGAAAGATCTTGGCCAGAAATATACATTAGTTTGTTTTAGTACGTATAGAATAGCTGAAATCAAGGACATAAAATTTAAGGACTTAAGTAAAGAATGAAGATATGACAGTAGACTGCAGAAAGATTGAAGGAGAATTAGAATATTCTTCCCCACCTTCCATCTCCATTTCTATTGCATCTCCTAACTTTCTGACTCATTAATTTTGGCTTATCCTTAAAATGCATGTTCAAGTATCAGTCATTTATTCACCCTCGTAAAAAAGCCTTTGTTGCCTCAGGTCACCTATTATTTTTTTCTTATAAAACACTGTACTTCTTTTTCCTGGCATTTATAAAATTTTAACCAAATAATTAATTATGAAATTATTTTCTTGTTTCCTTATGGCCTTTTCTTCTAACAGTAAGCTTCATGAAAATAGGGGCCAGTTTCCCTTGTTCAGTTATCTACCCCCAACAACTAATACAATGGTTGCATGATATAGGTGTGCAATACATGTTTTTAATAAATGAATACATGGAAGTGTTATGAACACCAAGAAATGAGTTGGTTTCAAGGAGTCATCAGTGGTGAATAGTTTCAAGTTAAATAGGATTAAGAACAAATTATCACGATTCAGCATTTAGGCAGTCATTGGTGACAACTTTTCAGCCAGATGCAATTCATTGAGTAAAAGGGAAGTAAAGAAGTTAAGTATGGGCAGACTCTTCTTTTAAAAAGAAAAATGCTCCAGCTGTTTGAGGGATAAGCAAGACCATTTTTTTAATGAAGTGTAATGGAATGTGGAGAGCCAGGAATTAAAAACTTCTATAAGAAAGAGCATTAATTAATGTAATAGTGTCTTGAATTAAACAAGACACTATATTTCTTCATTTCTGAAGACTTCTCCTTGCAAGATTTCTGTATATCTTCCTTTAAGAGTAAAAGTTAAATATCAAATATTAGTTTCAGAGGAAAGAAGAAAAGATAGATATATATCCATTTGTAGGTAGTCATC
The DNA here is from genome assembly GCF_000325575.1 of Pteropus alecto. NCBI lineage: Eukaryota > Metazoa > Chordata > Mammalia > Chiroptera > Pteropodidae > Pteropus > Pteropus alecto. The sequence continues at coordinate 6,967,215 of NW_006436288.1, forward strand.
TTTCATAAACAAAAAACATTATCCTACTCTTTCACTAACATTTTCCATGAATAATGATGTAGTTCTTAGCTTCTAGAGACCACCTACTCCAACTCTTTCACATAGCAATGTTTAATCAAATTCATTTGTGGAAGTTTATTTTTTCTCTTACCAAATAGTTATCTGTGAATTCTAACACCGGGTCTTATTTGAAAATCTTATATATGAAAATAAATCACTGGATCCATCATTCAGTGTAGTAGTGAAGGCAACAAGAGAAAGCAAAGAAGTCAGATGGAAAACCCTCTTTCAGAAAATGGCATAAAATTTCACTTCTGCATGCAGGATGTATGTGTATTTTCCTTCAAGAGTAAAAGTTAAACTTGGTATTTTAGAAACTTCCTGGAATCACGGTCTGCCTATGGTGGATTTATGTTCTCTCCTGATAACCCAACACTATTTTGAAGAAGGGGAACTAGATGTAGACACAAACATGTTATATTCTGTCTCATCTAGGAAAGCTAATTGGATGTGTTTTAATTCCTTCATGCCTGCAAAGTCTCATGAAAAGGAGTAACTTCTCAACTTCACCACTCTTAAAAGAATTGAGACATGGTTATAAAGCTAATTACACCAGAAATTAGAAGATAGAACACCAGGACAGATGGGGCCTGATAATAGGCTGGTCAATGGCACAGGCAAGAGGGAAAGGAAAAGAAAGGAAAACCAAAGATAAATGGCGGCTCCGTCTCACATAATTACCGCAATTATTCTGCATCCTGGACTTCCCCACTGGAACTACCCATCAGGTTAAGCATCTTAGTTCTAGCTCCTCAAATATCAGAAGAAATTATTGTTTATCATGACAACTAGAAAAGGACAATTTCAGTCAGGCAGAACATTTGCTTTTCAACAAATATAAAGCATGCCTAGATGCAGGAATAAGAACTCTGGCATTGTGACATTTTTGGAGCATATTTTAGACTTCCTACTCTCTCTCATTTTTCTCTTCTGAATCTACAAGATGTCAGATTAGGTCAAAAGTAGCAATTTCCAAGGAAACATCTGTAGATGTCTTTGATGTACACAGGTTCTACCATGCAGGTGTGTCCTTGGTTAGCAGCAGTGCCTTCTCTCCTGCCCAAAGCAAATATTATCACTGCAATAGGACAGAGTACTTTACTAAACTTTGCTCATGCCAGTCTATGAGGATACATTTAAAAATAAAATTTATGCAACCAGAGATACATGCAATGGTGAAATGATGACAGCAAGGCATTTGGTGCCTTATCATAGCACTTTATCATTTTGGCTTTCTTATTTTTTTGAGCTTTAAAAAATATCAAACAATTTAGTCTGCTAAAATAAAGTACTTCTTAGCATTTGCACATCATCAGCCTATCAATATTGATAATTTCTAAATTAGTTTTGTTCTAATTACATTTATATGCCTTCCCTCATTGGACACAACAGTTTTTTTTCCAGAATGAGGAATAATCATAAATATCTCTTTAAAAGGTCAGAATTTTTTAAATATTCCTTATCTGAAAATATGTTTTATCATATGTTAAGGATATCATGGAAGAAAACTAAGAAATTCTTATAATTAAAGAAAAATGGAATTCGTGTTAGCTTACCCAATCTCTCAGAGGCTGACTTAGTTTGTAAGTTGTATTTGTACCAAAGCCAACATAAACATTTTTTTTAAAGAAAATCTTAGTCCTTCTGCCATTAAGAAATGAAATGATTGTCTATTAAGGCAAGTGTTCATATAGATGATTTTTAAATTATGGGGACTTTATAACTACTTAGAATCATTTTAAATCCTTTCTCACACCTTAACCCTA
>NW_006436288.1:6969083-7018539 GCF_000325575.1 Pteropus alecto
TTTACTAGCTTTAAAATTAAGATCTATTGGAGAGATTCCTTTCCTATTTCTTTCCAAAAAAATCTTAACTTCTACCGAGTAAATGTATGTTTTTACCTCTGTTAATCTCTTTGCCTAGCTTTCATGAAGCTCAGAGTAGAATTTGCAGCCCATATTTTATAAATATGTAGGACTTCAGTGCATGTGTTCCATATTTCAAATTATTATTTAAAACTTATTTTCTTTCTTGATATCTTTATTTTCAAGCTTTATTACACTATGTTATTTTAAATAAAATAATTCACAACCTTTACAAAATGAGATAGGATATCTTGCTTAAGCACTCAAGAAAATAACTAGATTGTGTAAAATATTTTCCTAATTCCCATATCATTTATTTATCCATTATCAAAATGATAATGATTATTAATGATAATATTGGGTCAATATGGGTCAATATGACCCAAGTGAAGCCAAGGGAAAAAAAATCTTTAACACTAGAGATGACTAGATGAGAATGTCTTAGCAGCATAAAAATTAAATCTCAAGCTTTTCTGTTACTGTCTCTATTGTTTCTCTCAGTTTTAATGATAGTAAAACAAGGTAAAAACAAAACCCAGATGATTTGATTATGGTTCCACATGTCACGCAATATAATTTAATTTGGGAAAACCTACTTCTTAAAACCTACAGTTATCCAAAATGGAAGGTGATAGTGACAGGGCAAACACTGCCTGGTGCCTGGTCTTAGTGATCAACAGGAACTTGTCATGAAGCAAACTGCAAGTAGCAATTATTTATCGAGCTTTCTGCTGATATTCATTAAATAGTTTCATGTCTACTGTGTGTTAAATTTTCCCAATGGGAATAAAATGTACACTCAACATTTCTAAGCCTCCTTCTTTCAACAATGATACCAAAAAAAGAATTTACAATTCTATTGTTTCCAGTTTGAATTTTACATATAAGCATTTCTTTCTCTTAATTGGAGTTTAAAACAGAATCTGTTCTTAAAATGACCTTAAATAGTCTTTACTCATTCTTGAGAGATGTCTATGTATGTGAACAGCAGACTAAGCCACAGTAGAATTCACAATGGTAGGTATGACATATTAAAGAACATATGTAGGTCTAGAGCAAGATTTCCTAACTTGGCACAAATGACATTTGAGAACAAATAATTTCCTTGTTGTGAAGGAGTGAGGGCTGTCCTGTGCATCGTAGATCGTTTAGCATCATCCCTGGACTGTTACAAAGGGGAATTAGGCTACTACTGACCAACTAGATCAGTAGCAGCCTAATTCCCCTTTGTAACAGTCAAGAACATCTCCAGACATTGCCTAATGCCCCCCAAATTATACCTGATTGAGAACAACTGGTCTACAGTCCAATTTCTTAGAAAAGCTGTAACCAATTTCTTCATAAACTGTTTATGGGGAGTCTACTAAATAGGTAATGTGGTTCTGAGTCACTTTATTACCGCAATGGGCTTTGAAGATGCCAGGCCAACCATTCAAATACCAGAACCATGTTAGATTCCTTCTTTTGTCATGCCTTTAGGATTGCACAACACACCAATCTGACCTTTCCATATCTCTAACTAGATAGTTCTAGTGTCTAGTTTAAATTGGGTGTAAAGAGAAATGGTTGATTTCTCAGACACTTATGAAGATTCTAGAAAAAATTATTTGATATTTCTTCTCTAAACACTGAATCATTAAGGCTCTGTTTGCATTTAAGCTGTATACATAATACAAGTTTTTCATAACTTCTCTTATTACAACATGAATTTTTTTAATTATTCCTTTGAGTGTTATTCATTTAACTTTAAAAATCTACCTTTGCAATCTCAATCTTACTTTTATCTCAGCAACATACTACTTTATACTATCATAACCTCTATAAAATTGCTTTATAATTCTTAATTTATGACATCTACGGTTTCCACTACTTTAAACAAACAAAAGCTGTGCTCATTTCTGACGAGGCCCTCAGATTCCTAACACAAAAATCTATTGCTCTAATTTCTTCCCTTGGAAAAATCATAAGATGTGTGACAGGGCAATAGAAACCAATTTAAAACATACATACTTGCTCCAATGAACTTTTCCTTCCAGTGTCTGCATCTCACCAAGGATGGCAAGGAGAAGAGAGGACTTCCCACATCCCACTTGGCCCACAATCATGGTTAACTGACCTAGAGAAATGAACGAAGGATAATAACAGAATGAGATGGAATTCTCTTGGTAAAATAAAACCAAAATACATTTAGAAAAGGCTGATGTTTTACAATCAATGGCCAAGTTTTGGTCTCTAGCAATAAGATATTCTGTGATACATAAGTGTTTTTGAAAAAGGAAAGAAAAATTAAAAGATATAGATCTGACTTATTTTTTTTTCAAACTAAGAGACTAGATGGCATTAATGAACAGAGCAAGAAAAAATTACTTAAATCATCTAGATTAGTTTTAACTTTATTATTAAATTTATTCAGGAGAAAAGGGCAGTTTTGACTAAAATTGATAATTGGGATAAAAGTGATTTGGTCTGTTACTAAGACATCTTCTCCAATCTCTTACTTTGAGTTGCATGTATAATAAAAAAGTCCCAAGCTACTGACCATCAGGCAAGGTCAAAAAATATTTCTATTCAATTATCCAGATATTTTAAATAAAAATTATTGAGTATTTCAGCCTTAAATGCCCTGAAAACTTTATCAGCCTTCCTGAGGAATTAAAAAAATAATAATTTGCTCATATACTCTTTCTTTAAATCCCTTCTCAAACAAAATGAGAATTCAATTACTCCATTACTTAAATGAGACAAATCAACAAATGAACTGATCACAGTTAATTTGAACAGTAAATAACTTGTTCAAAGGTCTACACTCAGTAGTGGAAGGCAAATCTTATCATTTCCAGTCATTTCCACAGTGATACAATGGCTCATGAGCTCCATGATGCAAATAAGTAATTATAAATAATGTTTAAGTCTTTAAAAAGTTTTTCTTTTTGCTAGGCTCCATCATCTTAAAAATCTGTGGTTGTGATAATTAACCATTATAAAAATTAGTAACAAATGAGTCTTACCTGTTGGAATTCTAATATCTATATTGGATAATGTAGCTAAACCACTGCCCCATGAAAAGTACCCATTTGTGACCTAGAAAATAAGAATTCAAAAATTAAATTATAAAATTATGTAAGTATGTGATGTTAAAGAATAGTTCTAATTAAAATATATTTTCTTTTTAAGGCACTGAATTTCTAGACAGAGTAGAACTCACAGTAGTAAAATTCTAATTTAGAGTTACAACTATTTAAGAGATATAAATAAAAACAAAGAGAACGGAAGTAAAAAGAGGGTCTTCAACTTAGTCATATGATGTAGAATTCTAAAAATTACAATTTTCTCTAGAAATTTAGAATTACTGGGCCATTTACCTATGAGCATTCTTAAAAAGCAATCATCTCAAATGTTTTCTGGTGTAATCCCTACATTGATTATTTTTTCACTGCTGGGCAATTCCCAGAATCCTGGTGATGCAAAGAACTGAAATAATTGCAAATTATTCCAACCAAATGACTCTGTTAGCTGATAAGGAAGGTTTTTATAAGACATGAGTTTCTTGAACTATATGTATTTACTACTATTCATTGAACCTAAAAGAAAAATTTTTTTAAAGAAAGAAAGAGTAAAGAGGAGAGAGGAATAAAGCACAGAAGTGAGGCAGCATTGCTTGGCACTATAAACCTCAACAACAAGAAAAGATCACAAGATCTTAGAATCATCCAAAGCAATCTATTTGTTTTAATAGGCTTCAAGTGGACTTGGTAGCTTTAATAGTTAAAAAATGGAAAATGAAAGAAGTTAAAAACCCAAAGACGGGGAGCATGAATAGAGACAGATGAGGGAAGGGAAGGTGCCTGGAAAATTAAAGGAAATTAAAGTAAGGATATACCTTGCTCATAAATTAATAATATTTTGTTTTAAAATCACAAATGATGAACTTTCTAAGCACATTATTGTTTAGGAATTTTTCTGAGTAGAGTGGTGATGTCTAAGTAAATATGTCCCTTAAAGCTCTTGATAAAATGAACAACTTAGAGTGAAAAGTCACTTTATTAAATGAGTAAATAAACCGTGGACATAAGTACAATACTAGACTGTGTGGGCTAAGTAACAAGCAGAGGGACAGAAAATAAGTGCAATAGCAGTTCAGAAAGAAAATCATTTATGTCTGAAATGGGTAAAAAAAACAAAACTTTTTGCAAGAGGAGGCCTTTTAACTAGTTTTGGAAGAGATATTGAATTTCAATGAAGGCATTTCTGGGTAAAGAACTACAATAAGAACATGTTATGGAAATAATGAATAGAGGTAGCTGGGATGGGGGTTTAAGATATTGTGGTTAAATGACTATTAATGCTCAAAGAAATTGTACAGCCTCAGAAGCTGAGGATCCCTCTTTCTTTGAGAGAGTAAACAAGGAGGCTAATATAATGGGTTTGGAAGAGGGCCAGCATGGAACTGAGAGAAACCCTACATGACAACTTTTACATTTTCTGTGAACTAGAAGTGAAGGTTATCTGCAGAAAGAGGCAGCAAAAAGAGAGACTGAAGGAGGTGGAAAGAGAGTAATGACAGTTAAAAAACTACTGTAAGTTATGGAAAATAGTGCTGATGAGAAGCATGCAAAAGGATTGCCAAGAACTACTGAGAGTCAGCTGAGGTTGGAGATGATAAATCTGTAGCTATGCCGATTTGTACCATTGTGTCATTTTCTCCATAGTACTCAGCAGCCTGGTTATAAGAGCATAGAAGGCATGAGGTTGGATTGCTTACAGAAAGGTGCTGAAGGACTGGGAGAAAAGGAAGAGGGCTCAAGTTACTGGAGGTTTCAATGAAGTTAAAAAATAATAACAGCAAAGGTGAAGGCCTAAGAGAGCTGGAGGGTAGGATTTGATGTAAGTGATTGGCTGGTACTATAGAGTTTAAGATTTCAAAAGAGCAGTAGTTCCAAGTGGTAGCCAAGTGTGAACATAGGTGAGGTTGTGGAAATGGAGTAGTGGTAGATTAAGCATTTCTTGGCTAGGATACTAGATAGGCTGTGCATTTGGAAGTTTAAATCACAGCATGTGTGGCATCAACTAAGGTAGAAAGATGAACTAGAAAACAGGTACCCACATCTTCAATGAAGGTGAGTGAGTGCATCTAACATATAAATCTTTGCAAAGATTCATAAAATGAGAGGCACAAAAATGATCATCATAGCATGATTTGTGATAGAAGATGGAGGCAAACCTAGTGTTTATCGCTAGAAGAATAAGTAAAATGCAGTGATGCATACTACAGAATAGAGTAGTGCAGGTATAAGGAACAAACCATCACAAAACATTTCAGTAAACTGAAAGCACATAGATGCTCCTGACAACACTACTTATTTTACAGGGATATAAGTATAAGTGCATATATCAAGCACAGAGCTGGTACCACAATGTGGAAGGGATGAGGGGAATAGGAGTAAGGATCAGAGATAAGGAGAAAGAATGAACTAAAATGTAAAGGCAGGAGCCAGACAGGAAAAAAAGTTACTTATTGTATTATGCCATTCCTATGAAATATCCAGAACAGGTAGATCCATGGAGATAGAAATTAGATTGGCAGTTGCCTGAGGTAAAAGAAAGGGAGAAATGAGGATATGGGGTTTAATGGATATGGGGTTTCCTTTGGGGTTATTAAAAAAAATGGATATGGGGTTTCCTTTGGGGTTATTAAAAAAAATATTTTGCAGCTAGGTAGAAGTGGTGGTTGCACCACACTGAATGTACTAAATATCACTGAATTGTTCACTTTAAAGTGGTTATTTTTATGCTATGTGAATTTCCCAATTAAAATTTTTTTTTTTTATTTAAAAGCAGGGCCTTACACAGATCATTATCCATTTCCTTCTGCTGATAATAGGTAAAAATGCTAAATAAAATTTAGTCTGCAAAAAATTTCAGTAAAGAAAGTAGTAAAGATATATCAAGTCAAAGTACACAGAAGAGTACGACAAATTCAGAGATGTTGAAACTCTGAATCACCTAAGCCTCTTCTCCTCAAAAAGCCAAGAATAGCAGAAAACAGAAAGGTGTAAGAACTTGTCCTAGAAGATGTCAATGCTAACTAGAAAGTTATAATGATCCTAATAGTGGAATATTAGGCAAATAAATCAGAGAAAAATAAATGAAAGCCAGCCATCAACACAGAAATATAAAGATCCTTGACATGTGACTGGAACTGTGCTGAAGGTCAGTGGGGACAGTGATCAATACTCAAGGCTGGGACACCCGAATATCATATTAAAAATTAAATTTACTGCATTTACTACTAAATGTAGTAAAATTACTACTGCTAAATTTACTACTGCTAAATTGATAACTAAGATATCGATTACTGATTTCCCTATTAAATGCCATTCCTACTTCATATCAAACACAAAAAGTGATTCAAGGTCAATTAAAGAACTAAAAGTTAAATGTATAGCTTCAAAGATCTTAGGAGCTAATATAGAATACTTCATGACCTCCAGTAAGAAATGTTTTCTTAAATAAGATGAAAAACAAAGCATCATCCATAAAGGAAAAGTTATGTAAACTAGATTACATTAAAATTAACAACTTCTGATACCATAAAGAGAGTGAAAAGCCAAGCTTGGAGTGGGAGAATTTTGTAACATATATACCTGCTAAAGAAGTAGTACTCAGAATTTTTTTAAACAGGAGAGACAAATATCCTGGCAATTCACAAAAGAAGAAATCCAAACCCAAAGGGCTATATATAAAAGTGTCGACCTCATTAGAAAACAGAAAAAATACAAATAAAAACAACAGCAAGACATAGCTGCACCTTCCAAATACACGACACACACTTTGGCAAAATGCTAGAAGCACTGGTGAAGACATGGAGCAACTGGAACTCTTGATCACTATTGCTTACCATGTAAATTGGCACAAGCACTTTAAAAAATAGTTTGCCATCATCTAGGAAAATTGAGGATATACAGACCCTGTGACTCAGCAATTGTTTACAATAGCCCCAAACTAAAAAGTAACCAAAAGACCATCAAAAGTAGAATGGATAAAATACTTCTGGTATATTCATACAATGGAACATTACACAGCAATGAGAATGAATGAATTATGGCTTCACACAATGACATGGGTAAATTATACATACATAATATTAAGAAATAAGCAAAACACATACGTATATAGTCACATATTTAAACTTAAAAAAACAAAAATATGTCTTAAGGGAGGTATATATAGCAAGGATAATCAAGAAAATGACTATAAAAGTCAGGGTGGCGATTACGTCTTGGGGCAGAGATATGAGGGAGAGCAGCAAATGTGTGTGTTGGGGGAACCTTGGGAGGGAGCTGGCTGATGTTCTTGGTGGTGGCTGATAGCTGTTTACTTTTTCATTTAATGTATGTATATATTTTATGTACTTTTCTGTAGGTATGTTATATTTCACAATAAAAAATTTTTCAAAAAGAAAGTTATTATCAATATGGGAATTTCCACCATAAATAAACAATTAATTTGGACTTGAAAATGGGCTTGTAGTGGCCATTCAGAGGCATAGCAGACCCTAGACCATTGATAAGGAGGGTTTTATTGTTTTCTGTAGAGTTTTTTGGTGCATAAAGCATCAAGTTGGGAGGGGAATCACAATAGTCTCTCTTTCTTACATTTGAAATTAAAATAAATTTAAAAGACACATGGAGAAGACATTTTTAAATTCTCACAATATTGAATAGAAAATGTTAATTGAAAAACTGACTCCGTTTCTTTAGTCACTAATACCTTAGTGGTTATCTGGGAATATTTGAGAATTATCAGCATAGAGGACCCTTTCCAGTATCTTACGACTTACTTTTCCATAGCCTAGTAGTTCACACCCTGCTTGCACATTACAATTGCCTAGGAAACTACTAGAACTATTTTTTTTAATGATGTGCAGGTATTATACACACACACATTTAAATCTTTCTATGTGATTCTAATGTACAGCCAAGGTTAAGAATAACTACAGCTTTTTAAAATTCATAGGTGACATATTTTATTCTCAAAACGACCATGTTAAAATGGCATCCCTACCTCGAGATGGGCAAACCTCGGCTCAGAGAGGCAAAATAATTTGCCCAAAAGTCATACATCAAATTAATGGCCGGGGTAGGACTAGCATTAGCTTCCTCCGTCCACTAACACATTTGCTCCAATTTTAAGTGCTTTACTGTGAAACGGGTATTGTGCCAGTCAATAAAGATAGAGAGAAGATCAAATGTAGCCCTTGACTCTACTATACACCCTACTGAACCTCCCTCACTCTCTGATTGGCTGGGCAGTACAGGGAGTTGGAGAGTCTGGACCAGTCAAAGCAGCTAGTTTCCTGGATTCTGGTAACTCCAAAGTCCAGAGGCCTTTGATTGCTGCAAGCATCTGTTCCAGTCCCTGCACAGCACTAACCCCTTCCTGGGGCTTATCCCAACTATCAGCTCTCAGCTCATGTTCCTCTGGTGGCCTGTTCTATCTAAGCACAGATACAAAAGTATCTGTGGTGGGAGTACAAAAGGCTGAGTTTGAACTTAGATTAAAGGCAGTATTGGGAACCTGGGCAAATACATGCAACACTAGTCTAAGCCTTTCCTGGTTGAAGACACTTATTTTCTTAAAAGTTTATTTTCTTAAAAATTCGATTTATAATATTAGTGTTCTCTATAAGTCAATTTACTTGGTGGATAAACATAATTGTCCAAGAGGAAATATGTTGGATACTAGCTTCTAACGCAGATTCAGAAGAAAGGCTCATTCTCCAAATATTAAAACATATTGCTACAGCAAAAACTGTGGTTGGGAGATAAGGAAGAACTGAGAATTATAAATGCATCAGAATATTTTTTTAATGTTATAAGGATTAGTGATCACTGTAAAGAGACTTTAAAAACTTGGTATTGGGCACTTTTGCTGAACTTCACTATAAATAGTAACATAAATGTTTCTCTTCATGCAAGAATCCAGGAAGTAAAATAACCTTTATTGCAATATCCTCTGTCTCTACAGGACGTAGACGTCGTGTTGATTGCTCATAGCTGTCCAGGTGATATCTTCCAGGCTGTTTCCTGTTTATAGTTTTCGGCTGCTGCATTCCAAATGGGGGCAGGGGGAGGAAACACAAGTTGAAGCTTTATGAAAAAAATTGAGGTTTAACTGAACTCATATTGCTACTTCTCCACTTGAATTCCAAGAAAAAGAAACAAGTAAATGTCATATTTAAATAATATCAATGGCTTCTCCCTCACCCCCCAGTCCCCTGCAAAAAAAGGCAAATGATAACAAAAAAGTGTTAAACTATCATTTTAAACCTAATTTACAAGTCTTTTAAGAAAAATAAAAATGTGAAGATGTGGTACTTGCAAATGATGGAAGATAAGTGCTGAGACCCAAACTATGTTTTGGATATTTCTTCTCTAGCTCTCTGGATAAATATACCCAGGCAATAAAAAGATGTGTGTCATATCAAAAGGCAAGTAGGCTAACTCAGGTTAAATCTGAATCTACTCGTTAGGCCATCAGGCTTATTAACATTCCAACCATACATTGTTGATCACTCTCTGAATTATGAGGATTTTGAATCTCATACACTCACATAAATCAGATTGAACTACACATTTCCTGAGGATCCATTGTGGAGTGAAAAAAAAAGCATAAAGATCTAGAACATGTATATTATGTCATAAGGAGACCTACAAGCATTGTAAAATGATCATGTCTTGCTCAAATGTTATAGCAGTGTTCCTAGTCAGAGGACTAAAGAATGATAAAGAGATGCTGGCTGAGGTTGGACAGTCTCCATATACTTAAAATGAACCTAAATTAGGTCATAACTAGAAATCTGTTGTTCTCTAATTTTGAATTTATTTTCACAGAGATAGAGACATATGGATATAGAGAAGGTAGAAAATTCGACTCTGTATAGAAATTACAAAGGCTAAATTATAATACTTTTAAAAACTGTTAAATTATCTATAAAAGCAAAGAATTCTCAAATTGTGCAACTTTTTTTTTTTTTGGCCTGGAACTATAGGTTTAGCTTTTTGAAAAAGTCCATTGAGTTCTGTTATGGGAATTAGGAATGTCCTTGAATAATCAGTAATTTAATCCAAACAAGATACTGCTCTTCCAATTTCCATCAACTGGCGTATCAACAGAACATCAAACTATCAAATAGTACATCTCCAGTCTACATGTAAATAAATCCACAAATTAAAAAGCCACTGAGAAGAACTTGCAGTGGTTCTGTCACACAGAAAACATTTAATGTATTTTAACTTAAAAAATAAAAGAGAGAGAGAAAGTGTTCATGAAACTTTATTTTAGTTTTCTTTTTCTTCTCACAGTCCTCACAGATGACCTTGGAAGTGCATTGCATGTGATGCTGTAAAAAGTCGCTATCCTTTAAGCTAAGTATATTTTCCACATAAGACAGGTCTATTCCTATACATATATTCACTGTCTTCTAGAAGAATTCTATAGTAGTATTGCCCCCAGAGGTCCAAAAGAAATGACTTCATGTTCTTCACAAAACTAAGGAGAGGGTGGGAGGAGGAGATGTGTTGACAGAGATTTGAGTCGGAGTTCCACAGATGTAATTTGAAGAGACTTTGGCTCTAGAATGTCACTAATTCTCCATGGAGATTCTACAGCCAAAACCACTTAACTCTAAGCTTTTACAGAATACATAGCATCTCAAGCGCTCTCAACAAGGAGTTTCCATTAGTGTTATTTTCAAACACAGCTTTTTTCACTCCATTTTAAAAAGTTTGTCATTTGTGGTTTGGCCCATCAGCAGTGATGAATGACCCTGAAAGACATCAGAAGTCCAGTCTGGTTTCAATAACCCTGAAGATATTGGATGCATTTGAAGGGGATTCTTTTTTTCCTTCCAAAAATCTTTTCTCAGTTCAATTTTTCTTCTATCCCTCATGCCATACAAAAGATTCTTCATATTTCCCTAACTCCACAAACTTGACCTCCTATATCCCCTTTCTCGAGGTCATCTCACTCTGCTCATCCCCACATCTCTGAAAGATGATCTAATAAGCTCTTTGGTAGCCTCCTATCATTCAAAGTGTGACAAGGATGGTTCTAATTAAATGTCTGACTTTTCTGCTGCCTCACATATAGAGTATAGACACTCTATAGTATGTTCTTCCCTTTGTGTCCATGTCCACACAATAGCAAATAAGCATTCTGAGCAATTGTTACTCTAGTCTATATAAGCATGAGTGGTAGTTCCTTCTCGGACAAAATCATACTTGCTCAGTAAAATAAGAGAGTAAAAAAATAATTCCAGAAAAGTAGAAGAAAACAGCAAAACTAAATTTAGCCATGTGCTCATCTTAATTATTGTTAGCATTTTTAAACATGATGTAAAGAAAAATTTAATACAGGTTGACTTCCTAATAAAGGCTTTCCAAGCCTCAATCAATTCCAGTCGGGAGATTGTGTGTGCATTTCTATTTCATTACATAAATAGTAAATATATTCATATTTTTTCTCTAAGAGTAACACAAATAACTAATATTAACTTATAATTTGTTTTAGAATAATATCTTTCTATCTTACTGTTATGAAATATACATATTAATTTTAAAAACTTTCTTCAGAATTTTGCAGATACGCCTCTCAAGAGTCTAGTTCCACTGATTCAAATATTATCTAATGGCTAATGACTCTTAAATTTACATCTCCGATGCTGATTTCTCTTCTTGGATGTCAATATACATCTCAAGATCATCATGTGCAAAATACACCTCTTGATTCTACCTCAACACCAATCAACTCTTTTCTCAGCTTCCCTATTTCAGTTAATGGCTCCACCATCTACCTACCAGTCAAGCCAATAACCTAAGACTCATCCTTTGATTCTATTTCTCCCTCATTCACTGTATCCAATCTATTACCAAGTTTTTGTCAGCTCAACCTAAAAAATATATACTGAATTTGATCACTTCCTCACAATGTCCACTGCAGCTGCCACTAAAACTAATTCTAACCATCATCGTTTCTTACATCTGTTATAATGACCTCTTTACTAGTCTATCCGTCCTACTTTTGTCCCCATTGACTACTCTCTACCCAGTAGCCAAAGTGATCTTTTAAAAATATAAATAAAAATTATATCAGTCCCTACTTCAAAACCATGATTTTGTATTACATACCAATAAAATCCAAACTCTTTCCATAATCTACAAAACCTTTATCTTTGCACTTACCTTGTCCTGTCTCTCCCTTCTTCTCCAGGCTTCAACCATAGTGCTCCTCTGTATCAAACACCAAATTCATTCCCACCTCAGAGCCTTTGCATCTGCTAGTTCTCTGCCTGAAATGCTCTTTTCCCAGATCTTTGCAGAACAGGTACCTACTCTTCATTCACGTCTTAGCTCAAATGCTAGCTCTTCTTCCCACAGCGAAATCATCTAATTTTTTTACTTTTTTATCATCTGACTCCTGCCTCAAGAAAGCAAACTATGACAAGAAAGATCTTGTCTGCCTTGTTCATTGTATATCCCTAGGTCTAGGCATGGAGTACAGGGTGACCAATAAGTCCAGAAACAGGCAAATGCATAACCCATGTCATACAACATGTAATGCATGACAAAATAACATTGACTGTATGTCCAACCTTTATGTAGATACTGAGTAAATATTTGTGTAATGGATGAATTAACTACTTCAAGAGTTACAAAACTCAAGTTTTAATTCTGGCTCTGCCACTTACTAATCTTCTGATGTTATTCAAGCCACATAACATGCAAACTCAATATAGTCATCGGAAAATAAATATAGGTAATGTAATACATTAAGTGAGTCAAAAGACAATGCATCAGAAAGCACTTTTTAAACTAAAAAGTGTAATATAGTTAAAAGGTATTATAAAAATATGGTGCAGGAATTATAAGCTGAATTTGTATTATTGTTATATAAAGCTTGAGGTACAATCTCAATTTCTGCTTGAATTGAAAATTTACTATCTCTCTCAGAATAATTCTTTGATTTATAAAGATAAGCCTTACTTGTTTATTGATTTTAGCTTTATGAGGTTTGTTGCAGAAGCAGGTGGCAACCTTTCTTCATATATATTAAAAGTAAAGCTTACAATTTCTTCTGAATGTACCCATTTTAAAGCATTCATTCTTGAGACTGTTCCTCATTCACGGTTCCCATAATAAGAAAAAGCACTTACAACTCCTGTATGTTTCTTACAGGACTCAAAAGGAAGAGTACTTTCACCAGTTCGCCAGCTGTCCTCACCAATCTCATCACTCAAGAGGAACTCATTCAGTTTTTGAACACTGCAAAAAGCAAATAAACACACACAAAATAAGTGTTAAAAACAAAACCAACAATGAAATTCTACCTAAATAAACAATTTTTTTCCTAGTCATTACCCTGTTGAACAAGCTGCCTCTGAGAGTTCTGTCTCAAGACCCACTGGAAATTCGGCTCAGATGAACAAACATCCTAAATTGCCCACAAATGATGAGTTCCCAGGACCTGGGACTTTCAATGCTAACTCTAGAAAAATCTCAGGAAAACCAGAACCAAGGGGTCACCCTAATTTCAGCCAAATTTTTAATTTTTACTTTTGTACTTTTTTTTTTTTCCAATTGTATTCATTGTTAAAGACAGAAGAGTTGGAGAGGAACTTGAAACAGGGTGGTTAAAAATAATAATACCAATGAGGGAAGTATTCTAATTTTCCAAATGAGGGGAAATAAGGTACAGAGAAGTTAAATAATTTGCCTAAAAGCATTTAATAACACATAGATCTGGGGTCCAAGGAGATGCTATCTTGCTTACGCACTATATTTTACACATATTTTCTGAACCTGGCAAGGAGAGGGCCCTGTAGAGCATTGGTACTCAAAGTGTTAGCCAAAGAGCAGCAGCAGCAGCATCACCTGGGAGCGTACTAGAAAAAGATAATCTCAGGCCCCACCTAAGACCTACTGAATCAAAATATGCATTTTAACAAGATCCAGAGATGCTTCATAAGCACATTACATCTTAAATGGTAGTTATTCCTTCTTTACTTTTTTTTATTGAGGTATAATTGACATAAAACATTATATTAGTTTTAGGTATACAACCTAAAGATTTAATATTTGTATATATTTCAAAATGATCACACAAGTCTAGGTAACATCCATGACCACACATAATTACAATTTCTTTTCTTCTGATGAGATCTAAGATCTACCTGAAAGGTATAAGACCTTTTATAGACTTTAATTGTCATTCTGTCCTTATGTTTTGAAGAGATTGGATTTTAAAAAGCACAGATTTGTTAATCAAAGAAATACCTTTTAAATAATCTCATACTATGTCTCTGCACATAAAGTACAGGGGCCAGGCTCATTTGCTTTTGTAACTCTAAGTCTAGCAATTCTTGGCACATATTACTCAATGAGTGTTGAATAAATTAAAGAAGGAATAAACCAATGATTCAGACATTTAAGTAAAGTCAGTTGATTCAGTTCTCCATTCCACTTTTCTAGTACACACACAAATCTTACTGAAGCTTTTATGGAATTAATGAGAACCATTCTTGTTGCATGTCAAGTAGCAATGGTCTCTGAGCATAACACCCCAAATTCCAGCCCTGCTCTGAATCTCACCCTTCTTTTCCCCTCCTATGCCTCCATCATTCTAGGCTCTCTGGCTGAGGGTCCCCTGCACTGATATTTTGTCAATGTTTTGTTACTGTCAATCTCTCTCACTAGACTGTGAACTCCTTAAGAGCAGATTTTCAACTTCAGAATCTAGCCCAATGCCAAAAATATAACATAGTTAATTCCTCAAGAAATGTTTGGTGAATGAATAAATAGGTAATACAAAAAGTATTTCCTGTTCATATGAGGTCCTTTCAGAAGACAAAGGTGAAACAATTATGAAAAATGTGTAAATCCTGACCAAGGGTGAAGGTATTTCCACTATGCTACTAGGGTTCTATTTTAAAAATCCAATTCTGTTCATACAACAATTCTCTCTTTAAAATATAGGGGTCGACTCCATAGTGTAGTGGTTAGCACATTTGCTTTACACGTAGAAGGTCTTGGGTGTGCCAGGCCCCGGGTACACCAGGCCCCATGTGCACACTGTGAGCATGTGGGAAGAGACGCCCCGCCTTCAAAGATCCAGTTCTTAAGGGGAAAGAGCAACATCCTTAGGTCGGGGGTGGAAATGGCGGAGGGGATTAAAGATAGGAAAAATAAATTACTAAAATAAAAGCAAATGACAATCTTGTCTTTCAGCATTCTTAGCATCATATGCAGGCTGTTCAGGATTTTACTAACTTTATCCTCTGACTCTTTACACATCAGAATCTTTCTACATCTACACTTAAGTACTTAGTCCCCTGAATGTACCAAGATCTCTCACATAGTTATTCACCCTTTCCTCTTGCGGATGTTACCCCTTCGCATAGAACATGGTTTCCCTTTTTCTTCAAATAGCCAAGTCCTACTAATTCTTTAAGCTCCTATGAATAATCTACCACTTCTTTTAAACCTTCTCCGACCAGACTTCTCTCTCGATAAACTTCCATGATCCTTATATCTGGGCCCACGGTATTCTGTGTAGAGCTCCATGATAGCATAATACACTGTATTGTCATTAGTTTCCTCTCCTGGTTTCTCCAACTAGACTGTAGACTCTCTGCAGATTTCACTCTACCTTTTATCTTCGCTCTCCCTTATGCCTAACAATGTATCTAAAGTGTTAACAAATGCATGTACTCATAGACATCTTTCTAAAGTATGGAATGGAGATTAGTAAAATGGTGGTAAATTAGTAAAATGGATTTTTTTTTTAAATGCCTAAAATATTTAGGCAATGTATTAGGTACTTTTCATGTATTAACTCATTTAATTCTCTCAATGGCCATAAGCAGGAGCTATTACTGTGCCCATTTGATAAATGAGAAGATGAAGCTATAGAGACACTAAATAATGTGTCTGAAGTTGAACAATGAGCATTTCACAGCAGTGCCATGATCTGAAAGCAGGTATAACTGATATCGACCAATTTGCTATCCTGCCTCCAATACCTTTATAGGTAATTATTTTACTAATTTCTCATTCGTTCAGATAATTCACAAACATTTAAGGTTTTGATTACACTTTTTATTTTCTCACTTTTTAAGTTTCACTTTGGGTGTTCAGGCACAGCTGAAGTACATTTAACAGGTGTTACATTAATTACAAATAGTTATTTTTTGTTGCTGAAAGTTACATGTTTTTCATGTAGGAACTATAAAATTTTTGTAACCAGAGAGCAAGTCAAAGTATATGCCTGCTTTATGATAAATATCAATAACAATTTATTTGATTGGAGGTAACTGTAGTAGACTAGACAAGAATACATTCCTTTGGAAGGCACATGAGAGAAAGAACACAAAGTCGTTTTCCAACGAAGCAGGGGATTCATTTCACACATTTTTCCCTTGGCAAATAACATGACAGGGGGTGCACAAATAACATTTTTGGACAGAGATATTATATTATACATCAGATATGAACAACTGAAACACGAATTCTTTAAAAATGACATATCAACTTACATTTTCCTCCAATAGTTGAGGATGGATAATATTCCCTGCATATTTCTGCATAGCACTCTCTCTTCCATATATCCCAGGGAAAATGCATTTGCCAGTTTGATAAAGACCAGTCTGCTTGCAGGGCTCAGCTTTTTTAGATGATAGTGACTTTTCTTACTTTTTTTATTTCTCATTCTGTTTTGCAAACTTAGACTGGAACCTATCATCATAAAATATCCAGAAAACTCAAATGGTGTGTGAGGAGATAACCTGAATTATAACTGTCCTTTTCTTCCACTTTGTTATGTATACATGGGGTTCCACCCATTAGTAGCATGAAGACAATTTTGTCTAACAACCTAAGCATTTTTAAAAGAACTTTCTTAAAGTGAAGAATTTTACATGGCATGGGAATTTCCTACAGTAGAGACTGTTTACAAGTCTTTTACATGCATATATAACACAAGTTTGGGAGTAGGCTGCACCCCATTCTAACCCGCCAAATTTCTGAATGCTTTTAAGGATGGAGTGAAGAACTTATGACTTCCACAGTCCTGAAGTGGAAGGTTTCAAAATCAAAGTCTCCGATTACAAACAGGCTGCTCAATTCGCTGTGGGCCAACTGGCATTAAAGATTGGTCACGGGTTCCCAGGCACAGAAGAAATGTCGACCGAGCCCAGTCAACACTGGGAAAACTCTCAGTTGGGTATTCAGAACCAGCACATAGTAGGGAAAAGCACTGGCCTTCTCTGTTGACCGCTCATCTCCATTGGAACCACAAATCAACCACCAAAAATCATTTTAGAGAAGCAACTTTTTGTGAGCCGATTCCATTTGGCCTATGGCTTGGGAAATCTGGAGCTGAGCCCTGGAAACAGACTGGTCTTTATCAAACTGGCAAATGCCTTTTCCCTGGACATACAGAGAAGAGAGTGCTATGCAGGAATATGCAGGGACTATTATCCACATCCACCCTCAACTTTACTAGGATTTACTACAGCAGGATTGGATACTATGGACTTGGGGACACCACTAGATTTGGGTGTTTTTTTGGTGTGTGTATTTTTGTTTTTCATATGAACTCTTAATATCCTTTTGGTGTTTGCTAACTTCCTGATTTCAGAGGCATTATGCAGTATAAGATATCAATTGCTTTCTTTCTCCATTCTTAGCATGAAGTCAAATTCTAATAAAAAATGCAACCATGAGAGGGACAGTTATTAAATGGAGAAAATGAAAATAAGGACCAAAATAGCAGGCTCTGGCCATTTATCAGTTTTATTGTTTGAAGAAGCTTCCCTTCCAGAGCACTGCCTAATTTGGAAGCAGTGCTACAAAAATTAGTCAGTGATCTGTACAAGTGTTTCAGAAGGCAGAACAATCAGAAAAGAAAACGAGGGCAGATAAGGCCAGACGGCCTGAGCTTTAAACTAACAGCTACAGAATTGGTTATTAATGGCATATCTTCCAGAATAGGATTGAAATCATATTATAACACCCTTGTAACCAACCTGATCTTGTTTTATAGTAAGATAATGTTTATGTGTTTTGATGTTATTTGGTATTAAGCCATTGTTAAGTCAATATAAACTATCACCCAAAACTGAAGATTTTGCTATTATGAATATTAAATACTAGTTTTCTTAGTAATACATAAACATTGGGAAAATTATCTCATTTTAAAAGACCTTACAAAAGATGTTCTACATTGCTATCAATGGCAACACCATGCTTTGTATATTTTATACCTAAATTTTCAATTTTCCATCAGTATTTCAAAATCTTGGCATTTAAGGCCAGATATAAATATGATGACTGTTTATGAAACCTGCCGATGTTTTATAAAGTTTATAAGATCTTATCACAAAAAGCAAAATACTACTTTAAGATTGTCTTGTTTATAATATAGACTCATATACAGTAGACGATGGCACATACAGTGTAGTTATAATGTAATTTAGTAACATTTATTATATAATATAAGTAAAAATGGTGGAGAAATGCACATCTATTTTTAGAGTTATGCATTGTGGAAAATTGTGAGTCTGAGACAAAATCTACCCTGGTGAAAACACTGTAGAAACATATTTAAAATGAGCAAAACACTGAGTGATGTTATCAAGTCCTTCTATTTGCAGAGACTGTGAGCCCGGAGAGTTTTTTTCTTTTTTGTTGAGATTTTGATGTGATATATTAATGTGAACAGTCTCTGTCACTGTTGGTGAAAATATAAACTGGCCCAGCTTCATTAGAAAACATTATGATCATACTAATTTTAAAAATCTTAAAAATATACATTTTGACTTACCACTTCTTCAATGGAAAACATAGTCATATTCATCAAGGATCTTAAATTGTGCACAGTATTAGAACTAGTATTCCCACTTCTAAAAATCTGACTCAAGAAAATAATCAGAGAAGAGTTGAAAGATAAAGATGTTTATCTTTATATTATTTATGTTAGAAAGAAAATAAAAATATTTAAATGTAAAATAAATGGGTAGTCATTAAATAAATTATAATATTTCCAAACAATGGAATATCACATAGCCAGTAAACATTATGTATCATGATCTTAATGAGGGGAAAATAATAAAAGCAATAAGTGAAACAAAGTATTTAGAAAGGTAAATACCATATGATTTCACTTATATGTGGTATCTAAGGAACAAAAAGAACAAACTAATCGAAAACAGACTCGCGAATGTAGTGGACAATTTGGTGACGGACAGAGGGGAGCGGGGCTGGAGGGCTAGGAGAATGCGGTGAAGGGTTAAAGAAGTACAAATTAGTAGGTGATAGTTGGGCATGGGGATGGGGAGCACAGCAGAGGGAATGCAGTTAGCATTAATATGATGGCTAAGTGGAGGGCCAGGGGAGGGAGGGAGCAACTGGGGAAATCATTTTATGAACTATAAAGATGTCTAACCAATGTACTGTATACTTGAAACTAATTTAAATAAATAAATTTTAAAAAATAAAAAATAAATAAGTGAAACAAGGAGTTAAAAACTACATAAATTCAAAACTTTTATTTTAGAATAACTATTATTATAGGAGATAAATAAAATACTGAAAGGTGGCATACCAAAATTTTAACAATGGTTATCTCTGAACAGTGATTTTAATGTTCTTTTTATACTTTTTCAAACTTACTACCATGAGCATATATTATTTTCTATAATCAAGTAAAGAAGTCTAGACACTGCTGTGCATACCTTATGATGGCTTTGACCGCAAATCTGACCACTGTGGAGAGCAAGAACAGTGGAGTGACCAAGATATGAAAAAGAGACAGTGAAGCAAAGGCCTCTGCAGGTTTTAGATTGTTCCCGCTGGCATAGGCATGGGTCACAAATGTCTGTGTAAAGAAAGAATTTCTTTAAAGAAAGATGGAGAAAATTTCACAAATGCTTACATTCAATTTACACACCTAACATTCTGCTCTGCCAATATGTCCATTGCAACTATGAAAATAATTATTTTATCCAAATTACTCCCTAAAAAAATAATACTTGCTATTTTGGTAGAGTACTTAATGGTATACATTTAATCTAGCAGTAAACTTGTAAGTAGGGCAAAACAGATTCTATTTACAGATTTGAAAACCGACTTCTGTCAATTTACTGAGTAGAGGGAATAACAGTGAGGAGATTCTTAACAACCAGCCAGGCTCTTTTCAATCAATTCTAAATTTTCTAAAAGAAAAAGAGAACGTATGTTCCACTGTTTTCAGGTCCCTACTGTGGACCTTTACTAAAATTGCCAACATTGGTGTCCAATGCAGACTTACTTAAATTTCTGGGTTTGTAATTTAAGTTTGAAACAGAATGTAAATATTTAACATTTTCTGGTTATTGAACCAGCATTTTCTTGTTTTAAGAATATCCACAACCAGGTCATGGAGAATAGAAAAGTTAGTTCTCAACTACTGTTAAATTTGTTCCCAGGGCACATTTGGCAATGTCTAGGGATATTTTTGACTGTCATGATCAGGGGGCACTAATGGCATCTAATAGATAAAAGCCACGGATACTACTAAACATCCTAATGCTGAGACAGGCTCTTCAACAAAGAATTATCTGGGCCAAAATATCTATAGTGCCATGGTCGAGAAACCCTAAATTAGAACTATTGGAATAGAAACTGCAAAAAGAAAACTGGCAGAGGTGATGTAATATTTATTACCACCCACACACTCTGGTTCATAAATCACTTCTAAACACTGATTTAGTTCCATGTTTAAAATAAGGAAAAAGTGTCTTACGGCAAGAACAGCTGCTATGGGAATTGCTGCATTCATGAAGACTGTGGAAGGAAATCAAATACATTAGTTTCGCTGAAGTGTGAAACATTTTCAGTAACTTAAATTAATCAGCTATTATTACTTTAACTTTTCCCGAAGACAGGAAGGACCAAGTGCATTAAATAGCCTCTTGTCAGGAGTTCACAAACATTTCCCAGTTGGTATTTCTTTGTTCGCAGTTGTATGAGATCCCACACATTAGCCTTAACCAGAAAATGTTTTTCTTTACTGAAAATTTATTTTTTTGTGAAATGTTACAAGTAGAAAAATTCACATAAAATAATCCTTTAATGATGCAAGTTATTAGAATTTAACAAATGTGCATTCTTGAGAGTACTTACAATCTATATTTTATTTGGTCTACTAAACTAAAATAAATATATGAAAATTGGGTTGTTACACAAATTAAAAACAAGAATTTAAGATCACTTCAAGTTCTAGCAGTAATATTAATTTTTACTCACAGACCTTTTGCTTAATAAAATAACTTCATATCCTGGGCCCTCTGCTTGTTAAATATCTCTCCAGGAATATATTGCACTATCATTTGATAGGCATGATATGCATAACTGAAACAAGGGAAACTCATATTTTAGGCTAAAATACTAGCATTTGGAAGTCATAGTAAAAATTAAAAGCCAAGTTGATGATTTTCAATTATATTTTTCATAAACCATAGAATTTTATGAACTGAGGACCATAAGATTAAATGAATTGTTGGTAACAGAGCCAGGCAATGGCAGAGTAAGAATTAGAATCTAGTTTTCATGACACTCAGGAGAAAGTCTGCCCAAAAATCATCAGCAGCTCTCACGATCCACTCTCATGAACTCTCCTAACAACTGTAAACAGAATCAGTTTGTGCTTTTGCAGGTCCAGACGTGGCTTAGTTCAAGCTCTTAACTACCAAGAACACTGTACTTAATGAAATCATAAAACTTGAAAGTGGTCTAACTGAAACTTTCCACCACTGACTCAAGAATTCCTACTGCATATCATAAATATGTAAGTGTGCATTTTTACTCTCATGACTTATTTTTCTCTCCTAGTATGACCTCTTCTGTACCCTCTCCTTTTATATCTGAGTTTCAAATACCAATCCAAATCTCATGTCTGGAGACAAACGGGGTTAACAACCCACCTCTGCTATTTAGTAGGTGAATGATTTGGGGAGGGAAGTTCAAATTACTTAAGCTCTCCAACTCAATTTTCAGATATCTAAAATTGAGTTAATAACAATTTAAATCATTGGGCTGTTGTGAGGATTAAATGAGATGGTATTTGTAAAATCACGGCAATAATTGGTTGAATATCTCAATATATTTTGTTGTTTTTATTATTGTTATTAGTAGTACTACTAATAGTAGTATCTTCATCATTATGATTATTATTTCTTGCTGATCTGTCCTCCCTATGAAAATTTCAGTCCACTGCAGAGAGGAATGTATTGTGGGAGCCATCAGCTTACACATACTATTATACATATAAGTAGATAATCAATCATTCTATCTTCCAGCATTCTGATACCATATTAGCAGTAGAACACAGCTGAAATATCCTTCCCATTTCATTTTTAAAGTGTTAGAGTTAGAATAAATGAGCTATATAAACCAAATATTTTCTCTAAATCCAGTTCACAAAAGAAGTATTTATAATCTCTAAAAACTAAAGGAGTTTAAAATTCAAGAGGAAACAATATATAAAGCTCCAAAACTTTAAGTTGTTAAAAAGGCTTGGGAACAATAGAGATGAGCGAAACTGATACACAAACCAAATCAAATATCAGTGGGAGTATACTGGCTAAGTTCGTAAGAATTTTACTAACATAAACTCATTATTCTTGAGAGTACTCAGTGTCACTCTTTGAGAAAAAAAACAACAATGTTTTTGCAACAATTGCTTTTTAAAAATTAGAGTTGAGGATAAAAGCGCTCTGTATTTAAAAGTTCTTGAAAATATATTGGAAAAGAAAGTTTCATGTGAATGCAGATTGGTTTCTTTCACTTGAAAACGCTGACATTTTTTTCTCCTCAATTTTCAAAACTGGCATTTTAAGTACAATCTTCAAGAAAATACAATACCATGAGTTCCAAAGAAACAAGTAAGACAACTGCAGATAATTTTTAAGGCTCTTTGAGAATAAAAAGATTAATAGTAAATACAGTTGAATGAATTTATATACATAAATTTTTACTGAAAACCCACTATCCATCCCAACTGTAACTGATAAGAAGGTTTTGATTCCCAGTATTACTATCATCACCATCTCCATCTTCCTGTAGAGTAGGAAGCCCAGGATTTCAAATGCAAAGTAACATGGGAAAGACACACAACTTGTAAGGAATCAAATTCAGGTCTACTTAACTCTAAGCCTGTGCTAACCCTATTCTTTAATTTAAATAGCTCATGTGGCCAGTAGCTATTGGACATCACATATGTTCAAAATAAATGGGCTTTGTCTGATTACTAGAATGTCTCAATGATAACAACGTAAACTCAGGGTTTTGGGGTGGTCCTTAGAGCAACAGCAACTTACTGGAGAGTGATGTATAAAGGGCAAAGGTTTTGAGACTGGATAGTTCTTTCATTCTTGTTTCTTCTACACTTTTGCAAAAGATATGTTCCCAGGCATACAACTTTAGAAGTTTGATGCCTTTCAATATTTCATTTGTTTTCTTCAGTCTTTCAGTGGAATAATCCTGTAAAACAAATGAATAAAAAACAATGCAAGCGGCATCCAACTGAATCAGAGCGGCAGGCCCATGTAAGAGACAAGTATTAAGATCTCGATTGCTGCCTGGCTCTGCCACTAATTATAGCTATGAGATACCCAGAAGTTATGCTTCATTCTCCAAGTTTAAAATGAAAAGTTTTAATTAGATGACCTCAAATTTCTTTCCACCTAAAAACTTTTAAATCACTGTTGTTTTGGTTTAATAAAAGCAGTTTCATACATTTGACATGATTTCCTTGAATAATGTCTGCAAATAATATATATATATAAATTTAGAGAAGTAATAAAGAGATTTCCAATGGCTTCCTTTCTAATATGTAAATCATTTGATTCTCCTCTCAGCACCCTCACTCATATTAAGAAGAGAAACAATGAATTTAAGAAAAGTTAGTTTGCTTCTCTTCTGGAAATGTGAGGGTACAATGTTGTGGGTGTTCATGCTGTGTCTTCATAATAGTTATTGAAACTGGTCCTATTATCTTTAATAAAATATTTCTACAAATTTCTTCATAAGTTCTTATTTAAGGCCTAAATTAGATTTTCTGATTACTAACAACTTGAATTAGCTGTAGGGAGATTTGCAGCAGACACCAAAGCCTCAATTTAGTCAACTGTTTCAGCTTCTTCTACCACCAAATATTATCTTAGAATGGCTAATAAGGCACCTTATGACCTGTGAATTATCAACAGAGCTGTAGAGTGGCAAAAGGCAGCTGGAAAGAAGCAAAAGTAGCCTGTTTTTTTATTCATCTTTTTGTCTTTCGGGGTCTTAGATGCCTGTCAAATGACTGTTAATGAGAGAATGAATATAGTTTGAAAGGCTAAGTGAAAGATGTTTGAGGACAGTCATGTCTCTACTCTATTCATGTCCTGGAGTAAAGAGGGTAGAAGGCTCAAACAAAAATAACGAGTAACCTCACCAGAAGCAGTAGAAAAACAAGTGATAAAAATCACTTTCGTGACAAGCGACTTGCCTGTGGCAGTAGAAACACAAGCTTGGGAAATGATTCTGTCAGTGACAGCATCCCTATATTTTATGCCTGGTTTACAGACAGCTGTGCTCATATTTTATCAAATGTTATTTCTAAACATGCAGTCAACAATTTTATCATTTGCAAATATTCCTTTAAATGAAGATAATTCTTGCTAAAAATTTTCATGGCAAATCGAAGCCAGAAAGAATCAATAATTGAGCTTTTTATTGCTTGTCAAATTGACCACAAACATATTCAGCCAGAGCATCTGCCACTGAAACATTTCAGAATAATTCCATAGGTCATCACGTGGTTTGATTCAACCCTATGGAAACTGAATTTCAGAAGTACCAAACCTGACCGTTTATTTGGTCCTTGATCCATTTCTCCCATGTCAATAATTGACATCCAATGGCCTCAAAGTACACTTTAGTGTATTTCTCTAGGCAAGTGATCTAGAAGAAGAGTCAAAGTCTCATCACGTCATGGCACTTAAAAACATCAGGAACTGTGACTTTGGTATTTTGAGTCTAAGATCATTAGGTCTTAGGTTTCAAATCCTCTTTTAAAAATTGTTTTATAATGCAGAAAATACATATTCACTATTTAAGAATGAAATAAAATATAATGATTTCCAAATAATCCTGAGTGGTATGTTTTCATTTCCTATATTTTAAAAATGAAACAACACTACTCGATTTTCCTAATAGAGTTTCCAAAAGATGTTACTTACAAGAGTGCTCTTCTGAGCCTCGGCCAACTTTGTAGCAATGAAGTACTGAATTGGCGCAAGGAGCACAATGACAGCTGCACCAACCAATGCACTTGATCCAAGTAAATTATAGAGCAGAATCACTCCCATTATGATCTAGGAAGAAAACATGTGGAAAAGGGGGAAATAAATGAGGGTATGGAGACCACTGCATGAAAGGAAAATTTTCAGTGAACATACAGTATTTATTAATTACTATATTGGGTTTATTTAGAAGTCAACTCAACTGTGACAGTGAGTTTTACTATGATTTATTTTGGGAAAGCTAAGTAGTGGAAATTTATTTTTAGTATGATGATTTGTACAACTGGTGTCAAACCAATTTATTGCATGAAGTTGCACAGTGGTCTCATGATGCTTCTGACCTTCTAAAGCTGTCTTCAAATTTTTAGAAGGACATGATATTTTTCTTGAAAATATTGTAACCCACGATAAATTTGACATTCCATTTTCTCTTGGAATTGTATTAGCTTTTCAAAGTTGGGAGGAAGAAAAGTAGGGGGCAGCATCATAATATAAGTGAATACAGGGCAGTTATTTGTGGACTAAAAAAAAGACCCAAGCTCCTCGCCTCCTCAATGTCCCCAAAAGTCTCTCAATGAAAAGAGGCCTAGGCCTAACCAGAGCTGAAGAAGCTCAAGCTGGTGAGCCATCTTACATCACTGTCCTTTTAAAATTTATTTTCTCAAATCCAGTTCTGACCCACTTAGGTCTACCTTCTCTGGATTGTCACTTTCTTCTTCATTTTTTTCTCTGAAAAATTTTTTCCTAGTAGATCAGCTTATCATAGCTCAAAATGTCAACTAATGAACTGTATCCATGCAGTTAAAGCATTTAACCCATGGTTATATGTCAATGTAGAAGCAATGGCACATATTTACTGCCCAACCAATTAGACTCTCTGGACATTCCAAACAAAATGGAAATTTCCTTAAGTCTACCCATGATGCAGTCATTCAGAGGCAGCCTGGGATTTCAGGTAAGCTAAATTATACCACACAGGCAGCTACCTAGTTGATCTATGTACAAGTACATTATGATAAGATGAGACGAAGCATATTTAAAATCTTATTTGTGCCAAGCATCGTGCATAATAAACACTTTTATTTGACTTGGATTTCCATTAAAAATAAAAAGGAAAAAAATAAATTTTAAAACTACCATATTTTCTTTATTATCTATGCATTCTAATAAATGTGGTACACAGGATATAGATGGCAGACTACAAGTAAGATCTACAATTTAAGCTCCATCTTCAGATTCAAACCTTGACATAATTTAAAATAATCAGCATCACGTAGAGGAAAAACTCGAATACATTTCTGTTGCTATTTTTGCCTAATGAGGTAAAAAGGTAAAAAAAAAAACCCGTGTCTTTACTTGAATGCTCTTTTCCATAGGAAATAGCTAAATAGCCTTCCACTTTGTGTTCCTACCACCTTATAAAGTTTGATATTTTATAACATATCAACTATTGAAACCATGGGATGGATTAAGGTATTTTCTCTAGTTTAGAAATGCTATATGAGTTTGTCAGAATGAAAAAAGCCAAGCCTTGGTTCTGTGACTCGGATGAGTTTGGGCAATAATAATAATTACTGAGTGCCCATGAAATGCCGGGCACTGTGCTAAATGCTTTACACATATTAATTTAATCTTGACAATTCCAACAACTCTGTGAGGCAGATGCTATTATCATTCCCATTTTACAGTAAAGAAAACTAATATTTTGAGGGGTTAAACCTTTGTACAAACATGGGGTAGAGCAGATATTTGAACATAAGCAGCAAAATTCCAAACCCCACCTTCTTCACCTGTCATAGCATTTCTGAGTATCAGCTTCCTTCTCTATAATAAACATTCAAAAAGTTTATCCTTTACTGATAAATACTTTACACTTTTTGTGTTTTATTTCCTCTGCAAATGAGAACCTTACTTATATTGATCTACCTGAACAGGCATGGCCCATAGATTGGGACACAGGA
Organism: Pteropus alecto; assembly: GCF_000325575.1. Classification (NCBI taxonomy): domain Eukaryota; kingdom Metazoa; phylum Chordata; class Mammalia; order Chiroptera; family Pteropodidae; genus Pteropus; species Pteropus alecto. The sequence continues at coordinate 6,996,486 of NW_006436288.1, forward strand.
ACAAGAACCACATAAGTTGATTGGTTTCAATGGCGACCAAGTTATTGATCTGTCCCAGGGTCATCTCACCCATGGATAGATTAGATGTAGAGAGCCTAAGGATTTTATTGTATATCATGGCCTGCAAAAGAAAAAAAAAAATCCTTGAATTTCTCAATTTAATAATCAACACCATGCTTATTTATTTTCATTGAGAAAAATAACATTTAAATTTTTTACAGAGAAAAAAACTATAATACCATCTTAAGTCATCCATTATTTTCATTTTAGCATAGTTACTGTCAGTCCTCAACTAAATAAAGACATTTTTTCTAGCAATATAATAAAAACATATATTCAAATTTAAACAGAAGTTCTAGAACAAATAGAAACAGAAATAAGTGCAAGTTTTCAAAATATTTGTCTTAATATAGTACCGTAAAAGTTATTTTTAATTCAATGGATTTATTAATTAGCTCTATGTTGCTGCCTTCCTTTAAGAACTGGATCTCTGAAAGTGGGTGTCTCCTCCCACACGCTCACAGCACACACCAGGGGCCTGGTGCAACCAGGGTATGGACCATGGCTCCACTGGGGCTCAAATCTAGGACCTTCTGCGTGTAAAGCAGATGTGCTAATCATTATTCTATGGAACCACTCCGCATATGGCATTTTAAAGAAACAGAGACATTCAAAGCTTGTGCATACCAGCAGTGCTCCTCGGAGGTTAATGCCAGTCTCTATGGTTACATAGTAGGAAGCTTGCAAAAATGTCCTTTGCAGAATAAGGGCCAAGAAAAGAAGAACTGCTAGAACATAAGCATTTTCAAGAAATTCCTTTGATGAGAGGGTTTCTGAAATCTTGTCCCAAAAGAGAAAAAAGGCATAAATTAAAACTAGTTTTTTTAAATACCATTTGTACAGTTGGCATTTATTACATGACATGACTTTTAAGTCTAAAAATTCGATGTCTTTCTCTGAAATGAGCCACAGAAAGGTAATTTTGGCTTTTTCTCACAATGTCCACAAAAACAAATACAAATCAGTTTAATGCAAAAAATCTCAAATTGATCATTAAGATAATGGAGAGGTCTGATTATAGGGTGGGGAAAGGCACATTTTAATTTTTAAAAATATGAGTACATTTTCTACAAAGATATGTTCTACTTTAGTTAAATGGAAAGTAGTAAATGAAGACAGAAGTGAATTTAGACTATAATTTAGAAGTAGAAACCATGAAACTGATAGCTGGTCAGCAAAACCAATGCGACAAAAATACAATTCCTATAGCCTTATTAATTTAAAATAATTCTACACAGTTACCTTTTTTCCGATTTTCATATATCTTAATTTATATTAATGAAATAAAATATAAATTATAAGCTATGTAACTTGGCTGGTGATTTCATCCACAAGACACTTCCAGTGAAAAAACACAGCTTATAAAAACAGTTGTTTTGATAGGAATATGACTTAGTCACCATAAGGATATACAAAAGTGATCACTTTTTGTTTGCAACAACAGCATATGGTAATTTATTTGTTAGAAGTGAAGGAAAGGTAATACTCTCATAAGTACATCATGTCAATTTGGGCACTCATTTTTTATGGTTTAAGCCCATTAAATTCTACTTCTGGTCCCTTCCTTTTTTATAGAGATATATACAAATGTGTAAGTTCTGTTCCTTCTCAAAAAACACATGGTTAATATGTATAAGGAAAGATAATAGAAGAATTCTACATGAAATTTAGATATCCATATGTAATTAGGCTAGTAGGGACAAAGCATCACAAAAGTGTAGATTCAATGATAAAAATAACTGTTTCACTTCAATAATAATTGAACACTAATATATGCAAGAAACTGAACTATAAGCATTGTAGGCACAAATATGAACTGTTTACAGTAATTCTGTTTAAAGAGCTTATGATCTAGAGAGATAAGCATATCCAGAAATAATACGCTTCATTATAAATTGCAAGTGCCAATATGAAGTAAACAATGTGTTAGGGGAGTACCAAGGAGAGTCAAATTCCAACTAGGACAATTAGAAAGGCTTCACTGAGAAGGCAGCATTTAATGTGGGCTTTGTAAATGCCTAAAATTTTAATCAGTGAAGAAAAAATAACAAGAAGTTAGATTGAGAGACTAGAAAATGAAAATTGATTGACTGAGAAATTAACTCCTATCTTAGAAAGAAACTAGAAAGTTCATAATGCAGAATTTAAGAACAGAACAGAAAATATAAGATTATAAATGTATAACAGCCTTCCCAAATAGTATTATAATATCTAATAAAATATCATAATGTGACTTGCCCTTATCATTGTGAATTACGATGGCTTTTATTGTATCAGAAAAAGAAAAATGCACAAATTACAAATCACATCGCTAACATTATTGGTCACAGGTCTCTCAAAAAGTGACTTGGCCACCATCCCTATATATTCATGCATCTCTTCTTCACCTGTCATAGCATTTCTGAGTATCAGCTTCCTTCTCTATAATAAACATTCAAAAAGTTTATCCTTTACTGATAAATACTTTACACTTTTTGTGTTTTATTTCCTCTGCAAATGAGAACCTTACTTATATTGATCTACCTGAACAGGCATGGCCCATAGATTGGGACACAGGAACAAGAACCACATAAGTTGATTGGTTTCAATGGCGACCAAGTTATTGATCTGTCCCAGGGTCATCTCACCCATGGATAGATTAAATGTAGAGAGCCTAAGGATTTTATTGTATATCATGGCCTGCAAAAGAAAAAAAAAATCCTTGAATTTCTCAATTTAATAATCAACACCATGCTTATTTATTTTCATTGAGAAAAATAACATTTAAATTTTTTACAGAGAAAAAAAACTATAATACCATCTTAAGTCATCCATTATTTTCATTTTAGCATAGTTACTGTCAGTCCTCAACTAAATAAAGACATTTTTTCTAGCAATATAATAAAAACATATATTCAAATTTAAACAGAAGTTCTAGAACAAATAGAAACAGAAATAAGTGCAAATTTTCAAAATATTTGTCTTAATATAGTACCGTAAAAGTTATTTTTAATTCAATGGATTTATTAATTAGCTCTATGTTGCTGCCTTCCTTTAAGAACTGGATCTCTGAAAGTGGGTGTCTCCTCCCACACGCTCACAGCAGCACACACCGGCCTGGTGCAACCAGGGTATGGACCATGGCTCCACTGGGGCTCAAATCTAGGACCTTCTGCGTGTAAAGCAGATGTGCTAATCATTATTCTATGGAACCACTCCGCATATGGCATTTTAAAGAAACAGAGACATTCAAAGCTTGTGCATACCAGCAGTGCTCCTCGGAGGTTAATGCCAGTCTCTATGGTTACATAGTAGGAAGCTTGCAAAAATGTCCTTTGCAGAATAAGGGCCAAGAAAAGAAGAACTGCTAGAACATAAGCATTTTCAAGAAATTCCTTTGATGAGAGGGTTTCTGAAATCTTGTCCCAAAAGAGAAAAAAGGCATAAATTAAAACTAGTTTTTTTAAATACCATTTGTACAGTTGGCATTTATTACATGACATGACTTTTAAGTCTAAAAATTCGATGTCTTTCTCTGAAATGAGCCACAGAAAGGTAATTTTGGCTTTTTCTCACAATGTCCACAAAAACAAATACAAATCAGTTTAATGCAAAAAATCTCAAATTGATCATTAAGATAATGGAGAGGTCTGATTATAGGGTGGGGAAAGGCACATTTTAATTTTTAAAAATATGAGTACATTTTCTACAAAGATATGTTCTACTTTAGTTAAATGGAAAGTAGTAAATGAAGACAGAAGTGAATTTAGACTATAATTTAGAAGTAGAAACCATGAAACTGATAGCTGGTCAGCAAAACCAATGCGACAAAAATACAATTCCTATAGCCTTATTAATTTAAAATAATTCTACACAGTTACCTTTTTTCCGATTTTCATATATCTTAATTTATATTAATGAAATAAAATATAAATTATAAGCTATGTAACTTGGCTGGTGATTTCATCCACAAGACACTTCCAGTGAAAAAACACAGCTTATAAAAACAGTTGTTTTGATAGGAATATGACTTAGTCACCATAAGGATATACAAAAGTGATCACTTTTTGTTTGCAACAACAGCATATGGTAATTTATTTGTTAGAAGTGAAGGAAAGGTAATACTCTCATAAGTACATCATGTCAATTTGGGCACTCATTTTTTATGGTTTAAGCCCATTAAATTCTACTTCTGGTCCCTTCCTTTTTTATAGAGATATATACAAATGTGTAAGTTCTGTTCCTTCTCAAAAAACACATGGTTAATATGTATAAGGAAAGATAATAGAAGAATTCTACATGAAATTTAGATATCCATATGTAATTAGGCTAGTAGGGACAAAGCATCACAAAAGTGTAGATTCAATGATAAAAATAACTGTTTCACTTCAATAATAATTGAACACTAATATATGCAAGAAACTGAACTATAAGCATTGTAGGCACAAATATGAACTGTTTACAGTAATTCTGTTTAAAGAGCTTATGATCTAGAGAGATAAGCATATCCAGAAATAATACGCTTCATTATAAATTGCAAGTGCCAATATGAAGTAAACAATGTGTTAGGGGAGTACCAAGGAGATCAAATTCCAACTAGGACAATTAGAAAGGCTTCACTGAGAAGGCAGCATTTAATGTGGGCTTTGTAAATGCCTAAAATTTTAATCAGTGAAGAAAAAATAACAAGAAGTTAGGTTGAGAGACTAGAAAATGAAAATTGATTCACTGAGAAATTAACTCCTATCTTAGAAAGAAACTAGAAAGTTCATAATGCAGAATTTAAGAACAGAACAGAAAATATAAGATTATAAATGTATAACAGCCTTCCCAAATAGTATTATAATATCTAATAAAATATCATAATGTGACTTGCCCTTATCATTGTGAATTACGATGGCTTTTATTGTATCAGAAAAAGAAAAATGCACAAATTACAAATCACATCGCTAACATTATTGGTCACAGGTCTCTCAAAAAGTGACTTGGCCACCATCCCTATATATTCATGCATGAAAATTATTTAAATGATTGCTATAAAGAGCAAATAAAATAATCAATGTGAAATTTTCTGGCATAGAGAAAATGCTTATTAAATTTTTGTAGTCTCTGAATCTGAGAAAAAAGTTTGTTGGCCAGATTGATTCAATGAATACATAAACACGTGATTTTCTCTACAAGAAAAATTATTGTTTTCCTTTTTAAAAAGCATTCGATTCTCTATAAATAAGACTATTCAAACTGCTCATAAAACTGCATTAAAAAAACTAACAATTATAATGAAATCTGCCAGTAATATGTTTCCTTTCAAAAGTACCACAAACTTACTCCTGTTGTGTTATTTGTCCCATTCTGGGTTTCATTCACACGCTGAACTATTCCAGAAATGCAGAGAGGTCCAGCAAAACCCAGTAAGTCGGCAAGATAACGGAATGTACTACTAAGCAGAATTGGTCTCCCAAAGGCTCTGTACATAGCTAGCCATATAGATGGAGTTCGATTTGGATGATCTGCTGCTTTTTTCTGAAAGAAACAAAACCAGATGAATCAAACTAAAATGACCAGAGCAGCAATTAATCTTAATCTCTATGAAAAGTCCTTCTGACATTTCTGATAATGTTTTTAAAGTTGATAAATAACAGTTATTAAGTCCCTTTCAGTATAGTATGCATGATTCTCTATCCTTGCATTCTATGCAAACAGTAGCTACTGAATGCATTTTAATAAAAGAGGAAGACAAAAGAGTTAACCAGGCCAGTTTTTCAAAGACTTTGTATTATTTTTAGTTGTCAAAGGATAACAAAATTTTTAATGCCAAATTAATTTTAATTTCTTTTGATTTGGAAAGTATAAATCTGTCGTGAGTATACTAAATAATACTGTGTGAAAGGGAAGATACTAAAGCACAAAGATAAAGGTTATTGACAGAATAGTCAAGATTTCTGGAGTTATTAGATCACAAGAGAGTCACCGAATTACTACAAGCTAAACAACAGATAATCATCTCATCTTCAAACTCTTTCTCCTCCAGGTATTTTCCATCTCTGTGAATGATAAATACTTTTTGAAGTTACGTTAGACTGTGTTTCTTACTTATTCCTTAAAAAATGCAAAACTGAATTATGGTATATATGCTTAAGCCAACTCATGGCTTCACACATCTATAGTCATTTGCTGAAAAAATTTTAAGACCTGAACAATCATCATAATTACATCTTGGAGAGAAAATGAAGTTTCTTCACTGTGGCAAAGAAGCTAATCCAATACAATAGAGTTCATTTATGCTTTATATTCAACTTTCTGTTAGATGAATAATCTGATTATTTTTTAAAGTTTAAAAGATAAAAAGCATTAACACACCAAGTTCAATCTGATCTGTGTTACAGTAAAGAGCACTCAAAAAGCGTAAGTTATGCTTAGGCTATATTGTTAATCTTCACTCTAGCACAGAAGTATTAAAAACATTATGCAATACTTTTCCCAGAGGTGAAATCTGAGAGATGACTCAGGTTCATTTGTAGTACCATTTCCTGAAATATTAATTTCATAACACACATTTTTACACAAAACAGGGGTCATTTTCATCATTTACCATAAATGCTTTGTTGATCTTAAGTTAGAGCAGCCATAAACTCTATAACTGATTCACCATCTGCATTCCCTTCCCATTTTGTTGTGAATACTCATATTTTTAATTACAATAGTATCTGTAGATGATTGCAATGTAAAATACATCTACCACTGTGGATAACACACAGCATGAAAACAAGATAAATTGAAAATATCCAAGGACTCTCATATTTAAAAATTGTTAAGCAATTATAAATACTCAAAGAAAGTGCCAGAAGAAACTAATGTGGGCAGACATATAGGGTGATACATGAGGTGGGTAGATGATGCCTCTTCGTATAATTTATTTTTCCAAGTTTGAAATTCAGAGTCCAAATTTTAGTTAATAATTAAAGGATTTCAGTTTCTTAAAGGAAAGTTATTAATGGATATGACCTATTTTCTCTTTTAATAACAAAATTACTGACAAGATACTTGAAAAAAGACAACAAAAATTTCATCAATTATTAATATTATATGGTAACAAGGATTAGACATACATGATCCCTAAATTTAATTCTTACTTTCCACTTGATCCCAGAGAAAAGACAGTGCTCTCTATATTCCTCCTCATGTATTGATGGGCGACTAACATGACATATTTCTTGTTTATCCTCAGCAGCCCAATTAACATGACTCAAACTATTAAGAAAGACAGATAGAGAAAATCTGTTCTTCCTTAACCATAGATATTATTTTTAAGTTTAGTGCCTTTATATTTAATAGGCCCATTTTCTACAATTATCGACATGAAAAACAGATACTAAATTACCTTTTGTTCTTCATATGCATCTTTCAGGCAAACATAATTTGTTACTGCCCTCATTGCTATTGGTAATTTTCCAATTGCCTTCAGATCAATAGGTTTTTTATGAGCAGATATGATAAGTGTGTTCATCCACCAGTATGTTGCTTTTGACAGTAAATTCACAAATGGTTGAAGGAATCTCACACCCAGATCCTGGAGGTCTTCAGGAGGTTTTACTTTCTGAGGATTCATAAAGAATACATATCTCTGTGGCAAGAAAGATTCCACAGAAAAACAATTAATCCAATTCTTTTCTCACATATTAAAAATAAAATTTTAACCCTTTTTACATTTTCATTTCAGGAGGCCAAAATGTATATTTTCATACCTCTTTCCATCCCTGTCTGAAATATGCTTTAAAATATTTCCCTTTTGTTGTGACTAGATTAACTAGTTGAATTCCGAGACTTTACAATGAATCCACTTGGGGCCAATTGTAAAAAATCAATTATCCCTTTAAAAAATTATTACTAAACATCATTTTTTATATCTTGTAATGGAGTCAACTGAATGAAGATTTCTATATTATTTAGATATTTAAAAATGTGTTATCAACACCACTGTTGTGTCACTCTGTTAATTTGTGGTCTGGCTAATGTCAACGAACTGTTCTCCACTATTCGTTATAGCATGTATCTTGCCATTCAAAGCAAATGCAAAGTGCTCTGATAGAAAATGAATATTGAAAAAACAGTCATTAATATGTCACACAATATACCTGGCATCATTATGTGGTAGAAAGTACAATAGATTTGTAATCACAGACCAAATATGAGTCTTGACCATGTTACTTTGGATATATAGCAAGAGTTATAGCTATAGAAGTTTTTTCATCAATGAAATGAGCAAACTAGATTAGATAATCTTTTCATTTTGAAATTTCTAAAAATACACTAGTTTGATTAACCAAAATTTGCTTTAGATTTTTCATGGATGATGGACCTTCCTGATGAAAACAATTTCATCTATAATATGAACTAAGCATAATGTTTAGCACATAACAGGAACTCGATCAATATTTGTGAATGAATAGATTCCGGGGTCATATTGAAATTTCTGGAACATTAATGGTCTGAAACTTAGTGATTAATTCAACTTTATATTTATACACATAGGTGATATATACATTTATTCATCCTCTTAAATATTGATTTCTAGCTGACTGTGATCTTTAATTATTGGGGTCTTTAACTCTAGTAACTAAACAAAAATCATTAGATACCTACTCTGACCCGAATGACGTTGATCTCCACAGCCATCAGGAGTCCATTCAAGATGACCATTATGCCTGTGATGCAGAAACGCAGATCTGATACTCCCCAACCAGACTGCCAGTACTTGACCAATTTTATGGTTTTTGTAATAAAGGCCATTACCCAATACAGGAATAGGGCTGGAAAAATGAAAAGTAAAAAGAAAAAGATGCAATCTTTCCCTGATATTTTTTAAAGCTTCAATGAAATTTCAACATAAATATAATGGTTTTTATATTTATGGTCATTATGACAATTTTAAATATTCTATTTCCATTTCTTTGTTAAGAAAACAACATATAAACTTTAGTCCACTCTTGGAGCTTTGAATTGAAGGTATGGTAGTGACTTTAAAATATTAGTGATTACAATCTGATTACATGTGATAGATGTACAGCTATAAAGAGATATGTAAATAAGGATAGCCTTATTTACACTCTTCAGAACTTATATGTAATTCTGCAGATTTTAAAATTGACCTTCTTTTCTGGTCTTGTTTTTTAAGAAGTCCTGATTATATTTCCCTGAAAAATTCACAAGTTGATATCTGTGTAACCTATCTGATAAGTATGTTGAAACTTCCAGGGATATATCTAATGGTGTTACCCTTGAATTATTATGAAATCCATGTAGTTCCGTAATAAGATTTCTACTTTATAGATCAATATTAAAGTAGTAAGTGACTTTTCTCACCAAATGGTTTAAAACATCACGCACATCCATAGAGTACAGAGAACAATGACCCCACAGAGCACAACCAGACAGGAAGTATTCAGGTCAGAAAGGTAGAGATCTACACCATCTCATAATCACAACCAGAATTTTGCAGTAAGTAGGAGACGGAAGCAGAGAGTTTCTTAGAAATCTGTTGCCAAGGATTCAGTATACTTCAAACTTTGAATAAAGATTTGTACAAATGAATATGAGATGAGGAAGAAGAAATCTAAAACACAGATGTGATTATACTGTTTGGACACGCTTATCAAAGCCAGAAAGTTGAAGTGTGATCACAATTTTCCTTAGAGAAAAAGAACTGAATTGACATATAAGCTCATCATATATCTTTTAGCTTAAAAAAATGAAAAGAGATCAGATTACTATATGCTAACTAAAGAGATTCACCTTTAAAATAAAAACAATAGATTGAAAGTAAGTCGATGGAGAAAGATATACAATGAATACAGCAAGCATTAGAAACATGGGGTGGCTATATTAGTATCAGATAAAGTAGACTTCAAGACAAAGACTATAAGATTTTTTAAGACTTTAAATAATGATAAATGTGTCAATTTTTCAGAAAGACACAATAAAAATATACATATGCCTAGTAAAGACTTAGAAGATCTGAACACTATCAACTACCTTGAACTATTTGATATTTATAAGGTTGATATTTAATATTATAAAAATACACCCCAAAATCTTCAAACTACACATTCTCATTAAGTGCGCATGGTACTGGTACAGATTATATCCTCAGGAAATAAGAAGCAATAAATTTAAAATAACAAATCATAGAGAGCATGTTCTCTAATAATAGTGAAATTAAATTAAAAATCCAGAATGAGTGTGTTGATTTTCTATTGCTGCTTAGCAAATTGTGATAGGTTTAGTATTTTTTTTTTTTTGAGATTTAAAAGTTTTATTAAAAGTATATTTTAGAAAGACAAAGGATGCCCCAAGAGGCACATAGTCCCAGCGATGAGAGCTGCAACAGAGAGCTATAACAACAACCACCATCACCACAGCAAGGCCAAAAGAAGGGCCTAGAAGTGGGGATATCTGCCTTATATTTGGGCTGTGATGGGTGGTTCCAAAGGCATTGTTTTAGTAATTGTAAAGCAACACACATTTATTATCTCACAGTTTCCATGTATCAAGAGTTTCCATGGATTCAGGCTGCAGTCTAAGTGTGGACTAGGGCTTCAGTCTTGTCATCTTTGTCCCCATCTCTGCCATAATTTATTGGCCAGAAATAAGTCACAGGTCCCACTTGCACTCATAGGGAGAAGATTATACAGGGTGTGAACACCAGGCACTAAAACTAGGGAGAGAAATAAGAAATCACCCTGCAACAGCAGAAGGTAGGAGGGGGAGAAGACGGGAAGCTGCCCAGTTCCCAGCAGCTGATTGGGACAGAAGCTGTGGCAACAGCAGCCAGCAGCTGCAGACATCTCTTAAAGGGGCCATGTCTGCCAGTGGACTTTCACAGTGACGGACTTACTCGCTCTGAGCACCAGTGCCGGTCAGCTGCTCGGGGACCCAGGGACTTACAAGAGGACACTGAGTTGTCGAAGCGAGGGCTGAAGTCAAGGCTCTCTCCTGGGCAGAAGCGCTGGTAGTATCCATTGTTCCTCTGTTGAGCCTTCCCCCTCCCTATTTAAGCACCGCCATAGCTAAGACATTATCAAACTGGATACAGAAGTCGCTCTGCCCAGAGGATTCTCTGAAACTCCACCTCTCCCAACTTGTGGCTCCACCCGAGCCACATCCAATTGTGTCTTCTGCAAGTCTGGTTTTCTTTGCTGAGCCAACTCCAAGACTCATACTTGTGGCAGCTGACCTCAGTTTCTGGTATGGCCTCCTGAGGCAACTATAAGCACATCATCTGTGGATGCTTACTGAATCTTAACAGGTGGTGCTGGAGGGGCACAACCTGGGGCTAAATTTGGCCTGCAGCTGAACCTCTCTCAGGACTATGCCACTGGACACCTACTACACACAAAGCCACACTAAAAAGACCAGGAGACTCAGGAGCTTTGTTTAGTACATAAAAAAAGACTCAGAAAGGCACCCAAAAAGAAAAGACAAAGAAACAGAAACCATATGAGAGAACAGAACAGAGATCCAGAAATAATGGAGTCAAGCAATCTAATAGACACACTGTTCAAAACAGTGGTTATAAAGACACTCAATGAACTTAGGAGAAGAGTAGATGAACTCAGTGAGAACTTCAACAAAGAGATAAAAAAACATAAAAATGGAAATGGAAATTATAAAAAGGACTCAGTCAGAAATGAACACATTATCTGAGATAAAGAGTATATTAGTGGGAATCAACAGAGTGGATAAAGAAGAGGACCGAACCACAGATATAGAAGATGGGAAGCCAAGGACACTCAATCAGAATGGCAAGAAAAAAGAAGCCAAGACTATAATAATAATTTAAAGAGCCTAAGGGATACAATTAAATGTAAACATATCCGTGTCATAGGGGTACCCAAAGGAAAACAAGAAGTTAAAGAGCTATTTGAGGAAACAATGATGGAAAACTTCCCTATCTGGTGAAGAAAATAGACATAACAATCCCAGGAAGCTCAGAGAGTCCCAAAAAAGATGAATCCAAAGAGGCCCACACCAAGACACATCATAATTAAAATGCCAAAGGTTAAATACAGAGAGAATCTTAAAAGCAGCATGAGAAAAGCAGTTAGTTATCTACAAGGGAGCACCTATAAGACTGGCAGCTAATTTCTCAAAAGAAACTTTGCAGGACATAAGGGTTTGGCACAAAATAGTCAAGACAGATAAAGAGCTTCCCATACAAAAATAAGCTAAAAGAATTTATCAACACCAAGCTAGTATTACAAGAAATGTTGGAGGGACTTCTTTAAGAAGAAAAAAAATGTATCAAAAACAGGAATAAAGAATGGTAATTGTATTTCTATCAACAAGTACCTCAAATAGAAAATAAATAAGAGCTCCAACCAAAAGTTAGAGTGGCTGAATGGATAAGAACACAAGACCCCTACACACGCAGACTAAAAGGAAAGAGATAGAAAAAGATATTGCTTTGATGGACCTGGAAAGAATTGCACTGAATGAAATAAGTCAGATAAAGAAAAATATCATGTGATTTCATGTACATGTGGAATCTAAAGAACAAAATAAACAACAGCAACAAAAACAGAAATAAACTCATAGATACAGAGAATGTTTTGAGTGCTACTAGGTGGGAGGGAGTTTAGGCGGGATGGTGAAAAAGGGCAGAGGGATTAAAAAGTATAAATGGTTACAAAATGACATAGAGATATAAAGTACAGCATAAGGAAAAGAGTTAACAATGTAATAAATACATAAAGGGGAAGAAGAGTACTATATTTAGTGGGGTGATCAGTTTGTGAGTTACATAGTTCTCTAATCACTATGCTGTACAACTGAAAATAATACATTATTGTATGCCAACTATAATTGAAAAAGCTCATTGAATCGTACAATGTAAATATGAGCAACTAATTGTCTATTATATTTCAATAAAGCCCTCCCCCCAAAGAGGGAATAGAAAACAATAAAAGAAAAAACAAATAATTGAGAAAAGGAACAAACCCAACAAAGCCAACAGGTTGATTTTTATTTTTAAAGATCAAGAAAATTGGTAAGTCTCTAGCTAGACCAAGCAAGAAAATAACACATATTACCAATATTAGGAATAAAAAAAGAATTATCCTTCTATGTCTTACATACTTAAAAAGAGTAATCAGGGAATATCTTGAATGACTTTATAAAAATAAATTTCAAACTTAGATGAAGTGGAAAATTTCTTGAAAACTATAACTTACCAAAACTGACATAAGAAGAACTAGATACTCTGAAGAATCTATATCTACTAAATAAATAAATTTGTAATTTAAAAATCCTCCCTTAGTTAAAACTACAGGCCCAGAAGACTTCACTGGTGAATTCTATTGGACATTTAAGGAAAAAATAAAATTAATCTCAGATTGTCTTTCAGAAAATAGAGAAATAGAGAACACTTTCTAATTCATTGTAGATCCCAGCACATAAAAACCTGACAAAGATATTGCAAGAAAAAAAAAACAGACCACTATCCCTTACAACATAGATAAAAAACCTTAACACATCAACTCTAGCAATATACAGCTTAAATATCATGATCATGTGTGGCTTAGTCCAGAACGCATGGTTATGTTATTATTTGAAAAATTAATCAATGTAGATCAACAGAAACACATTAACAGAAATATAATTGTCCCGACAAATGCAGAAAAAAATCTCTAATAATTTAGCATCTATTCATGGTTTTTAAAAACTCTGAACAAGCTTTGAGTAGGAGAAAACATTTACCTGGTAAAGATCTTATATGAGAAACTTGTAATTAACTTTATAATTAATTATGAAAGACTATTTTTCTCCTAAAATTAGAAACTAGACAAGGATTTCACTCTTACCATATCTATTCTGCATCTTACTGGAGGTCCTACCTAGTGTATTATGTCAAAAAAAAAAAAAAATAGGTAAAAGAAAGCATAAAGTTTGAAAAGAAACAAGTATAACTGTCTCTATTTTCAGCTGATATATTTGTTTACATAGGAAATACCAAAAAACCTACAAAGCAATTATTAGAAGTAATAAGTACATTTCCAAGGTGGCAAGATATAAGGTCAATATACTAAATCAATTGTATTTTATACAATGACAAAAGAAAATTGGAAAACAAAATTTTAAATACAATTCCACTTAAAATAGCAGCAATAGCAGCAAGTGAATCTAACAAGACATGAATTTAATCATAATCCCACCTAGATTCTTTTTTTTCTTTTTTTTGGTGGAAACTGACCACCTGATTCTAAACTGTATATGGTAATGCAAAAGAAATAGTATATCCAAAGCAGTATTGGAAGAAAAACAAAAAAAAACAAGTTGTGTGATTATAATACATGACTTCAAGACATTCAAAGCTACAGTAATCAAGACAGAATGCTAATGGCATAAAAATCCACAATTTTTCAAACTTCAACGGTCATTTGATTTAATTTTTTACACAGGTCCCAAAGCAATCCAATAAGAAATGGAAAGCCTATTCCACAAATGGTTTCGAACACATGGATATCCATTTGACAACCATACACCATATACACAATTAATTTAAAATGAATCATTTTAAATTATAATACAATAAAAACAGATACTATAAAACTTCTAAAAGGGAACAGGAGACTATGAAGGAAACATGTTTTGAGAGAAGGCAAAGATTTCTTAAGATACAGAAAGCAGTAACTACCTATACATGAAAAATGATAAATTATACATAAAAACTAAAATTTCCTGCTCATCGAAATACCCTGTTAAGTAAATGAGTATGCATGCCACAAACCGGGAGGAAAATACCCTCAAAATACATATCTGATGACATACTAGTATCTAGTATATACAAAGAACTCCTACAACTCAATAATAAAAATGTGGGCAAGATATGAATAGCCACTTCACAAATATAACTAATGACCAATAATTTCATCGAAAAGTGCTCAACATCATTAGTCATCAAGGAAATGCAAATTAAAACCACACGGTGTTATCAGTACATAGTATATATCTACCAGCATGGCTAAATTAGAAAATCAAAATTATCAAATGATGGTGAGCATGTGAACAACTGAAATTCCTACATATTGTTAGTGCGACTGTAAAATAAACTACTTTGGGAAAAGATCTTGTGGTTTCTTACTAATATAAACATTTACCTACCTATCCTATGACCTAGGAATTCCACTCCCAGGAATTTACCCAAGAGAAATAAAAACACATATCCAAAAAAAGATTTGCACATAAATGTTTATAGTGGCTTATTTTCATGATAGCCAAAATCTGGAAATAGTTATGGTATATATCAACAAGAGAATGGAGAAACTGTGGTAGATTTATTCAATGGAATATTCAACAACTATAAGGGCAAAATACTGATCAATACTACATTATGAATAAACCTAAAAAAAAAACCATGCTGAGAGGAAGAAGTCTTGTTCAAAAGAGTTTAAACTGTATGATTAAATTTATGTGAAGTTCTAAAGCAGGCAAATCCGATCTAGGGTGGGAAAAAATCAAATTAGGTGCTACCTTTGTGGAGATGAAAGTGAGGATTGACTGATGAAGGGCACAAGAAAACCTTCACGGATGATGGCAATGTTCTATACTATATGATAGAGTTATACAGGTGTTTATACTGTACTTCATACTGTACTTCAGTATGTAAATTTTATCTCATAAAAAGAACTATAAAGTATTTAACTCTAGTTAATGATAAATGGATGCTGAAATAATCAGGAGGTGATGCATGTTAATGTCTTCAACTTACTCTAAAATACATCAAAAATAAGATGGGTTGATGAATGGATAGAGGGATGAAAAGATGTAGATATGTGATAAATAGAATAAAATGTAAGTTGAAGAATCTAGGTGGTAGATACATGAGTATTCACATAATTCTTTCAACTGTCTGTATGTTTGGTGATGGTCATAATACAATGGAACAAAATTACTAGTTTTGTGATATTAAAATAAGTGTGATTTTTCTAGGTCCAAATATTTCTTTCCTAAAATAAGGAGAAAGTTAAACTATCTTTTACCCCTAGAAGTCCTTCCACAAATATGATTGAATTGTGCCCTCTGCCATGTATCTACATAAAAATTACAGCCAGATTCTGATCACATCTTCTTCAAAATAATATTAAAATGCACTTTTCCTTTCTAATTATACCTTATAACTCATACCATCATCAATTTTTCAGAAACTTAAGGTCTAGCGCATTGAATTCCTGATACTATGTACACGTTTTTGTGGTTGCCTGCTAGAAATTTTGGTATCTCCATGAAAAGATTTCTGTGACAATATCTGCCTGGCATTTTGTACTGAACAGCTTTCTATTAAGATAATTCAGACTCTGATAAGAATTTTAAACTAACATTTAACCCTGTCTCATATTCTTAGATTACCTTTGCCCAATCGAATATTGTGATGCAACATAAAATTAAATAATCAGTATTTTCCTCTTACCTACTTTAAATTTTAATGTCCTCTGGACAAGCAAATAATGTGCATGTGGTTTAATTATTACTTTTCTTAATTTTTATATTAGTAGTCAATGTCATTTTCATCATATATCAATCTAATGAAGTCTATGAACCTTAGAAAATCGTTAAGCACTCATTCACACAAACACACACAACTCTATCTACAATTTTAGGAGATTCACAGGTCCCTGAAGCCCATCCATGATCCATGTTCTATACCTTCATCTCAGTTCTTTATGAAAGTGTACACCAAGGAATGCTAGGATGGATCAGAGTGTTAAAGATAACTAAGTGGGAATGAGTTATATTATTTCAGCCTAAGGCAAAAATAAAATTAGGAACATTTTAGACAGCCTCCAATTTCTACAGCACAGGAGTCAAGAAAAGTTAAAAAGATAATGTTAGGTAGGATGCATATGTGAAGGGCTATGCTTTGGGGCACTGCTTCTCAGAACAGCATATTTTTCAGCATACTGTGAAGGATATTTTGCTGCATGGAGACTCCCCACCATCACCACCACCACCCATGCCTCAACAGCAGCTCTAGGAAGAGTGTGACACTCCCACAGTACCAGGGAAAGGCTTGAACCTTCAGAAAATGCCTCAGGACTCCAAGCCAAAGGCAGAAACACATGAAACTAGATGAGATGACTTGTTCATGGGCCCATACAGTGCAAAAGCTCCTTGCAAGGGCTCTGATTCTTAGAGCACAGCTTCTGCAAGCCAGAAAGCTGGTTCGTTCCCTCCACTTTCTTTCCGCCACACGCCAATGCATCATGAGGACCATTTAGAGGATATCAGAATTCCTGTGGGGATGCTGTTTTCACCGCCTAAAGCAACTCAGCTTATCTTCATGTCCACATTTATTGGGAGACCACAGAAGAATTATTCACAGTGTTTTTCCCATGCTCCCCAGTGCCAGCCCACGCTGATAGCATTTACTATGCAGAAAAAGGAATATAAATAGTTCTTTGAAGGGGGAGAAACACTTGATCATACTTACCTAAAAGTAATTTAGGAAAATTTGATGTTTCGATATTATGATAATATACTATTGATGTCGTAGTGGCAACAAATCCGATCACGGCTGGCATGAAGAGGTGGAGGTGCCGGGACTCCCGCCGTCTACGGAGAGCGGTACAGTGTCAGTGTCTACGGCTGGTGACTCCAGGCAGTCTCTCATTTTGTTTCCAACTTACACATTAAAACTCTCTCTTAGAAATAAGGTATTTAAAACACAGAATGTAGTAGTACTTGCCAAGTGAACATACAAAGGAAGACTATATAGGGAGACACACTTCCGCTAAAAGGATTCATCCTGACGTGGAAGGCTGGGTAAATGCAGCTCAACAAGAGCTTAATGCCTATAACAAAAGCACATATGTAACAACTCCCATACTGAAGGACAGATCTGTTGAAATAATTTAACACCTACAGCAAGTGAAAACAATCGACTGAATGTGAACTCTAACATACATAAAAAAGTATGTTTCTCTTTTGATAGCTTCCCTAAACTTTTCAATGATTTCTCCATTTTCATTAATTCATTGAACACATAGGTGTTTGCTAGTCAAGACACTGTATCAGATTCTGGGCGCAACAGTGAACAAGACAAGATACGGTGTCTGCGGTCACAAAATCTAGAATTTATTGAGGAGAGTAGTAGTAAATAGGACACTATAACACGTGAAGGGATGGTGAGCGAGCGCATACTCTGTTTGAGACAGAGTAAGCCTTGTGAAGGAATAGACTTCTAAACTGAGACCTTAAGAATGAGAAACTGCTACCCAGAGGAAAAAAGAGGACCATTCCAGGCAGAAGGTTCAAGGGTGTTGCAGACAATTCAGTATGGTTGCAAGGGGCCTCGGCTTCATTCTGAGGGCAACAGAGAGCTTTGGGTGGCTCAGAAACATGACAGCACAGATTTGCATGAACAACTCTCAATTCCATTTGCATTAATAATGCCATACAGTTAAACATTAAGATTTTCTCATATTACTTAAATATATTAGTACATAAATGGTATAGAGAAGAAAGTAACTAGTAACTAGAAAGAGTAAGGGAGAAAGGAACATTTGGGAAAGTCATTTCAGAGGAGGTATGGTTGACAATGGGAACTGAAATATAAAAAGGAGTCCACTAGTCAGGAAAGTGGTGGAAGAGCATTTTAAAAAGAGGGAACAGAAATGTGCAAATACATAGAAGCATAAAACAATGTAGCATGTTCAAATTTTCAAGTAGTTCCTTAAATAGAAAATCTGAGATAGGATGTATCATGAAACGCTTTGTGTGCCAAGGTAAGGAGCTGAAATCTAATCTCACAGGTGAGAAATGATAAAAATCTGAATTAAACTTTGGCAGCAGAAACATGGAGGAAATAATATATTTGAAAAATGTTAATTATTAAAATGGACAGGACTTTAATAGTGTTTAGGTCTGAGGCTGATAATGATGGAGACGTAGAAAACAATTCTCATGGTGTTTGGGTGGACGGTGGTGTGAACAAATAAGATTTTGAGCAGATTGGAGAGAGGAAGCTAATAAGTTTCAGTAGCAATGCGTACATTGTGGAAATGTCTAATAAAAATGCAAAGAAGTTGTCTAATAGGCTAGTGTATGTAGCGATTTTGAACGTTATCAGTGATAAATTTTGAATCATTAATATACACATGATAATGAAAATGTGAAACTACTACGATAACATAAAAACTGGCTTAAAAACCACCCACCATCTCCCAGAAATAGTTCAAAATAGTCAAAGAGAAAAAGTAGGAAATAAATATTTCATCAGTAGAGAAATTAGAAAATGCTTCTAATACTCCTTAATTACTGAACCAAAGAAAGAATTTTTAAAAATCACTTAGTTAATAGAAAATTTAAAAATGAGCACACTACCAATTAAAGTCTGTAAAATGTTATCAAGACCACACCCAGGATATTCAAAAAGAAATAATTATAACAAATAAATTATTCCATTAAAGAAGTTAGAAAAAAATGACAAATCATTAAGAGAAGCAATAATAAAAGATGAATGAAGATAGCAGCAGCTACTGTAAGGTTTTATATTTACTGTGGCATTTCTTTATTAGGTATTTAAGGTGTATTTTAACCATGCCAGTATTTTTATTAGGATTGCTATCATATTGTTAGTGCTCTACTTACAAAGTTAGATGGATTTTTTATTCATTTTATTCTTTTTTTATTCGTTTTTTATTTATTCATTTTTAATTTATTTATTTAAACTAGTTTCAAGATAAAATGAAAGAAAATGAAAAAAAAAAGTTATATAGATTTTGAGCAGTTGCCCTAACCCTATTCTTTCTATTATTTTTAGAGTATGATTCACAGATATCAATGATCTGGTAGAAGCATATACATCCCATTACAGCAGAAAATCTTTAGTCAGAAAATTAAGAGGAAAAGCATACATTACAGGAGGACAAAAGAATAATTTCAAAGCAAAGAAAATTATAGAAATAAAAAACAAAATGAAAATATAATAGTGAATATTTTAATATATACTTTTAGAATTTGATGGGTTAAATAATATAAAAATAATCAGTACACAGGACTTTAGTAATCCAATCAGGACACTCAAAAAAATTTTTCTCCTGCAAAGAATACATATTATTTTCTAACACTCATTAAATACTTATAAAACAATCAAATATTTTATTATCATGAAAATGTTAATAAATCCCAAAAGATATTTGTTTAACAAATTACATGCCCTAATAATAAACCTATCAAATTAGACTAAAGAGCAAAGCGAAAATGATTCCTAGACCTAGGAGAGTATCTACATCATAATCACAAATTATTTAGATAGAAATAAAAAAGAGAAAACTTATTGCAGACACCTGTGTAAAACAGATAAGAATGTTTCAAAAGAAAAAGTTAATAGCTTTAATATTTGTATTACTATAAAAAAAATCAATTATTCATTTAAGAAGTTATTTGTATTGTTTTGCTAATTATAATGAGCATTTGTGATATTTTAAGTGAAAAATGGTTCATAAAATCTTCGTTTAAATAAAAAAGAAGGAAGGAAAGATCAACAGCACCAAATGTAATAGTTATGTTAAGGAAGAAAAGCTATCCATTAAGTTGTCATTAATGTTCATTAATGACATTAATGATTCCTGTAGAAGCAGTTTCCAGAATAGGGCAAGGCAAGAGATAAAGCAAACTAAATCTTTGAGTTCAGAAGTAACTGGAAGATGACTTTTGAGAGGCTTGGATAAGAAGTGTAAGGGGAATAAGTCTACAACTAAAGATTAGGAAGGGATAGTGCAAAATCAAAGGTGTATTTCTGCTGGTTTTTAGCATGGGTCTCTTGTATCACTATCACTATTAAACAAGGTTCTGCCATTAGCGTATGTCCTCATCATTATTATTTCACCCTCTATTCTAAGTCTGATAAGAATGTTTAAAAAAAAAAAGTTAATAGCTTTAATATTTGTATTCTATAAAAAAAATCAATTATTCATTTAAGAAGTTATTTGTATTGTTTTGCTAATTATAATGAGCATTTGTGATATTTTAAGTGAAAAATGGTTCATAAAATCTTCGTTTAAATAAAAAAGAAGGAAGGAAAGATCAACAGCACCAAATGTAATAGTTATGCTAAGGAAGAAAAGCTATCCATTAAGTTGTCATTAATGTTCATTAATGACATTAATGATTCCTGTAGAAGCAGTTTCCAGAATAGGGCAAGGCAAGAGATAAAGCAAACTAAATCTTTGAGTTCAGAAGTAACTGGAAGATGACTTTTGAGAGGCTTGGATAAGAAGTGTAAGGGGAATAAGTCTACAACTAAAGATTAGGAAGGGATAGTGCAAAATCAAAGGTGTATTTCTGCTGGTTTTTAGCATGGGTCTCTTGTATCACTATCACTATTAAACAAGGTTCTGCCATTAGCGTATGTCCTCATCATTATTATTTCACCCTCTATTCTAAGTCTCTGACTAAATCTACACATCAACCACAAGGCTGGAAAGGAGTCATCCTTGCCTACGTGATGTCAAGTTTTTAGGAAGTATTAAGCTGATCAATCTTCTACTTTATATATACACATAGAAACATGTAGGGTCAGTTTATACAATAAGGTGAAAAAAAGAAGACTATAATTGTCTATGCTAATACAATATAATACAAATATGCCAAAGAGTTTTAAACAATTATCAATAATAGCCAATTAAGCTTCTAAATGCTTGAAGGCATGGCATATCTTAGAGTCTATGATATTTCTTTTTATCAGAAACTAAGATGTGCACATATATGCAAAGAAATCATAAAACATTACAAAATAGTTGGCTCCATGACAAAAACTTAAAGTTTCATTCCTTGTTAATTGCAAGAGCAAAAAATAAACAGATGTAAAGGGGCATTCTTATCATTTTGGGGACTTAAAAAAAAAACTTTAAAGGCCTTTTCATATCCACTCTTCAAAAAAACATGTACCATTTAGCATAATTACATAATCAAAATTTTCTTATTACCTGAGTTTATTTTCTGTTGCTATGTGATAAAA
>NW_006436288.1:7018583-7027637 GCF_000325575.1 Pteropus alecto
AATTCATTATATTCTAACTGCACAATACAAACTTCTTTTATAAGAATGACAAAATTCCTTCAAAAGTAGGGGTTTTATGAGAAACCCCTCAATTTGTAACTATATCCTCACTGCCTCAATTTGTAACTATATCCTCACTGGTTCTTGCATTTCTTTAAAGCCTGCCTCATCTATCTTTGCTTCTTTACAAAATAAATTGGAACATCTGAGAACTGGTATATATTTACATGTAAAAATATAGTTATTCAAGTAATATATCAGTACAGACAATCTTGCTATCTATACCTATTTTGAAAGATAAAGTAAACATCAAAGTGTTTAAAAGGACAGAATTTTTTGCCAGGGCTACATAAGTGAAAGAGTAAGGATATAGAAAGAACATCAATTAGCACAAGTCACAGAGATTTGAACTTCTGTTATCAAAGAAATTATGTAGCAAGACAAAAATATGGACAACATGCATGATTATCATAAAAAATGGGTGGCAGCAGTTGTTCCTTATAAATTACGACCAAAAAGGTCTGATTTGGTATGCTCTTAGCTATTATCCATATCAGTACATTCACTAGTATGTATAGTGTAATCACATTAACTAAGTCGAATCACTTACGAATCTGAAACTATGCCTTCTGCTATTTCACAAACATGCACAAATAGGAGAGCAAACGTAAGAATCCATCTCAGGTTATGTCCAGGAAAATGAAGCCAGGTGTTGTGATGAATTTGTACTTTTGAGCTTTGACTGCCCCATCCTAAAAAAAAAAAAAAAAGAGAGAGAGAGAGAAAAAAAAATTAAAGATATAAACAAAAAGATTAAAATTATGAAAAAACTTACAAAAGCCATATTTGGTGATGAAATACAGGACTCATTAGCTGAGTCAACTGTTAATAATATGCATATCATGTAACAAAAATGATAACTTATGACTGGGCCAGAACTATTCACCAGTGGTAGTGATATTTTCTCAAAGAAAGCTAAAGTTTTGTTCACTGACAACTTTTAAGCAGGATCAAGAACATTATAGATTCACCCTTAGCTCATTACTGAAAAGAAATTCAAGATTACTTTTTAGTAAAATTTTTATGGTTTTTCTTCAAAAGACAGAGAGTAATGTGAACTAATATACGGTGTGCTAGGAAAGGATTCCACTTTGTCTCCTTTTATCACTCTTTTTCCCCTCATTTTTCAAATATAAAAAAGTTCCACATACTTCAAGAATGAAGGTGGGTTTGTGCCTGAAATGTTGGAGGAAGGAATTTCTATATGGACAAAAGGGACCTCTGAAGCATTCTTTAAAAAGAAAATTGATTCATGTCTTAGCTTCCCAAAGAATTTCATTATTAGAAAACAAGTTATATTTAACATATTCTACTAGAATTCTTGCTATAAACTCATAGGCAAGCCCTGTGTCTTTTTTGCAACGTTATAATTTTCCTTATACCTGATTCTTCTTTGAGATTTCTTTATGAACTCTCACTAACTCAAGAAGCCAATGTCAGAGAGAACAGTCTGCATTTTTCTCCATTTCCCTTTGACAATGTTCACTCCAATTCCACTTGATTCAAATACCGTTTTTTTCAGCCTTTGTGTTTGATGATAGAGATGCAAACAGGGGTGTCACAGTCATTGCTCTCAAGAAGTTAACTGGATGTCGAAAATGAATTATTAATTGTAGAATTGTAATTTTAAAAATGGAATTCTTACTTTTGGTCAAAGGGCATTCTTAATGTCTTACAAATAATACCATATATATGACTAGTGTTTCTATAAATGGCCACTGTAGTACCAATATATTTGATGTTTGTACACTTGCTTAACATAAATAACCATGTGCCAAGAGTATGCTGGTCTCTGCATGATATGATATGCCATACAACAGAAATTCTTCGATCGCTGTTGGAATGCCAGCCTCTCAATTAATAAATTAATTAGATAGATAGATAGATAGATAGATAAATAAATAAATGCATATAAAGTATGTTTAAAGCTTTCTTTAAAGCATATCATTAAATTGTGCTAATTTTCTTCTTAAGAAAATAAGTCTGATAATTTTTTCATTTATTTTTATGAGCAAAATCACACATGGGAATATTAAACACCAAATTCAAAAGGGTGGCAAAATAGTGGTTATCTTCTGTGAAGGGACGAGAACGTAGGACGTGAGAAGAATAACAGGCTCACGAAATGGTACACAGAGGGATTCGCTTATATTCTTACTGTTAGATTCCTTAAGATGAGTAGCAGTAGGTTCAATAAATGTTTATTATAGTAGTCTCTGTCATTTTTTATATATGAAAAATATTTTATAATTTAAAACAAGTTTAAAGGTCTATTTTGGTTGTTTTGAGAACTTTACACAAATTATACATAATTGCTCTAAATAACTGAATTTTGTACATATATAAACTGTTGTACATATATAAAATAATAGGAAAAACTATACTTTTAACTCCTCCAAATATTTTGCACATGTACTCTTTCTACCTGAAATACATCCCATCACTCCTACTTTAACTTGCATGCTCTATACCCTTCAAGTCCCCAAACATACCACTCTCTATACAATCTTCTGCATCAGCCCCAAGAAGACTTAGTTGTTCTGGCAGGATAACTCTCAAGATAATTTGTTCCTATATCTGTAATTGGTCTTATAATGTGGTATACAGTAATTCTCCCTTATCCTCGGGGGATACATTTCAAGACCCTCAGTGGATGCCTGAAACCACAGATAGTAACAAACCCTTTATATACTATTTTTTTCCTGTATATATATACCTGATAAAGTTTAATATATAAATTAGGAAAAAGTAAGAGATTAACACCAATAACAATAAGACAGAACGATTTTGACAATGCACTGTAATAAAAGTTATATGAATGTGATATCTCTCTCTTAAAATGTTATCGTATTATCGTCACCGTTCCATTTAAAAGAAGCACTTTTTGGCTTCTCTTTGGTATATCAAATTGCCAGCATCACTACTCTTGCACTTTGGGGCATTTATTACATAAAATAAGGGTTACTTGAACGAAGGACTGTGATACCTCAAGAGTCAATCTGACAACCAAGGTGGCTCCTAAGTGACAAATGGTTGTGTAGCACATACATTGTAGCTATACTGGACAAAGGGATGAATCACATCCCCAGTGGGACAAATCAGGACAGCACGAGATTTTATCATGCTACTCAGAACAACGTGCGATTTAAAATTTATGAATTATTTATTTCTGGAATTTACCATTTAGTATTTTCTGACTGCAGTTGATGGCCAGTCACTGAAACTGTAGAAAGAGAAACCATGGATAAAAGAGAACTTCTGCTGTCATTTCTGGATGTGTCTGTTTCACTGGACTATTCCAGTGACTTGCCTATTCACTTGCCTATTTCAGGCAAGTACTGTGTTTTACCCAATTTCCATTCTCTTTACCTAGCACAAAGCAAGTACTCAACAAATGCTCTAGACCTATCTCATATAATTCTCTTTTCCTTCTTCTCAAAAAACTGCTACTGATACTTGAAATCCACTTCTAAGACAGCATATGACTTCTATTTTTACCTACAGTATATCACATGCCCAAAACACAAATGTTTGGAAAACACAAAATACTTGCTCATTCTTTTCTCACAGAGTTACATATCAGTTTTCATGTTGTAAAAATCAGTCAACAGTATACCAACTCTCAGCCATTAAGAAGACTTTTAAGACTCAGAAACAGAGACAAAAGCAATGGTTACCAGAAGGGAGAGGGTGGGGAGATGCGTGAAAAGGGGAAGGGGAATATAGTCAATAATAGTGTGATAACTTTGCACAGTGACAGATGATTACTAGAATTAATAAGGTGATCATATTGTAAGGTATAAAAATATCAAATCCCTATGTTGTACACCTGAAATTAATATAACCAATAGAAGATTGTATACCAACTATACTTAAATAAAAAAAAGAAAAATTTTATAAACATTAGGCAATGTAATATAGGACAATAGATTACTTACCAATAAACAATATTGGAAAAGTAATAAACAACAAGAAGACATGAGGAACCAGGTTGAGGGCATCCACAAAGCAGGGATTTTGTAAGACACCATCATAGATATTATACGAAGAAATGTTGTTACCGCAGAATGAAAGACTCATTTCTTCTTCTATGGTTTACTCTGCAATAAAGAGAAAAGAAAAAGGGCCTCTTATTACTAAATTCTCCTTCATAAAATTACAGCCTTAAAGAAGTGTTACCTTAAGTCTTCAGGACAGCCATGCAATGTTTGTGGAGTTATTCACAATTCAGAGGAGGATGCTGAGGTTCATATTGGTAGGAACTTGCCAACCAGTAGGTAGCTGGCATCCACACCCACATGTGTCTGACTAAAAACTATGTTGGTCCTCCACTGTATCGCACAGCCTCCAACCTATTTTTTTAAGAAAATATCTATTCTTATTAAAATAAGCAGCAGCTTAATATTTTAACTTCACTGGACTTTGTTTCTTCTCCATATTTATGTCACCTGGATTCTGAGTTAGATTATCAAAGGTTGGCAATAGTTTGTATAACTAAGGTAGTACCTTTTCTCACTTCCTTTTCATTGATAATTGATTTAGTAATGGTTCAAACAATATTTTTTCCTAGAAAGTAAACAGAGTGTTACACAGAAAAAAATTGGCCACAGTAGGTAAACTATTGGAGAAAACAAATTTCAAGCAAAACTTTTATAAAGCATTACATAAATAGAATAGAAAGCTTATGTGTTTACAGTCTATAAAAGCTTATACAGTATTCTTCTCATGTATTATTTCTGGTAAACCCTTCCTTTTTTTTTTTTTTTTGATAAATCATTGACATGCTCTCTAGTTCGGAACTTTTTTCATCTAAAAAAAAAGTTATACTTTTAAAAAAACTCAAGATGAGGTTATATACTTGGCAAATCTTTATTAACTATTAAAGTTCTAAACTAGATAAAAGAATTAAAAAGGACTTGAGGTTTTTTTTAAATAACAATACAATGGAAGTTATGAGTCCATAATTATATGTTAGATGTATTTCTGGTAAAGATGGAAAAACAAACTAAAAAACAAAAACTAGTAATGGAATTTTTAAGACTACTTCTTTTACTCAGTAGAGATGATAAAAGAAAACTTTAAGCCCACTTTAAATTGAAAAATATGTATAAACTGTTTTATTTATTTTAGTTGGTTTTATAATTTTATCCCAAATTATAATATTCCAATTTCCACATTTTAAAACTTGATATTTAATCATTATCATCAAGTTGGATGCTAAAAACATAATCTGAATTTGCAAAATATACACTTCATTAACTCTACATTGCCTGCATAGTATTTAATCAATCCTGAAGCCTATCAATTAACCCTTGGATAAATCTGTGTGAGTGTGGAAAGAAAATATCAGAGAAATACGACAACCTGAAAAAGTCAAAGAACATTTTCAGCCATGTACCTAATGTCTGGGAGGTGAGGTCATTAATTAATTAACTGTAAAAGTACTTATTGTTGCTGATTATGTGCTAGACACTAGGTATCCAATAGTGCAGATAACAAACAGTCCCTGTGGTCTTAGTCTATATAAATTAAACTACACTAATTCCAATAGTTCTTGGTATAATGTAAAGTTTATGATCTAAAAGTCAGAGAAATATACAATGGCATGATCACACTAAGGTGCATACTTCAGATTGGTAAAGCAAAAGCTTTAAAAGATTTCTTCCTTCTACCATAATCTCTAACCTCAAAATTTCCCCCTGGCTCCCAGCCTGTTTACTGTCTCTCATCATATCTCTCTTTGTGATTTTTCCTGTCTCCTCTTTCATCCTTTTCCCCTTGACCCTTAGCCTTCTCTGACATACATTGTGCAGGTGGCACATTCTAAAAGCCAGCTCATAGTACAACCAAACATGGATAAAAAGAGGGAAGGAGTAAATTTTGCTATAGATATGTTGAAAATTATTGTGTTTACCTGAAATTTTTTATTCAATCTGGATTTTAAACTAATTCTTAGCTCTCCATTGTCATTCACGGTTTCTCGCCCAGAACCCAGGTTAAGTTAGGAATGCTTTAGGAAGGGTATAACTGCGCTCTTGCTAAACTCTGTCACGTGCCATCCTTCAGCCCCGCCTCTTATGGATCTGCCTAGTTCAGCTAAGCACTGACAGAGGCCCCAGCATCAAGGAGGAGGGAGAGAGAAGAGAAGCCAGACAAAAAGACATGGCTTTTTTTCTCCCCACAAGCATAAACCCATGGAAAGCTGTTCAAGTGCTTATGACAGACGATAGAGCTGAAGAAGTTGACTGAATGGACTTTAAAAACAAGCATTAAAAGTGAAATTTTGATTATAGGAGTGTTCTGTAGAGCAGAAAACAGAAATATGCTTTGATGACTAAACTTATGATTTTATGGCAAGAATACTACTCTCAGTACTCTTATTCCTTGAAATACACTTTATGAGAAACTCTACTCAGGAGTTATAAAATTTGGATTCAGTTGATGAATAAAAGTAAAGTAAGTGAAAACTAGTACTCTCTCCTGTTCTTCAGCCAAAAGTATCATTTCTAATGCAGTAGCAATCCCTGAGAATTTAGCATGCTGGAAACACCTAAAGAAAACATACTAAAAGCAATATTAAAGCTTTCATTCTTATACACACTATAACTCATACTTTTATTCTGAGATTAGTCAAATTATGTTAAGATAAAGAAACATGACATTTTTAAGAACTTACTTAGGACTTTATCATTATCTAGGGCATTTTCAGGATCAGCACTTATGAAAACAAATGTAATTACTTCTTGAAGTTATTCAGCTGACGGTTCATAAAATATGAACTAAAAGATGTCTGTCTAGTTGTCTAGCTATGAATGACAAATCCAACTACGAAAATAACTAACAAAAATGACTGCTGACTTCTGTTTCAGTGCTTGATCTGAATGCAACCTTTGAAGTTCTATCGCATACCAAAGGAAATGTTGGGGCTACTCAGCAGACAAAATTCCTTAGACAAACACTCCAATGAGATTTTTTTTTTTTTAATTCCAAACTGAACAAATAAAGCAACAAATAAATACCTTGGACAATCTCTTGAAGCTGCTTCAAACCCCTATTCGTGCACTTGTGCTATCTCCTAATGAACACCGGCTTCCTAAACTCTCTTCAGTGTAAATTTCAAACCGGGACGCAAAACTCCTAAAAAGCAAAGAGTAACAAAAACTGAGCAGATAGAAAGCTATTTAATGAACAATACAGGAAACGTCTAAGAGGAAAAAAATTTAGTAATAATTCCTTGTACTATCTCCAGTTGGTTTAAGAAGGAGCCGGCAGAGTTTTGCAAGGAAAGCTGAAAACCTGATCCCCATGCCCTCTCATTCCCGGCTGGGGCCCGGTCCCTTAATCCTAGAAATAGCCACCACGAAGGCAAAGCGCTGCGAGAGTGCGCGGACGCCTTTTGGATGCCGAAATGTTATCTTCAAATCGACAGCTTACAGTTATTCTTAAAATTTTTAAATGATATTGATGTAAAAGACACGGACTCACTTACTCCGAAGGCAGAGTTTTCCTCCCCTAGCCGAAGCATGCAGGGCGCCGGAGTGGATTATTCGGAGTGGATTATTTTTAGGGTAGTGGGAGATCAGCTGCTGCCTCCTATCGAGTTTCTAAATTGCACAAACTGCTCTGGGCTGGGGCGGACGCAGCGACTCCGAGGCAGGAAACTGGGAAGAAGCCCCGAGCGCAGCGCCTGGGATTGAAGACCCTCCCCACCCCCGCTCGGCCCAGCTTTCCGCATGGGAGCGGCAAACTTGGGGCGCGCAGTGCAGAGATTTTACAAACGCAAGGAATATGCGTCCCCCAAACTTCATTAGACGCCGAAACGCATGATTCAACGATTCACCGGAGTCAGTTTTTTAAAACGTCGAAACACTTGCACTTGTAATTTTTCCCCCCGGGCTCTATGCCTTTTTATTAACCGCATAAGGAAACAGATTTAGGGGTGTCACCATTTTTCCCCTAAGCAGACCCGAGAAATGAAGGGCTCATTCCAGACAGAGGAACTGCCTGCCGGGCTGTGTTAGATCATGAGAATGTCTCACAGGAGCAAGGCACACTCAAGCCCAATAACTGCTCCAGCGACCTGGAAAACTTGGTTACTCCTCGGGACCAGTCGCCCAGCTGCCGCAACTCAACTCTCGTCCTGGCTCCCCAAAAGCGGGACAAAAAGCATCCCCCCTCCACTATTGCTCTCTACCAAAGAGATCATTTATTCTCAAGAAGATAACGTTTTTTAAAATACACTCACCCCACAACCCCACAAGGACGCAAGCCGTAAATTTTGTTCCAGACAACCTTCTTTAATTAACACTTGATTTTTCTCAGGGGCCAGTGCTCAGTCAGCTTGGAAGAACCATTGTTTTTTCAGCAACTGTCCTAATCTGATAAAGGATGGCCAAGCAGTCCGAGGCTGGTGCCTCTGTAGTTCAGTGCGCAACCCCCCAAGGGGCACCGCTGCAGGAGCGCCGGCACCGGAAGCAGGTCCCTGGACCTGAATTGTAAATCCCGAACTTCGGCGCCCTCCCGGCCTTTTCCACTGATTCCCGCCATGCAAGCCCGGAGGGATTTCCCCATGGGCGCCTCACTCTGGGAAGGTCGCTGCTTCCCGGATGGGTGCGGGGCCTCAGCTAAAGACTGAAGCTTGAACCCCCGGCCGCTAGGGCACCCTGGAGGGTCCCGAAGACTCTCACCCTGCGGCCTTTAAAAACTTGCAATTGCACTCTAGAGCTATTTGGCGCGACGCAGGCGCGGGAAGAAAAGCGTTCTTCAAGGATGAGGATCCGAGTACTATTGTGGGTAGAACCAGGGTAGACTCCGTGAACAGGCTGGAAGCGGCACCAGAGGCTTTCCAGGGCGTCTGGGGGGAGAGAGAATTGGAAATAAGGGGTGCAGATAATTCCTAGATGTAGGCTCTGAGTGTGCCGACACAAAATCAAATTGACTTTGAGATTTAATGGATATATATATATATGTATATATGTGTGTGTGTGTATATAT
>NW_006436288.1:7027667-7055443 GCF_000325575.1 Pteropus alecto
AACCATTAGTAAGATCAGAATGATAAAGTCATGGTTATTGCAGAAACTTCGGAAGTTATGAAAAACTATGAAACACCAATGAGCCCCCAAACCAATAAAACTACTGAAAACATTTTGTTATATTTTAACAAAAACAAGCCATATAGTGCAGTGATTAAAAACATGGACATGGGAGCCAGCCTGCTATCAAATCCTGCTATCCCACCTGTTAGCTCAAATTTCAGACACGTTGCTTAATCACTCTGTGTATCAGTTTTCTCAACCATTCGATGGGACAAATTAAAAAAAAAAAATGCTTCATAGGTTTGATGTGAGGGTAAGTCAGATAATCCCTTTGAAATTCTGAGAGGGTGCCTATCCGTTCAGTAAAAGCTAATAGTACATTCTGGTTATTATTTTTTTTTCTAAGCATATTTTATATTGTTGGCAGTCACAAAACAGTTTGACTCCTCACAGTATCTTTTAAAACGATTATTTCCCAATGGTATTTTTAAATCTTAATAAAAATGGCTGCATAGTATTCCATGGTGACTAGAGCATAATTTTAAATTCATTTTCTTATTGTTAAGTGTAGAATTGCCAAATTTTCACTATCATATTTAATCTTATGATGAACTATTTTTATAAACTTTTTTACGTAGCAGATAATTTTTTTAAGATACATTCTCTGAAAAGTAATTACAGAGTCAAAAGTTAGGTTGGATTCAAAATGCAAAATTACTTTTCTAAAACGTTTGTATTAACTTCCTCCAAGTTGTATGAAATGACCTATTGTAACAGAGTGAAATGCTCTCTTACTCCATCTTCTTCAAGTCTTTTTTGTTCCCTTGGCATTTAGATTAATAGCCTCTTGCATATAGACATGCTAATTATTATAGGAATTCTGCTTTCTGCTTGAGTTTTACAAAAACAGCCCTAGAAAGTGCCCCTCCCAAGGAGATAAGGGAAGTATGCATTGTTTATAAAAGATTTGCAGAAACCTCATGCCTGAACTCACAACAACTAGGGTTAACAGACTAAGCACAATCTTCCTCAGCCCCCTGTGGAAGCCCAGATGTCTATAGTCGGTGGTCAATCACCTCTTGCCCCTCTTGTTTCCTCCTTCTCTTGCGATAAAAGAAGGTTGAGCTCTTAATAGGAGATGGATATTAATCTTGGTTCATATATATGACAAATATTTTTCTTATTTATCATTTTAGAAAATGATAGTGGTTCTGCCTTTATAAAAAAATAATTGTTTTCATACATTTTATAAATGTATGAAATGTATAGAGATTATTTTTAGCTCTCCCACTGGCCACAGAGGTCAGTGATGAGTCAGACCTCCAGGGTCTCTGCCTTCATCATGCTTCCCTCTAAGGCAAATTTGGTGTTTTTTATCTTGCATTTTATTCCAATGCTTTAGTTAATAGATATTAACCTTCATTTACATTTGTTTAAAGAGTTTTTTTATTTGATTCTGATTTTTTTTGACATATGCCATGAGATGAAAACCTAAGTTAATATATTATTCATTACAACCAACACCATTTATTGAATAACTTTTTCTTCTGCCCTGACGTGTAACACCACTTTTGTCATATACAGCATATAACTATTTTATAATAAGACTTGTTTCTGGGCTACCTATTCTGTTCTATTGATCTGTTTTTTAAATTTTGCTATGCTATTACTATGATCAGGTATATTTAATTATTATAGCTTTAAAATATATTTTAACTCTAGGAGTGTGGGTCCCTTTTTTATTCTTTATAAAATTTTCTTAGTTATTCTTCTTTAGGAATTTTATTGGAATTTCATTAAATTTAGTAAGTAATTTATAAAGAAATATTATATTTTTAGTGTTCTGTCTTTCCATCCAGAAACATGGTTTCTCATTTATCTGTTTTCTTTTTAGCTTAATATTACATTTTTATAGGTCTGTACATTTCTCGGAATGATCAATCATATGAATTTTATATTCTTGTTTTCATGTGTTGTGAGGCTATTAAAAATGCACTAGTTGTTTATTTTTTTTGCAAATTATATATTTATTTTATATTCAACTATTTGCTAAGTTTTCTCAATAATCCCAGTATTTTTACCATGTTACCTTGAATTTCCAGAAAATATGATTTTATCTGGAAATAGTGATACACTTGTGTGCATGTTTGTGTTTTCTCCCTCATTCTCAAATCCCACATGCTGATACCCGAATGGAATGGCCTTAGGTGGTGTCGCCTTTGTAAGGAAATTGGGTTTAGATGATGTAATGAGGGTAGAGCCCCCATGATGGGATTTATGTTCATTTAAGAAGATACTAGAGCTCTCTCTCTTTGTGCTCTCCACCAAGTAAGGACACAGCAAGAAGGTAGATACTGGCAAACCCTCACCAGTAACCAAATCTGCTGGTCCCTTGGTCTCCAACTTCCCAGCCTCCAGCACGGTGAGAGGTAAATGTTTGTTGTTTAAGCCACTCAGTTTTTGGCAATTTGTTACAGCAGCCCAAACTAACTAAGACGATTTGCTCTCCCCTTTCAAATACAGCATATTTGTATTTTATTTTGAATTTCACCAACTCTAAATTCCCGAATGGTGTTAAACTATAAAAGGAGGAAAAACATCCTTTTTTTAAAAAATTAGAAATATATACAGTATATTTTAAAATCAACTTAAAGTTAGTTTTCATAAAATAAAATCATCCATTATACATGTAAAATCCGAAATGTTTGATATAATTATGATCCCAAAAGGATATATACTATTTCTATCTCCCCAGGAAGTTTTTTTGTGCCACTGACTATTCACTCTTATCTTTACCCACCTACGGTAACCACTGATGTGAGGTCTGTCACTAGAGATTAGTTTTGACTATTCAGAAATGTCATATAAAGGTGGTTATACATTACATACACTTTTGTGGTCTAGTTTCTTTGGTTAAGCATAATATTTTTGAGATTCATTCATGTTGCATGTATCAGTAATTTTTTTTTTTTTTTTATCGCTGAGAACTTTGTTGTATGAATATTCCACAATTTGTTTGTTCATTCACCATAGATATACATTTGAATTATTTCTAGTTTTTGATAATGGTAAATACAGCTTCAATGAAAGTTTTGTAAATGTAGTTTTCATTTCTCTTAAGTAAATACCAAGCAGTGGATTTGCCGGCTTACATGGTTACTATACATTAACTTTACAAAAATTGCCAAAATGTTCTCCATAGTGATTGAAACATTTTACATTTTTTTCCACAAAAGTATGAGAGTTTGTTGTTCCCCAGTCTTGCTAATATTTAATATTGTCAATTGAAAAATTTTTAATCCTATTAGCTGTGGACTGGTTTCTGATTGTGGTTTTAATTTGCATCTCTCTTATGACTAAGAATTTTGAGAATAAATTTTCATGAGTTTATTGGTCATTCATATATCTTCTTGTGGTACGCATAACTCTAAGATGACTCCTCTGAACTTCTTCCCAGTGTTACTCATATAATTACGTTATGTTACGTAGCAAAAGGGATTTTTCAGATGTAATTAGGATTACAAATCAGTTGACTTTTAAATAGATAGATTATCCAGGTGGGCTTAATTTAATCTTATAAGCCCTTTAAAAGTAGAATGTTTTCTTAGGCTGGTAGAAGTCAAATAGATTTGAAAAATGAGAAGAATTTGATGTGAGGAAAATTCTCTTTG
This sequence comes from Pteropus alecto, assembly GCF_000325575.1. Classification (NCBI taxonomy): domain Eukaryota; kingdom Metazoa; phylum Chordata; class Mammalia; order Chiroptera; family Pteropodidae; genus Pteropus; species Pteropus alecto. The sequence continues at coordinate 7,031,342 of NW_006436288.1, forward strand.
CTCATATGAAGAAGGCCACAGGATAAGGACTTCAGAGTGGCTTCTAGAAGCTGAGCACAGTCCTCGGACAATAGCCAGCAATAAAATGAGGACTTCATTCTCACAACCATGAGGAATTGAATTCTGACAACAACCTGAATGAGCTTAGAAGTGAATTCTTTCCCAGAGCCCAGTCAAGCCAACATCTTGATTTTATGGCTTGAAAGACCCTAAACAAAGCACCCAGTTGAGCCCACGTAGAATTCTGACCTTCAGAAATGTGAGATAATAAATGGGTATTTTTATAAGCCACTCAGCAACAAGTTATGTCATAAAGGAAAACTAATACACTTCTTTCATGAAGTGTCTGTTCAAACTTTTGCCCATTTTTTTTTGACTTGCTTATTATTGACTTGTAACTTTTAAAAATATTTTTTAGATATGTCAGTTGTTGGCTACACATACTGAGAATATTTTCTGCCAGTTGGTGGCTTGCTTTTATTTTTTAATGGTGTTTTTAAAATGGTCTAATTTTGATTGTCTAATTATCAATTTTTGTTTGTTTGCTTACTAGTTAATGCTTTGACTTTTTTCTCTAAGAAATCTTTGTCAACCTGTCTTTCTCTATTCTGGCTGCTGTAACATAGACTGGATAGCCTATAAACAATAGGAACTTATTTCTAACAGTTCTAGAGGCTCAAAGTTTAAGATCAGGGTGTCAGCATGGTCAGGCAAGGGCCTGCTTCTGGGTCACAGACTTCTTTTTGTGTCCTCACATGGCAGAATGGCCTAGGGAAATAGAAAAAGAAGAAAAGAAGATCTGCAGAGAGCAAAGACTAGAGACAGGAAAGAGTCAGGATGGTTTTTTGGTTCCGTAATCTAAACCGACAGAATTCCTCTTCTCAGATTCCTTAAATTGTCCCCGGATCCCTGTGAATTCTTCATTTTGCTTAAGCTAACCAGAGAGAGACTCTGCTGTCTGTGATGTGAAGTAAAGGTCCTAATGCACCTAAAACTCACTGTGTCTAGTTAATCTTAGTGTTCCCACCACACTCCTTCCTCTGAGTTCCTATGTCTGTTCGTATTGCCACACACCCTATACTCATACAATTTTGACGCTTCTGAATCAACTCTCCAACATACACATTGAATTGATCATAAATCAGGTTTGCCTCATAGGTTACCTACCACTTCTCTCTTCTCCCCTATCCCACTGCTTTTGCTTTGGTTCATGCTCTTATTGCTTTTTGCTGAGATTGTTTTGATATCTCCAAACTGGTGTTTCTGTGACTGAACTTTCCTCCTCTACCTTTCTTCCACAATTTCCAGACATATCTTTGTAAACACACATGTGATCATGTCATTCCTCACCAATCCCTCAAAGTGCGGTCCACCAATGACCTACACTAGAATCTGCCTGCGGGTTTTGTTAAAAATATAGATTCCTAGGCCCAACTCTGCCCAGACCTACTGAATCAAGAGAAGGGACCCTCCAATGAGAAATCAATAGATTTTTACAAGTATCCTAGATGTTTCTGAACACTAATAAATTTTGAGAAAGAATGACCTACTCAATAAAAACCCAATGCTTTGATTTGCACTCTAATTTTCCCAGTCATATTTTTGAATATCATCCAAATACTTTGTGCTCTAGGCACACTGCACACCCACTATTCATAAATAAATCATACTTTTTTAATATCTTCTAGGTCTTCACCCATGCTTTTGCTCCACTTGTCTGAAACGTTCTTCTCTTCTTTATCCTGCTATTGAACATAGCTTGTTAATTATATTCTTTATGCTCCATAATTGCTGGTGCTTATATTTTTTATTGAACTATACTTATATTATATGTATTTATGTGTCTTTCTTTCCATGAGGCTTTGAACTTTTTGAAAGCTATGACTATGTTTTCTTTAACTCTGTAGCTTCCAATATCTACTGCACTCTCTAGCAAACAACAGACAATCAACAAATATGGTTGAATGAAATCTGAGTTTTCTAGTAATTGTGAATTTTTTTGCGGGGGAGAGGGGCCTTGCCTGGCTCTAACTAGCCTTTTCTGGGCCTAATATTATTATTTTTAGCCCTGAAGTAGAAGGCTCCTCCAAATTGGAGGGTTTCTCATATGAGGTGGGCCATAGTAAACACCAAAGTTTAGGTGCATGTCTATGAACAATAAGAGTCATCAAGAAGGAATAGCATCCACTTGCCCACTGGGATTTTTACCTAAAGCACATCCATGACACTGTCTTTTCATTGGTTTGGTAGTAAATCTTAATGATCATAACTTCATGAGCTCTGATTTATTCGAATTTGCTCAGGCAAATATAGATACGCTATTTATCTTAGTACAAATTCTATATTGATTTAGTAAAACAGGAAAAAAAAGAAAAATGTTACATAAATGATATCAAGTATCGAAAATACTGTAGATAGAGAATGAGACAGAGATCTCAAGTTTTATTTAAAATAAAAGGGACTGGGCTGGCACTCACATATTTCAAATTTGGTAAAGACATGATTGTTGGTAAATCTAAATATCTTCACAATTAATGATTCATACTTATGTTATTAGTTAAAATATTTCAGGAAAATATACATTTTTATTCAAACTAAAATAGTAAAACTATTTTTATTTAAATTTATTTAAAAATAAATTTTAGATCTTGCTAATTTGAGAATTGTAATAATTTTGATTAAATTATTTACATTTGAAGTATTTCTGACAAGAGCTAATCAGATTTATATTGTAAACATTTCAAGGATATTAATTACAGGAGTCAAAAAGTAAACCGCTTTACATATATAAAAAGAAACTTATTAATACTTAAAATAATATAAGTATTTCTTATATAATCCTTTATATAAACATCCAGAGATCCTATATTAAATTAACTAGCATTAGTTAAAGGTCACTTAATTGCTTTACCTTTATGAGCTCTATTTTTAGTTATTTGTATTAAAATTGGTCTTATCTTTACAATTTTTTAATTTTCAAGAAATTGGTAGGTGAAATTCTAAAATTAATTTCTCGTTAATGTTGTATAGTATATCAGATTTGCCCAAATCTTTAAAAGCATATTTAAATATGTCTAATTGTTACACTTTTGTAAATTCATCTAGGTAGAGCTATGTGTCACTTAATGAAGATGGTATGTTCAGAGAAATACATTGTTAGAAATGCATTGTTAGGTGATTTTGTCATTGTGCAAACATCATAGAGTGCACTTCCACAAGCCTAGGTATAGCCACTACTTCCACCACTAGGTATAGCCTACTACTGTAATTATATAAAAGTGCTGTACTTTTATAGGACTAGCAGCATAGTAGGTTTGTTTATATCAGCATCACCAAAACACATGAAGAATTGGAGTGTAAGCCCTGACAGTTGGCTTTTCTTTTTGTAATGCCAGTATTTGACAAGCCTTGATTGCTGAAGAATTCACTTCAAAGACCCATCCTGTTAAAATTAGGCTATCTCTAATAAACACATTGACACCCACTGGATTCAATAAAGAGCCAGGCTATCTCCCTGACTGAGGCTCCTTTGTTTTAAATCTTGATTGATTTCTGTAACTGACCATTTGGACTACTTGTTTTATCTCTTCTGGTGCTTTAAATTCCCGCTCTTATGTTTTAAGTTCACCAATAAAGACTGAACCCTTGAAACCCTAGGGCCCCATCCTCAACCCCAGAAAAAGCAGAACCTTGGCTCTGCTTCTCTCCCGCCCCCTACCTTGTAGTGCACCTCCTGGCACCCTGCATGCTTCAGGGCCTATAAGTAATAAACTCTTTTTTATTTCAAAGTTTCTTGGTGGTTATTGCCATAGAGTGTCTTGTGATTATAATAAGAACCACAAGAGTCAGTCCAGTTATAAGACTGGTTTAGAAAAGGGAGTTGTCTGTGGGAAGCGCCCTGGACCCAAATGAAGGCCCCCAGGCATTTCTAGAAGATAGCATTACTATTCCTAGACAGTAATGCTTTGGGCTATGACTGCCCCCACATCACTAGGCAATAGGAATTTTTCAGTTCCATTATAGCTTCATGGACAGTTTAATCCAAAGAAGTCAACCCAGATCAAAATACTGTCTTATGTTTCTTGTTTTATGTATCAACTTAAAAATACATACAAATTTTGCACTTTATCTTATAACCCCACCACCACCATCACTAACAAGCCATACTCATTTTCTAAAACAGTATTTCCCACTAACCCATGGCAACCTTCATGGAGAACTTGATATTCTCCTGCCCTTAAGTCTTTTTAAAGTGAGAACAAAGATTCAGGTGAAGAGAAATGCAGAGGTTATAAGCATTGAGCTGTGTTCTTTGAAAGATATCATTAAGATATTTGTAGTTGTGATCCCAATAGGATTTTGAGTCAGTTATATTATTTTTAAAGAAATGAACTTCATTTCAAATCATACTATAGTTAACATAAGCTGAGAAACAGAATCTAAAGATCAGTTTCTCCAAAGATGATTTATAGGAATGAAGGATATTCAGAATGTTTATGCAAAACAAAAAGTATAAATAAGATCTCTATTCCCATTACTATGCATTTTACATATCTGGAAATACAGACTCATACACATACATTTAATACTGAATATTCAAAAGTTCCTATTCTGGATGTGAATACAGATTAACTAACTTCCTTATGAAATACTATAAAGGAACATAAGGTTAGAGTCAAAATTTAAAAAAAAAAAAAAAGAACATGATGTTGTTCCTGGAACAGCAGATCACAGAGGCTAATCTGGGAAACAGATCCTGAGGTCATTTAATAAACTTAGATAAGCTCTAAAAATTACATTGGGCCAGTCACGTAATAACTATTTTTTTTATTCTTTTGCAAATATGAACCATTTAAAGAGTGCATTTCCTTTTTTTACGATTCATTTGGGAAAAAAGATAGGTCTTAAGCCAAAAAAAAAATGTATAATTCATTAAATCTTGATGAAAATGAGGTCCTGAAAATCAACAGGTTGATGTTCTTGGTTCCGCCAGCCTCACAGAGCATTTGTTTCTTGAAACAAAGAGTATTAAGGCTTGGATTAACTTATTCTTTCAATAAATATTTATTGACTGTCTACTATGTATCTCACACGTGATAAAAGAAAATAGCATTAAACAAGGTAGACATACCTCCTGTCTTTCTAGAACTTTAAGTCTAGAAAGAAAGAAAAGCACTAAGTAAATAACAAGAAACACCTTTTAAAATAAAATTGTGATACATACTACAAGGAGAAAGTACAGAATATAATAAGAGCATAGTATTGCCAGACCAGATCTTGTCAAGGAAAGTTTTCTATGGAAATGACATTTAAGCCGCAGCTTAGTGGATGAGGAGCAGCCAGGTGAAAGATAAGTAAGACTAGGAAAGATAATCGTGTTCTAGGTCAAGAGAACTGTGCAAAGGCCCTGCAGTAGGAAGGGCTGCATGTCTTTGAGAGACCAGTAGAAGATCGCTAGCTAAAGTATGGTAAATGAAAAGGAGTGAGATAAGATGGGGCAGAACAAGTAAGGCCTTAGAACGTCACAGCAAAAATTTAAAATTTTATTCCAACAAAAATTTAAAATTTTATTCTAGTATCAATAGGAAACCAGCCAGCAGGTAAACATTTAGATTGTTTCCTTAGAGAGAGAGAGAGAGAGAGAGAGAGAGATCTTTTATAATCACCTACTTCCTTGCACTGAATTATTTTTCAATGCTTTATTTAGACTTCAAGACTTAAGTGGTAGAAATATCTTTATTTCTCATGCTGTATATTAACATGTTATATATATGTTGCTTTGCAAAAGCAATGCATATGAGCAAATTACTATTACTGTAACCTTCAGCATTATGATTTTTCTCTTGTACATTTTGTTGATTTATTAAATATATTAACTAAGGTAATGCTAGTTTCTCTGTCAGAAACCCCAAAAGTTTATTTCTTATTTATCTTATAGTTGCACTTATTCAACTCCGTTTTGCTGCTCTCAAGTCCTTTAACTCTCCAGAAAGTGAGGGAGGACTGCCCCGTGTGTGTCTAGAAACTTTGAGCTCTATTGTCTTAAGGTCTCAAGTAAGATTTTCACTTTAACACTTTATTACGCATTATTTCAGTCTTTTTAGTGTTTAGAGTATAAGAGGAACAGTTCAGCCTTTTGGGTATTTTTATACAAGATTAAAATAAGATAAAGTGAAAACCCTTGGCAAACCATACAAATTAAAGATATTCGTTTATTTGGTGTTTATTTATTATAAATACTTGTTATATTGAAAAGATCACTTCTCAAAATAAAATGTTTTATTTATGAAATATAATAGGTTTAATTTATTTGGGGCCTTCCTGTACTAAGTACCTAGTCAAGACTTCATGGTTTAAATTTGCCAAGGAAAGTAAAAAGCATTAAAAAAAATTTAACTTCACTTAAAACATTTTCCATAATTCTTTTCTTTCTTTCTCTCCCATTTTTTGTTTCTGTGGAAAAACACCAAAGAAAATATTTCAAGTAGTTATTTTAGAAGACAAAGAGAAAGTAAAATGGAGTGAACCCTCTCTTTGGAAACACAGGAAATAATACCATGAACATAATTCACATTTGAAAATTGACCTATTAATTATAAAGATCAAGAGCTAATATCTCTTCTCATTAGAAAGCAAAAACAATAACAACAATAAAACTTAGTCAAAGAATAGGAAAATACACAAAACTTTAAGAAAAGATTTACTTCAAGAGAGACAGAAGATGAGATATTATTAAAATTAGGAATTCTGAAGGGAAAGGGAACAAATGTGCAAACAAATTTTACAGTGCAGGGAATTTCTTTTTAACAAGAAGAAGAAAAAAATAACATGTTATGCATTTTACACATTTTAGTGGTGAAATAAAAATAGAGTAAACATAACTAAATCCATGCAGTCCAGAAGATTATAAAAATAACCATTAAGGGGTAAAAAAGTTATCTGTACTCCTACTTGTGTATATGTGTTATATGCTGTTGAGTCAGCTCCAACTCCGGGATCAGACTCCATCCCAAATGAGTAATGTCCAAAACATCCTGTCCTCAACAGCTCTGCTCAGCTCCTGCAGACTCAGGCCTATGGCTTCTTTTATGGAGTCATTCCAGCTCATATTTGGTCTTCTTTTCTTGCTCCTTTCCATTTTTCTCAGCATTATTGTCTTTCCAGTCAACCCTACCTTCTTGTGATGTGCCGAGGTATGACAGCTTTAGTTTTGTCATTTTTGTCCCCAGTGATGTTTCATTCAGGCTTAATTTGCTCTAGGACCCACCTGTTCGCCTTTCTGGTAGTCCAGAGTATCTGTAGAGCTCTCTTCTATCACTATATTTCAAATAAATAATTTTTTTCCCTATCAGTGTTTTTCACTGTCCAATTTTCACATCTGTACATAGAAATTGGGAATACAAAGGTAGGGATTAGCCTTGGTCTCTAATAACAGATCTTTGCTCATAATGATCTTTCCTAATTTTCCCATTGCTGCCCTTCCAAGTCAATCTTCTCTTGATTCTTGGCTGCAGTCTCCACTTGAATTAATGACTGAACCAAGGTAAGCAAAATCTTTTACAATTTCAATGTCTCCATTGTCTATATTGAACTTGGGTATTTCTTAGGTAGCCATAATTTTTGCCTTCTTGATCTTCAAATGCACTCCTGCTTTGGCACTTTCTTTTTTCACTTTCATCAGTTGTTTCAAATCATTGCTACTTTCTGCCAGTAAGATGATGTCATCTGCATATCTTAAATTATTGATATTTCTTTCACCAATTTTCACTTCTCCTTCTTCTGAGTCTAGCCCAGTTTTTTGTATGATATGTTCTGTGTACAGATTAAACCAATAGGGATATAAAATGCATCATTGAGTGACATGTTTGCTTATAGGAAACCATTCTATCTCTCCATATTCTGTCCTGACAATGGTTTCCTGTCCACAATACGGGTTATGCATCAGGACGGTCAAGTGCTAAGGCAATCTCATTTCTTTCAGAGCAACCCATAGCTTTTCATGATCATCACAATCAAAGGCTTTAATGGAACCAATAAAATAGACTAACCTGAAATTTTTTGGAGCATTCCAGTACCCAATGAACGTTTGCAATTAGATTTCAAATGCCTCTTCCTTTTCTGAATCCAGCTCAAACATCTGCATTTCTTGCTCCACATAAGGTAGAAGTGTTGTTGTATCACCTTGAGTGTCACGTCACTTGCGTGGGATATTAGAGCAATGGTACTATAGTTAACTGCACTCCTTGGCATCTTCTTTTTTGAAGATTGTGATGTATGTTGAAAGTTTCCAAGCTTTAGGCCATTGTTTCGTTTTCCGTATTTGTTGACATATTCTTGTTAGAATTTTGACAGATTCGGTCTTTGTGGTTTGAAATAATTCTATTGGTATCCCCTCGACCCCTGGCAATTTATTTCTTCCCAGTGTTTTCAGGGCAACTTTCACTTCACTTTCTAGAATTACAGGTTCTTCCTCATAGAAATCTTCAAAGGTATCTGTCATCTTTTTATTTCTTCTGTGTAGATTTTCAGTGTGTTTTTTCTACCTTCCCTTTATTTTCTCCAGGTCAGATAATGTGCTTCTTTATTGGTTGTTCAGTATTCCTAGTCTAGGTTTGAACTTCCCTTTTATTTCTTGACTCTTCTGGTACAGATTTCTTGGTTTTCCTTTTTTGTTGTTTTTTTCTATCTCTTTTCATTGACTGTTGTAATAGTTCTCTACTTTTATGTGCTAGTCACCAAAAAACTATGCTTAGGATTCTAATCTTACTTTTATCACATTTTAGTTTTGCCTCTCACCCGTCTTTAACAATTTTTAGTGTTTCTTCCGTCATCCATCTCAATTTTACTTTCCTTTTTACTTTCAGCATTATATTTTTGCATTCTTCCCTAATGATATTTCTAGTTTCAGTCCCCAGTTCTTCTAGTTCTTGGTCAGTTAAATTTAACTCAGTGTCTATGGGAGGTCAATTAAGTTTAACAACGCAAATCTGGTTTTTATGTGGACTTTAAATCCATCAGGAATGTTATTACGTTATATTTTGGCACTGTGATTCTTTTAGTGTTCTTCAATTTTATTCTATGTTTGATATTAACAATTCGTGGTCAGTACCACAATCTGCTCCTGGTCTTGTTTTGGCAGAGAGAATACAGCTTCTCCACCTCCTGCTTCCAATTACATAGTCTATTTGATTTCTATATTGGCCATCTGGTTATGTCCATGCATACAATCGTCTGTTTAGTTGTTTGAAGCATGTGTTTGTGACGGACAAGTTGTTGGCTTACTCCTACTTACTACTCAAGAAATATAACCCCCAAATTTTCCCAAATAAATTTAAGAATATCCAGTGTCTCAAACAAGTTCTAATAATACTCTGTTGACTCCTAGCGGGGAACCTACCATTCTTATTATCTCCTGGTCCAGATCACTGAGATAATGTGTCTAATTGCACCTAAGTTAAGAGTGGCAGCTATGCTATGGTTACTCATAGACAGTAAAACTGCCCAGACACTGCTCTACAGGCAGTACCACTGATAATGCCAAGTAGCCTGAAACTGGAGATTCTGGTCTCCAGTTACAGGTTCTGATGTCTTATACCCAGAGAGTAGAAGGCACTGAAACCAGCACTTTATCATTACCTATACCACCAATGCAGTTGTTGTCTACATTGCTAACATTCTTTGCCTGTGTCACCAATGCCACCACTTTCAGGATAACTCTGTGTCTCTTAGAGGTTGTAGCACAATAGCTCTTAGAGATTTTGCTTACTTTTTCATTGCAGCTTCTTTGCTCTTGGGTTGATAACGGCTAGGCTGATTGATAATCTAAGTGACAATTGCAAATACACTCCCTTCGAACAATAATATATTGGGCTTGACCTAACTTCTGTACTTCTGCTTTCTCTTATTTAGAAAGAATGCTTTCTTGGTAGGAAAAGACCCTTATGCTGCCCACTCCCAGTCTTCCAGACTTACATAGAATTCTATCCTAGGATGCAAGGTGAGATACTTGTGACATTTGCTTGAGTTTTCTCCAACTCCTAAGGAATGAGAAACTAATATTATGAAAGAACTGAATAGTTGATAATGTTTATAGCATAATCTCTGTAAGAAACTGTATACAACTATCATTTATAATGTGAATAGAGGTCGTGTCAACAAATCCTTTTTCTGTCTTTAAAGAGTTAAAGAAGTCTTCCTGACAGAATGGCAGGCCCCACATGATCATGACTATTACAAGTCTGCTGGCCAAACTGGGCAGAATTGGCATACAACAGCTTTCATAAATAGTCTTGAACCTTTTATTTAACTTTTCTATGTGTTACACTAATACCAACCTAGAATGTTTCAGTACAGATACTTGCATTTGAAAAAATCAAAATAATACTTAATACTTTGGAAATATAGTATCAGTTCTACAGTTTACATTTGAATCATTAAAGTTTTCTTTGCTGGAAGCCTAAATTCTCGCACAGCTTTATTTGGGCTGTTATCTTATAAGACAATGTTAAGAGGGGCATTATTGTGTCAGTACTTTTAGGAAAGTACTAAAGAAAAAAATCAGAACTCCACATTTTAGTCCCATTTCCTGTCATATATTCAGCATATGGGGATTTTTTAGTTTTAGGGGGATAGAACGAAAACTAAGGAAAGTTGTGTTTTAGTTGTTTATCCAGCTACCTCACACATCTCATATCATTTTCTAAGAAAAGAGTAAAAAAGAGAATTTCCTATCAATTCTTTTCATGCTGCAGAAATAAAATACATCTGTAGGCCACAGAGCACACAAATATACTCACCTCCTTTCCGGGTTACAGTGGCGACATGTTCTTCCTGTTTATCTCTCTTGAGGATATCAACTTTTCCACACTTCAGTTCCTGGAACTCTTTGATCTCACAGATTTCTTAATACCCTCTCTCCAACTTTTCTCCATCACCGATCTTAACAATGAGGGACCATTTAGTGTCCACGCAAGACTACTGGGGTCCAAACCAAGAATGGAAGGGCAAGAAGCTTACTTTCAGTTCTAATTTGAAGTTCTTTCCACACTAAACTTATTTGAAAGAAAGAAGAGACAGAATATCAAAAATTGAAGGATTAAATAAGCAGAAAACCAAAATAGGAGTAAGAAGAGCCCTTTCACAGACACAGCCCAAAGTCTTTAACCAGACTTATGTATAAATGTGTGCTGCCATGCGAGGTGCTACGGGAGGGATGTAGATAGAAAATTAGATAAGCTAATACCTGGACTGGGTTTTAATCCTAGTATAGGAAAGGAGATTCATGTTTAGAATTGAAATCTCACTTAAAGACCTTTCTTGGAGGATTTATTCCCTTAATGTAAAGATGAACTAACAAGGAAAAAAAAAAATGGCTAAGCAACCCAGGGAGCTCCCCTTGGCTTGTACTTTGGGTGAAAACGATTCTTAATTGAGAAATCAGTTCCTTTGGCCTGTAATTTTTCAGAATAGAAACCCACACGGTATCAGAGAATCTTCAAACTCAGAAGCAAACATAAATTTTGTTCCTCGCCAGTTACACTCTTAAGTGCCTGGCAGAGTTGAATACAAAATCACCCTGCAGAGACATCATAGTGGATGATGTCAGTGTCTGCTTCACTCATCCAGATCCCTGGATCCATTTCTATTGTTTTTTGGGGTAGGAGTGAGGGTGGGAAAGGGGTTCCATCCTTGATGTGCTTTCCTTCCAGCACCTGCTTGGTCTACCTTATCGGAAAACCACCTCCAAGACACATTCACCTACCCCCACACTTCTCCTAGCGCCGCAGCCTCAGTTACAACAACTCTGCGGCAGTGTCTAAACTCGAGTCCCCTGCAGGATAAGCCTGAGATCATTTTTGTGGGACTTTGCCTGAGATCACACCCATGTTCAGATTCCTCCTCTCCTCTGTTCTATTTTCCCCTACTCCCTTGCCAGTTTTTCTGGAACACTTCCTTAATAAGCACTGCCACTGAGTCCTCATCTCAAGTGTCTGGTTCTAAGGAACATGACCCAACACATTCCCATGGGATTCTCTCAGGAAAATAAACAAGCACCTCTAAAGACAAATTTCTAGAAAAAATTTACAAAGCATACAAGGGAAAAAAAATTCATCTAAGACAAAGTCTGCAGACACAGTAACAGAAGTATTAGTGCTACTAAGGACTTCATGTAATAGAAAAAGAACTAGAACAATATGTAAATTATCCAGGATACAGATGGAGAGAACTAAAAATGGAAAGTATGACAGCAAGTTTAAGAAATACAGAAAAACAATGAAAGTTTCTTCATAGATCTAATACTAGATACTCAGAAGAGAATAGAGAATGGTGGAGAAGCAATATCTGAAGCAATAATGTCTGGGTAGTTTACAGAAGCCAAGAAAGAGAGGAAACAATTCCTTTATAAGATAAATAAAAAATAAATTCATCTGAAAAAGACATTGCACAACACAAAAGCAGAGGGAACATGTTAAAATTAACCAGATGGGAAAGACAGATTAGCTATAAACAATAATTAGACTACCAGGAGTATGTAGTTGCTAGCAATAATAGAGGTCATACAAAATGTCTTCGAAGTGGAAAATGACTGTCAATATACACTAAATTAAACTAAAATACAGGTATCCCTTGCTTTTTGAAAGTTTGCTTTGCGTAACTTCACATTTACAAAAAGACTCACATTAATACCTGTTTCCACCAACTGAAAGAAAACTAAAGAGGATTTTCACTTTTACAAAAAAAAGAAAGGTGAAAATCAAAAATAGAGTGATGTTTCCTAAATTAATCACTTCTTTGCATAATGCCATATCAGCTTACACAAGCTTTCAGAGGCACACTGTGCTTTCCGATAGCGGGGAAAATCTGTGTCACTAAAGAGAAAATAAAGACCTTTTCAGACAGTGACTGTGAGCTTTTATAATATAATTAATAAATTTTCACTAAAAGAAAAAAATGACCTTAGGAAGAAGATCTTAGATGCAAGAAACAGTGAAGAACAAAAAAAGAAAAGGGATAAACACATATGGGCTCAACTAAGTTAGCACTAAGTTAGCACATGCTCACAACAAAAATAAGTTAGCACATGCTCACAACAAAAATACTTCCTTTGGAGAGGTGAAGGATTAAAAGCAAGATGAATTTTATAAACAATGACGTGAGTAGAACACAGAGATCAGAGTTAATGCATTCTACCAATTTAATATAGTTCGAGAGGAGAGTAAAGATACTGGTTATGTTCATTTATGTTCATATGGCATACATGAACATGGTAAACTGATCCACTTAAAGACTAGAAAATGAATACATTCTTGCCACACAATAATAAAAGGAGAATAAAAGAAAATTTTGAAAAAAAAGTTTTATCCAAATGGAAGAGAGAAGAAAGAATACAAAGTGAAATGTAGGAAGTAGAAAAGCAGAATGATAAAGTGCCAGCTAATATGGCCATATCAGCATCAGACAAAATAGACATTTGGGTGGGAGAAAGCATTGTAATATTTAAAAAGAATTGTTACAGCTCCAGGCAAGAGGACAGAGCAGATAAACACTGTGCTTGCCTCCTCCCATGACCACATTAAAATTACAACTAAATTATGGCTCAACCTGGATACCATCTGAAGACTAGCTGAACAGAGCTCCTATAACTAAGGATATAAAGAGGAGACCACGTCGAGACTGATCATACTGCCGAATTCTTAACAAATCGTGGTGTGATTCATGAGTTTATGGGTCAGCAACAGATTGTAATGAAATACTATCAAGCAGCAATTTCTTTAAACCTCACATACTTACTGGCTTATTTTAATGCAGGAAATAGCTACTTTCACCACAGGCAGTTTTCCCAGGCCAGTGACTACTTCTCAAAGGCTTTAAAGTTTGATCCAAAAAATGAATGTGCTACCATAAATTGAGCTATTGCAAGTACAATATTAAAGAAGTATGAAGAAGCAAAAAAAAAAAAAATCTGCAGTTGTAGTTGAAGCTGCCACTTTTGGGCTGCAGTGTATTTTAACAGAGCACTGTTCTACTGTTGTTTAAAGCATTACAAACTAACTGAGGAAAGCCTGAACAAAGCTCTGTCTTTGAAGTCTAATGATGCTCTATTATATAATTTTAGAGGATAAGTTCACAGCGAAATAGGTGTGATTGAGAAAGCTTTGGCTGACTATAACCAAGCACTTGATCTGCAAGAATATGCCCAATGATCTGATTACATAGACTGTGGTTTCTCTAGCAGTTTACATAGCTGTTCTACAAGAAATAAAAATATATATATTTTAAAATAAATTAATTTAATTTAATTTAAAAAATAATAAAGGATTGTTATAAAAAAAAAAACAATTCATCAGGAAGATATATCAGTCGTGAACTCATACATGTACCTAACCATATATATGAATTATGCTAATATGGAAAACAAAAACTGATGTGATTATAAGGAGAAGGTAAATTACAAATTATCATTGGCAAATTAACAATTTATAGTCATGATTGTAAATTTTAGAACTGCTCTTTCAGAAGTGATAGAACAGGTAGAAAATTACTAAAGATATAGGTGATTTGAACAACAGTTAACATGTTTGATATTATACACAGATATAGAGACTTGCACCTAATAATTTTTTAAAAATATTATTTTGAAGCACACAGGAAACATTTACAAAATTAGACCTTATATTAGTCTTCAAAGCAAGTCTCAACAAATTCCACAGAATTTATATTACACAGACCTGTATTTTCTTACCATAACAAAGTTAAAAACAAGATAACCTACAACCCACATATTTGGAGATTTAAAAACACTCCTTAATAATTAAATTGTCAAAGAAGAAATCCAAATTAAGATTAAAAAAAAAAAAACCAGTTTATCTGGTATGAAAACACTGCACATTGAAACTTATGGGATAAAGTTAAAAATATTTAGATGAATTTTGTAGCATTATATCCATAAATTAGTAAAATGAGTTAAAATTGGTAAAAATGAGTAAACTAAGCATCAAAATTAAAAAGCCAATAAAAAGAGTAAACCCAAAGAAAGTAGAATGAAAGAAATCAATGACAATGTGAAAAAAATAAAACTAATAAGGTGGATCATGAAATTATAAAACATTCTGATAATTTGTGATGAAAGTATGTACAAGTTTCCATCTGCCTTCAATGGCTACAGACCAGGATCTACGAAGTCCTGTCTCTCTGTCTGACCCCATGTCCTACTGCTCTTCCTCTGGCTAGCTGGCTTTCTTTGTGATACTCAAACATGCAAAGCTCCTTTTTCCTGTAAGACCTTTGTACTTGCTCTTTCCTCTGCCAGGAATATTCTACCCAGCATTCCAGAAGTATCCAATGTGTTCATGTTTGCATCACAAAATGCTTATTGAGGATCAGTTATGTTCCTGGCACTGTCCTAGACACTGGGGATACAGCAATGAACAGGACAAGTCTCTGATACTACTTAGTATATGTCCTAGCAGCTGACATCTTTTATCATTCAGGAGGTCTTTCTTGATCACTGATATAATGGTGATGCTATTCATTTTTTTCTTTTCTTATTTATTCTGTCTCTTCCTACTAGTGTACCACCTCTTTAAGAGGAAGCACCTGTTTTTCTTGTTCATCACTGTACTCCAAGAGCATGGAACGATCCCTGAAACTACTGTGTTCAGGAAATAGTTAAATGCATGTTGATAATGAATAAATGAATAAAAAAATGAATGTTGAAAGAATGAATTCATGGAAGGTGTCTCAGAGGAGGAAAGGGTTACAATAATATTTGAGAAAAACAGAAGTGGCCTAAAACAAAGGGGTGTGTGTGTGTGTGTGTAAAAGCAGAAAAAAGACCTCATGTAAAGGCTAGAAAATGGATATTGTGACAGAAAAATAAGAGGTTAGACAGGCAGGCAGGCACTGTATCTAAAGTCTGTGAGTCACACAAAAGAGTTAACATTTCGTCTTACAAAAAGCAATGCGTATAATGACTGTGTTAACACAAGATGGTAACTTTAAGTCCATGTTTTGTGATTTGATTTAAAAAGTATAGAATGTTTCATTTTGTTTGAATAAAACAACCACTTTAGTTACAATTATTTTTTATAATTAACATATATTTTATGATTGCATAAGCTATGTTATTAGTAAAAGGATATTTTATTAATAATCAATTTTATGTTATAGTTTATATAAACATAAACATTGAAATAGGTGAATATCAAGCATTGGTACTCAGTTACATATAAACTTAAAATATATTTTCCGCTAACCTGTGTCAAGTTTATGAGCCCACAGTGTCTAGGTAGTGAATTTTTCATCATCACCATTATTATATTTAACATGTACTGAGTGTTCCTTATATTCAAGAAACAGTTCTAACCCATTTAAATTTCTCAAAAAATTGTTGGTGAAGGGACAATTGCTCTAGGTTGTTTAGCTAGTGAATGGAGTAGCCAGGATTCAAATGTGGTAATTTGGCTCATAGCCTGTGAACCTTTACTGCACGCTGATTCAGTCCTTCCTGATGAATTCAATTGCTTCCTCTGAGTTTTGTCCCCTAATCATTTTTTTTTTTTTTATGCCTACAAAACCTGGTCTTCCTAGGTGGTCTCCCATCCAAGTACTAACCAGACCCAACCCTGCTTAGCTTCCGAGATCAGACATCAGGCTTGTTCAGGGTGGCATTGCCATAGATCATGGATCATGGCTCCACTGGGGCGCAAACCCAGGACCTTCTGCATGTAAAGCAAATGTGCTAACTGCTGCACTGTGGAACCATATCCTCCCCTAATCTTTCTATGTTTAGCTTTAAGCCACCATCTCTTGATGTCCTTCTTCACATCTCTGATTTTCTCTGTCAACCTCCAATCTTGTTTCTCCTCACAGGCTTCTGCCACCTATGTCATCCTTTGTTCTGGCCCCTGGAATTAGAGCTCTGGCCAAAGTCAAGGTCAGGTGTTTACAGAGGGATGAGGCAGGGGGTCAGTTGTCTCCACTGATGTGGGGGTGTTCATGTACATAGCATATGGGGTTTCGTTAGCCACTGTGCATCTCTCACAGAGCCTCACCAGTGGTGCACTCTACCTTCTGGGTATCATTCTGCTGAACAACAGTGTAAGTGGCTCCTGTTCCTGGTTCAGTTTTCGAGTCACTCACATGGAATCTTGAGCACTAGCTTCCATACTTTCTAAGAACAGGGATACGGGTCCCTCACACTTCCTCTTCATAAGCACACTATGATACTCTCACGCCCTGCTGGCCTCCTGCTTCAGTCAGCCTCCTTGTCAGTAGGCTTCCTGCCTTCAGAAATCTCCAGATGAAAAGTCAATGGCATTCCTTAATTTTTAGAACCCTCCAAATTTCAGAATATGCAAGTCTAGTGTCTCCTCCAACTTGGGGGTTGGGGTAAGTTAAATGTTTCGAGAGCTATACTCTCAGAAAGGTGACCACTTTTCTCTCCCCTCAGGGATTACAGAAACCCACCACTTTGTAAATTCAATGATAGAGTGTCCCATAATTTAAGAGTAGGGAGCAGGTGACGTTCTTTGTGTTAAAAGATGAACTTACACTACTTTTGTTTTCAGCTATGAGTAAGTCTTACGTACCAGTCAGCAATGCCAGGGGATTACTAGGAAAGATCTGAGTTGGTACATCATATCTTCACAACCACATCAACACCTTCATGTTATGAAATCACTGAAAGAGACATAAACATTGGCAGAAGGAATTTTAAGGACTTGTAGAGTATTAGCGACTTCCGATTTAAAAATAAATCCTATAAATACACTAAACTCAAATAAGTTAACATTAAAACCATCACTTTTAAAAGTCATAAATGATATGAGCCAAGCTTTCTCTTTTGGCAATAAGACGTGCAGTTTACTTTGGAAGGATTCATTTTTCTACTAAATGTCAAATGTCAAAAATTATGTTTTTCTTAGATAATATATAAGTGCAGTGTTTGGATTAAATTTTAAAATAAAGTTAACTATATTTTATATCATTTCTGATCATATCTATTAGATAAATATATTATAGTGAGATGATCAAATAACTAAATATTAGTATAATTTGGCTTGTATGGAGCCTGTTTTCTAATTTGAAAAATGAGTGGCCCTACCTACTTCATTTGGGTCACAGTGAAGCCATAAACAACAACATATGTAAAGCACAAAGACAGGCACTTAGTAGTGTATGTTATTTTTCTGTTCTCAATATTGTGATATTTTTCCCCATTATTCTTTGTCTTTGATTCCAAATTTCTTGAAATTTTTTTAAAATGTTCGTACCAGGAAATAACATAATATGTTCCCTGCATTACAAAATTATCATTCATTCTAAAAGTTCTTTTTTTTCAGAGGCCCAATTAATTAAGACCATGTCATAATTGTATTGCTATTAGCCCAAAACTGTTTTATCTACTTATTCTTGTCTTATCCCTGCAAATTAGCAAAACTTGGCAGCAAAGTCCTTCGTTCTGCCCTAGTTTCCAGGATACTATTTAATGTATAGACTTGAAAAGTCTTAGTCTTGAAAAAAATTCTCTTAAAAAGATTTTAGCTATGCAAAGCAGCATCCCCAACTTCCACCATCTAATTTCGCTTAGGAAGTGCGTGCCTATCTGGTTATAGACGTTGTTCACCCTCACAGATTGTTAGATATCCTACCACTTCTCAGCTGTTTGTTTCTCAAATTTTGTAATTTTTAATATTCCTATAATGATTGTGAAGCTCAAATTTCACAGCTTTTGTTCTGCAGTGTTGCTCCCCCTAGTGTTAAGAGACTGAATATTTGTGAGATCAAGTATAAGCATTTTGCTTACTTAATAGAAAAAGTAACTGCAGAGAGAATTGTGTGTTTTATACACCATTAAGTTAGCTCTGACTCCTGGTGACTCTGTGAACAAGTGATGTCCTGTCCTCAATAGCTCTGCTTGGCTCATGCCTATGGCTTTTTTCATGGAGTCAGTCCAGCTCATATGTGATCTTCCTCTTTTCCTGCTGCCTTCTATTTTTCCCAGCACTATTATCTTTTCCAATGAACCCTGACTTCTGATTATGTGTCCAGAGTAGGACAATTTCAGTTTTGTCATTTTTGCCTACAGCGATATTTCAGACTTAATTTGCTCTAGGATCCACTTGTTCGTCTTTCTGGGGGCCCAGGGTATCCCTAGAGGTCTCCTCTGACATCATATTGCAAATGAATCAATTCTTTTCCTATCAGCTTTCCTCACTGTCTTATAGAATTCACACATTAAAGGTATATCTGCAAGTCAGGAATAGGGTCTTATTCATCACCACATATCCAGCAGTGAGTGTAGCATTGAATCCCAACAAATATCCTTTGACCCAAACTACCAAGAGAATACACAGAATGGAAAAAAAAATTAAGACTGTCTCTGTCTTAAATTTTTAAATTTAAAATGTGCCTTTTATAGTGGCACCTAAATTTTTAGAAACATCATAAAACTGCATTATTTAACTAGTATAAAAATGGAATAATTCTTTTAAAGTATTTTTATATTTTCAAGGAAAAAAGTACATGATTCAAATACACTTGGAAAGAAGCCACTTAGCAGTGACTCTGACAGTTGCGTATTGCGACCCTTTTGAGGAATTCGTCTGCATGTCACAGGCTAGGGCTACTGAACTGCCATGAATTCCATGATCCTTTAGGGTTGGTGATAGATTTTTAACAAAGCTTACTTTACTCAATGAGACCTACCCAATGAGAGTTTTCCTGTACTCTCTTCTCAATGATCAGCCATTCACTTCCAGTCTTTACTTTTCACCTCTCTTCCCCAACTTTCCTAAATTTATGTAGGTTTATTCTCAAATTGATCACATTTTGGTCTTTGACTGTCAAAATCGTTGGCTAGAATCTCTAAAACTCTCACTTCAGATTTGGAGTAAGGGCTTTCCATTTGAAGTAACGGTGATAATAAGGGAAATATCCAACTTTTTTGGCATAGGGGGTCATATATTATTCAATATATTAAAAGATATTTATATATTTGAAAAAGCATTCTATTGTCTTTATAATTTAGTCTATAGAAAATAAAGCCTGACAAGATCACCTTGGCTGGTGGTAAAACAAAGATAACCCAGTGACCTTTAACTATGCCTTAGGAAGTCATGTCAGAATTCTTGGAAGTAGAGTGGTCAAGGAATTTTTTATGTTTATCAAAAAGAACATGGGTTTTCAACAGTTGAAAAATATCGGTCTAGTTCAAGCAGAACTTCTCTTAAGAGTTATGAGGATCGAAATCTATGACCTAAAGTCTCAGAGTGATAGATCAAATTACACAATCCAACTACAAAATAGTAATCTCAAAATAACTCAGTATTTTTACTGTTATTTCACAAACTGCAAAGTTTACACATGATCCTTCTCTTTTCATCTTAGTTTCTTTCATTCCAGAGTCTGTCCTAATATTTGTGTTGCTCCTATCACTCTTCTCAATCTATCAAGCTCAGAAAAACCAATCTGAGAAAGTTAGAACTGTGCTCAGAGGGTAAAAGAGAAGAGGAAACTTGCCAGAGTCAGTACCTCTTAAATGGGCAACAGTAAAAGAAAGGTTAAGAACATCCATATGTTAAAATGTTTTAACCCATCACATTAACGTGTGTATATTGGAGTTGGAGAAGAAAAAATGGAAAACATAAAAAAGCATTTTAGATCCTTATACCCTTGAGGGAACAAAATACCTATGATAATTTCTATTCTGATCATTCTCTGAATGTTTAACTAAGGTTTAAGACAGTCTTGATGTCTCTCTAAATTATGGAAGCAGTAAAAGACTCTTAGCTTTCCCTTCAATATTTCCAAGACTCCATATAACGCAAGCCTCAGCATGGCAGAAGCAGGTGGCTTGCATGAGCAATTGGTTTAAAGTTAGGAAATTTTATCATCAGGTCAGTCACAGGCAATACAAAAAGATAAGGCAAGATGCAAGTGTAATGAAGGTTTCTACCTTTCAAGGCAGAGAGATCAAGGCAGAGAGAGAATAGTTACTGAGTTAAGGCAACCAATAGTCTCTGCAGCAGAAGGTGATAATGACAACATAGTAAAGCACCCTGAAATTTCTGAATGAGTCATGGGAAGATGTAGGAAAATGAGCACAGCAATAATCACCTTTCTTCAATGTAGCAGGATGAACAATGAATCCCTTTTCATTACTCCCAATAAAATATGCAGAGTAACACCCATGAATCTAGGAGAGCATGTGCCCGTGACTAGGATCTGCTTCCTCCTTCCAAGAAGCTGAATGTTTAATTAAAATGATGTGTTTGGAGTTTTAAAAATCTGACAGTCAATGTACACTTTTTTTCTTCATTCTTTTTTCATTTTCTCTTGGCTTTTCTATCTATTTATTCTTCCATATGCATTTTAGAGTCATTTTATTTTTTAATTAAAAAATTAGGATTCAAAATAGCACTTTTTGAAATAGAATAATAAATCTTGGCTAATGACACACCCTTTTTTAAAATATTTTTTTTCAATTATAGTTGTCATATATTAGTTTCAGGTGTACAACATGGTGGTTAGACATTTATATAACTTATGACACAAACACCCCAATAAATCTAGACCCATCTGATACCGTACAAAGTTATTACAATATTACTGACTATATTCCTTAAGCTATACTTCACACCCCCATGACTATTTTGGAACTACCAATTAGTACTTCTTAATCCCTTCCCCTTTTTCATCCAACCCCTCACCTCCACTCTCATCTAGCAACCATGGAAATATTCTCTGTATCTATGAGTTTTTGTTTGTTTATTTCATTCTTTAAAGGCTCATGACACACATTTATTGTTTGCTCATGCATGGTCTGCTTCTAATTATTTAGTTAATTGGTAATTTTTAATAATGAAATAAGCACTTGCAAACTTACCACCCAAAACTAAAGCTGGAACCTTGAAAACACTCCACTCCAACCTCAGGATTCTCCCACCAAGGGCCACCATTGAACTTCTAACTACATTAAAAGATATTTTTCAAATTCATTATAATTTAATTTATTTAAATTTTATTTTATATGTCCAAGAATAGATCCTTAATAGTCCTAAGTATTCTGCAGTTTTAAACATATTTATGGTGGAGAATGACAGTTTCCAACACTAATATCCATTTTCGCTTTCCCCTTTAATAAAATAACATTTATTTGATTCAAGGTGGCCAAGTACTCAGTTAAAAGACTGCATTTCCAGTCTCCCTTGCAGCTAGGTATGGCCAGTGGCTAATTTCTGGCCAATGGGACATAAGTGAAAGTTGTTAGATGGCACTCCTGGAAAGGTTTATTAAAGTAGAGACATACGGCTAGGGTACATGCACCATTTGACTTTCATCTTCTTGTATTGGGACTGTGGATATGATGGCTGGAGCTCCAGCAGCCATTATAAACATGGAAGCAAACTTGTAGATAGAAAAGCCATTTTCTAAAGATGACAAAGCAGAAAGTGGAGACTGATAATTACAGAGCCATACTATCCCTGGACTGCTCATCTCTAGATTTCTTTTTAGTGAAAGATAAAGAGACATCTATCTTATTAATGCAGCTTTTATTTTCAGTCTGTGTTACTAGCAGCAAAACACATTTTATAACTGATACACTATTGTAAAGGGAATATTTAAAGTTGTATTTTATACCTTGGGATTTATTTTATATAGAAAATTTATTTTTTTATTATTTATAAACTAGATAGCTTACCAAACTGTTATTAGCAACAAAATGCAATATATTACTGATAGAAATAGAACACCTTAACATTGTATTTTATAACTTTTGTTTTTTAAATTTGAAAAATTAATGGTTTTATTTGTGTTGAACCTAGAGAACTGAGATTTTTTATTGTTTTAGTAGTTTTACTGTCGAATAATTGGAATTTTTTAAGTTAGCCATCTGATCAACTGGAAATAAAACTAATGTTTTCTTTTCTTTCCAATTATTGTGCTCTCATTTATTCTCAAGGTCTTTAAAATTCATTGGTTCAATTTTTTACAAAGCCAATTTTGCTTTTTGTTACTTTTTGGTATTATTTTTGACTCTTTTTTGATTACTCAACTTATATTTTTGTGAATGACAGGAAAAATGAATTTTCCAATTTAAAGTAATGTCATCTTCACAGTGCCCAGGACATCTATCAAAGTGTCCTACGATAGATGATTGGATAAAGAAGCTGTGGTACATATAAACAATGGAATATTACTCAGCCATAAGAAGAGATGAAATACTGCCATTTGTGACAACATAGATGGACTTTGAAATAATCATACTAAGCAAAATAAGCCAAACAGAACAAGTAGAAAATCACATGATATCACTTATATGTGGGATATAAATCTAAGAGCAAAAAATGAACAGAACAAACAAACGGACGCTCGTGGACATGGACAATAGATTAGTGGTTACCAGAGGGTACGGGGGAGGTGGGGAGGTAGACGGGGAAAAGATGTGGTGACAGAAAGAAATCTAACTATGGGAGGTGAACACACAGAATAAATATAAATATCTTACTGTTGAAATGTACAGCTGAAACTTATTGGATTTCGTTAAGCAATGTCACCATAAAAATACAAATTAATTAAATAGATAGATAGATAGATAGATAGATAAATGTGATGCCATCATTTCTGATTTCAAAGTGATTAATTCAGTATTTAAATTCAGTTGCTCAAGATTTTCCCTCTTATCTTTCGTCTCCTCCTCCTGCTTCTTTTTCCCTTTCCTTATACTTAAATTTCCAGAGAACATTACATATTACATGTTACTTACATAATAATTACTTACATGTTATTCTGCATTCAAAAGAGGGTCTCCAGCCTTTGCCCTAATATTTCTGATCACATCTAGGCTGTTTATAGTGATCATGAAGCCAGTAATTACTGCCTCCCCATTACAATCTCAGGTTTCTTTAGGTCCTCCAGTTGTGTGCCATTTTGGGAGCTTGAGAATTCTCATCTACTTACCCATTGTTAGAATAAGAGAGGCCATGTTATAGGAAAGAAAAAAGAGAGAAAGAAAGAAAAAGAGAGAGAGAGAGAGAAAGAAAGAAAGAGAAAGAAAGAAAGAAAAAGAAAGAAAGAAAAAGAAAGAAAGAAAGAAAG
>NW_006436288.1:7055758-7091137 GCF_000325575.1 Pteropus alecto
TGGAGGGTGGGAGGGAGGGAGGAAGGAGGAGGAGGAGAAAGAGGAGGAGGACGTAGAGGAAGAGGAGGAGGAGGTGGAGGAAGAGGAGGAAGAGATAGAGGGAGGGAGGGAAGGCAAAAACTATCTCCAAATCTGAGAGAATGAACAAAAGTTTATTTCTAACTCATGCTGTGTGTCCAGTGAGGTTTTCTGGGGAGCCTTGCTCCATGTAGTCACTCACGAGACATGCTGGAAAAGGTTCCACCAACTATCTTGCAGCTATGTCATCTAGACAATTTGGCCTCCTCTGTCACTGTGGTGGGGGAAGAAAGAGACTGAAGAATCAACTTGGCTGGGGTTTTTTTTTTTGTTTTTTTTTTTTTTTTTTTTTTGTTGTTTTTTTTTTTTTTTTTTTTGCTACATCAGACACCAGATTGACATATTACTTCTATTCTCATTTTGTTGGGCAGATTAGGAACATGGTCCCATCTGATTGGAGGAAGACTGGAAAATGTTTCTTTCACATGTCAGAGGGGAAAGGAGAACTGGGTATTGGATAAAATTGGTAATGTCCATTCCTTGACCTGATAGTGACTGTACAAGATCATCCCTAGGCCCATCAGTTCAGTCACCACCCTTAGTCATTGCTGATTCACCTCTAAGGTGCAGTGTTACACATGGAACTTCTCTATGAAGCTTGAGGTCTCCTGGGCCATTATAAGGAGTCCAGAAAATGCTTATTGTGTGTTCTCTAGTACTTTCAAACATATCTGGAATTTCAATTCTACTCAAAAAGCAGATAGGGAAGAATTTTTTCTTAGAAATTAACTTGTTCTAAGCTCTCGATAACATAACCTCCATTTCCTTTTTCCATCTCATTATGCTCTCGTTTCTTTTCCTGGGGGTAGCATAATTTATACTTTGGTGTCTTGTTCTTTGACTCTGCTTCAAGTTACACTGGCTCAGATAAGTCAGAATTCATTTATCCATTTTGTGTGTGTGTGTGTGTGTGTCTTTAGAGCCTTACTATTTCAAATAAAAGCTTTGTTTTTAAGATTAGTTGTTTCTGCTATAGATTTACAAATCTGGTTAAGCATTTTAATTGGCTTATTTGTTGTACACTTATTTGTATCTGCTCACCTCTTGAGAGCAATGCATATAGAAAGTTTTTTCTGTCACGAAAGGAGGATGGCAATGGATACAAAAATTGGGGTGGAATGCAAATAATTTTTAAAATTTAAATATATTATGTCTATATATGTAAATTTGGGAACACTACTGTTATAATAAGTATAATATTTGCAAAACTTTAAGCACAACTATGTTCATTTCATTTAAACTGTGATATTTTTATGACTTCCTATCCTTTAAAACAGCAGTTCTCAACCTTTTTGGCACCAGGGACCAGTGCTCCTATGAGAATCTAATGCCTGATGATCTAAGGTAGAACTAAGGTGGTGATGCTAGCACTGGGGAGTTGTTGCAAATACAGATGAAGCTTTGCTCGCTGGACCGCTGCTCACCTCCTGCTGTCCCTAGAGGCCATGGACTGATACCAGACCACAGCCCCGGGGATTGGGGACCCCTGCTTTAAAACAACAAGTTTGAATGCATTGGAAGAATTATAAAGTCTCTAATCAGATTTGACTGTTAAATTAGATTTTTTACTTTTTACTCTGTAGAGAGTCTTGATTTGAGAGTCAGATTTGCTAAAGTGAAAAGGGATTCCTAAATTCCAAAATGCCATTCATAGGTCTGATAGACTTTGACAATGGAGCCATGTGTACTATATATCTATAACTCACAGTGAAGAGTATTCAGACAATGTAGCTTAAGAAATGCCTTCAACTAGGAAAGAAGACGAGATAAAAGGGGAAAAGAGAACAAAGTCAGATTTAAAGAATCTGACTTCCTTTTTCAGCATCGAAATTTTTTAAAGTGTTGTTAAGATGGTACAAAATCCAGATAGGTCAAAAAGGAAGCTAAAACAAGTCTTCTTGGTACTCTGAAAAGAGGCTATCTCATGGATACAGATACATGTTTGCATTATGAAGCAATTAGTGCAGAGAAAAATGGTGGTAAAGTAAGTTCAGGTGGAGAGAATACTGGAGATAGCCCCAGTCACTCCACATGCCTTTGCTCATATTTCTGGTTGAAGTGGGCCACATCCAGAAGTTCCCTTATGCTCTCAGTAATGAATTTAATGCACCATCCATATATCCTTCATAAATAAATGATTTATTTTCCTAACTGCTAGAGGTACTCCCAGCAGTCAGCTTCAGCTATGTCTTTGGTGCATGCCTCTGCTGAAGACTCCCACATTGCCCAAGGGGACACTTCCTTCCCAGAGTAGCACATATTCACTTACTGATTCACGGGCATAAAAAGTATACATAAAAGTATAGTCCCCATGCCCTAAGTTGATATAACTCTAAAGGACAATCCCAGTTCTAGAAATCCCCATGAAGCCAGTTGAGGCCTTCATTGAGACTATATGACACAGTCTAATTTATCACTTTACTCAGTTCTGTTTTTCGCTTTCTCTTTCATTCTATAGATGTCGATCCCAAGAGTACTTCCTAATAAACTCCCTTCTCTCCAATCTCTAAGAATCAGCTTCCTAGGGAACTAATCATGCAACAATTGGTACCAGAAGTGGAGTCTGAGAAAGCAAACACTAAGAAGGGCTTTTGAACTTGGATTATCTGCCACTCAGCTGATAATAGGGACTCCAGCACCGATTGTAGTTGAAACACAGAGAGTCCCTGCATAATGTAGCCATGCTACTGTTAAAACTTTCAATGGTAGTGATCTGAAATGATATTTTGGTCAAAGTTTAACAGGTGTAATGTTTCTGGCATTTGAGAAATATAGGGTAAGTAATAAGGACAGAATTGAATACTAAACTCTGTTGACTCTTCAGGAAAATTAAAGGCTGAGAATAATTAACTAGAAATTAAAAATAAAGTTTGTAAGCCAATAGGCATCCTCTGTAGCATACAAAAGATTTTAAACTTCTACAGCTAGTGTCAATGAAAGCTGAGAACCAAGCCCAGCATTTAACAAGAGTAGTGTAACTCCAAGGTTCTTCAATGCCTGCTGTTCCAAGATCAGGCCTTGTAAAGGAAAGAATGAGATCCTGACATGTAGATGAGAGTCATCTGAAATTCTTGAATCTCTAGATTGCCCTGCCTTGTGAGCCTCAGAAGGGGCCTACTCCTATCTAGTAAGGCTCTGAACTACCCCCTTACTTGAAGATTATATAGAGGTCCTCCCTTGCAACACAGTATGAACCACAATTAGGCTCTGTATCCCTTCTCCTCCTGGCCACTAGGATAATAGCCCAGCTGGAACATGTTGGACTTGAGAAGGGAGAAAAGGGACTCTATCCCTAAGGAGCTATAAGATCTAGTTGACATGTGCTAGCAGAACCTGGAAGAATTCATATGAACTGGATTCTGGGAGTGCTAGATCAAGATAGGTAGGACATAAATTTGAATAAGAGAGATATAGGATTTAAAACTCTGGCAAAGACTTGAGGAAGTGGTGCAAACATGATGCTATAATGATTCCTAGAAGCATCTAAAAAGTAATGGCCTCCACTAGGTAAGGTAGAAATAGGTTTGGAAAAATTTTCTCATAGTACTATACAAAACAGAATGGCTATCTATAAAAATAATAAATGTCATGCAACTAAAGCAATTGAAACTTATCAAATTGGGATTGCATAGTTATTTGCATGATAATTTAGTTCTGCCTCTCCCAGTAGACTTAAAATTCCATGAAGTCAGAGATTGTCTTTTGTTCAGCACTCTAACCCCAGTGCCTAGAAGAGATTAGTAGGCTCCCAATAAATATCTGTTGAACAGATAAATGAAGAAATGCAATTAAGAGAAATTAGACATCAAATGAAAGTAGACTAGAGAGAAAATGAGATTAAACATATTTAAGATTTTTTTGCAGTTCCGAGCTTCTAATTTTAAAATTTTGGTTTCATGAAGAATTTTCTAGAATGTTAGTCAGCATCTCAAGGCACTTACATTAATTACTTTTGCTAAACCAATTCTTTCCTTGCCTTTTGTGAAGCATACATATTTTGGGTACAATACCACAGCGTAGTATTTAAAAGGAGCCACAAGCCTTATATGAATTTTGATGGGCCTGAAGAGAGCTCTTGTTTGTGGAAAGTAATCAAGAACCTGTCCTAAAAAGAACATATTGACAAAGTTAATTCTGTGGTACTTGTCTTCTTTTAGTACTTCACTTAATCATGGGAATGGGTAAAAACTTATACCAGTTGAGAAGTGAGATACCCACAGTTTTATCCTTTAAATAGCTATAATAGCAAAGATAAGTGCTCCCTCTAGATATCATTCAATAGTTTTTGACAGGTTTATCCTGTACTAGAGCTATTAAGGAAAAGTTGTTTGTCTTACCACATGCTTATGACAATAAGGACTCACTAATTATAATAAAGACTGAGTATGAAAGGCTCCTTCCAACTAGGGAAGTCCCCAGAAAGGACAATAAGACGAAAGAGGCTTGTCCCAGAATAACTGAAGTGCTGTTACCAGTTAGTTCTCTGCAGATTTCAGCAAAGAAGAACCCACCGTGAGTAGTGTCTTCTTCTCACATTCCTCCCCACAAAATAAGGTTTATATTAATTAATTTTTCCCCTAATCCCAAGATCGTTCAAGTTGTTGGTTTGTTTTCCTCAATTTATGTGTTTCCATTATATTCTCCATATGAAAAAATCATCATAGTTTTGCTACCATGGGAATGTCTTGTTGCTTAAAACAGATGTTAATGACAACTAGATTAAAAGGAAACATCGGAGAAGTCAAAATGACTGTGGGAAAGTGTTAATACTCTTCAGGGTTAGAAAAACATAACTATGTTGTATTGACACACTTGGAGGACTAATATAAAAATTATTCCTTTGGCTGTTTGTTCATGTGAAACGGGCTTGTAAACCAATCCCAAAGGTTTCTATACTCGAGAGACATTTCTTTAAATGATTGGTTTTGAACTTTTTCTAACGAGGGAGAGCAAAAATACTCTCAGTTATTCTGGACTATTCCTTTCTACCCTCTTATATTCTACACTTGAAGTACCTGATAACCTATATATACTCTATGCATTGACTATAGTCTATAGATGTGGGGAAAGGAAGGAGGAAAATTTAGATAAAACTGAATAAAATACTTGCTAAGGACCTAGATTCTGCTTAGTCTTCAAAGATCCCCTTAATTGTCCTAGATCCGAGACCTTGCTATTCAGTCAGGGTGTGACCCCTTTGGGCTATGACTCATTTCCTCCATCTCAGCTCAGTGTCACCCAGCTTCTACTAAGGTCTTCTGATGGGATGCAGGGCTTTCTGCTCTTGAGAGATTTTGCTTTGACCTATTCATGGATTCCTTCCTTGCACTGTCTTCTCGCTCCCTTAGCCAGTTTCTCTCCAAGTTGAAGGATGTAAGTGATATTTCTTGGGATCTTGTCAGTTTCTCTTTTGCTTCTTCAATGAAGCTGCTGGGAAAGAAGCCTGGTCACCTCAGGTCCTTTGGCTTCTATTATTGAAAAATAAAATATTCAAAATGTATGCCCTAATCTTATTCTGTGATTGGTTTCATTGTGTGAATTCTTAGCTTTGCTTATCATTGTTACTTTTTCCATACATTCATTTGAGTGTGGTGGTGGCAGATTCTGGGCCACGACATCACTACACTATCACAACCATCAAATATTCCCACTTTATTATTCACATACAGGAAACCTCTCAGGAGAATTCAGGCTTTGGGAGAGAGTTTAAGTAGAGGATACAAAAGAGAACCATGAGCCAGAGATAATCTGCCTGGACCATAACTTACCTTAAATAAGAAGATAAATTGAGGTTTTTAATTAAGTATCTTATTCATCATTGCTTCTTACATAGAAGGAGAAGAGTAAAAGCAAGTTCAGGTGTTAGAATATTTAGAACTTTCCCCATCAGCAACATATTTTGATACACTTTGGTCAAATTTATATTATGCAAACAAAGGAAAATAAAGTTATGAGCAATTATATTTGAGTTTAGGCAATGTATAAACTATCAGCTAGTAATCACTCTTAGCTATTTCTTTTAACTTAATTCACTGGAAAATTGCCCGACATACTCCTCAACTTAGTTTGCCATGGATTGCCAAAGAATTAGAATCTTATTTATAATTTAAAAGTCTGATGTGATAAACATACACACACACAGACACACACATACACAGAGGAACAGAGAGATTTTGAAATTAGGAAGAAAAGTGAACCTTTAAAGAATCCTTCTACTTCTCCAAAAGTAGATACTAATTCCTTGCTTAATGACAAGTAAAATATAATATATAACAACCCGTAAAACTATTAAGTTAGAAAATTATTAGCATGCTAAAAGCCTTACATTTCTAGAAGAATTCCAAAGATCCTTTTGATGTGTAATTTTTTATTTGCAGGTCAATACAAGGATAGGATTGACAAAAGAAAATTCAAAAAATTAACATTGCATTTTGAATTTTTATTTGCAGGTCAATAAAAGGATAGGATTGACAAAAGAAAATTCAAAGAATTAACATTGCATTTTGAAGGCCTATTAAAAATAAGATTTTTACTTAATTCTTAGAGGCAAATCTAGTAAATTGAAATATAATCATAACTATGTGTAAAATACCACACAAGCAGCTCCTGAACCAGTAGCCCCACACAGAGAAAGGGCTTCCAAAATTTAACTGAAAGTTTGGCCAACTACTGTTTTTATTCTTTAAACTTGCCAGTAGCCATTTGCAAAATAATTCATATCAGCAAAAAAAACTACTGTAATTATATTTAGGACTTACTTAGTGGAATCTCCAAGCTTGAAGGTATTAACAACTTTAATATTATTTATTGAACAAATTGAGGAAAGCACTGGAAAGCTTTAAAATTGCTCATTAGAGTGCAATGGCCCTTGAAAGATATTTAATATCTATCTAGTTACCTGTGGAAAACCTGTCCTATTTGGTCCACAAGTATTTCTTAGACACCTATTATGTAGGAGGTACCTAAGGTTTAGTCTTTCTAATGATATCTACATTTATTTCTCTCATATGAATGGTCTGTTCTATTCTTAACAAAAAAATCATTCACTAAAAAATGTTTTTAGCACCTACTATCTTTTATCTTTAAAATATGCACAAACTTAGAAACTGAAAACATAATAAAACAATTAAGAAAGTTATTTGACCTAAACAAGTGATATACAATATACATATTACTGCTGACTTTAGAAAATGAGTATCTTCAGGCACATTCTTTTTCAAACAACTTAATTTCAAAGTAGATACTGATTCTCCTTCAGTAGATTGTGTCTTTTGGTTTTTACATAGTCAGTGATGGTAAATGTCAAAACATTTTCTGCAAATTACATATTCTGCATAAATGTTCTTGATCATTGGAAATTAAACTTTTCAATAGATATGCACTTTTTATGTTTGGAAGCTGACCATTCCCTAAAGGGTTTATTGCAAAATGGTAAAATATTACCAAACAATATAATATAAATAAGTAGCTGCAGATTTCCACCATACAATAATTACAAAACCACTGGAGGAAATGTAGTCAGACTATATAGCCCTACATGAAACCTGCTCTACCTGTAATTACCTGCATGTATTTCATGTAAACCTAACCTAATTGGTGGCATGACAGTTTCCTGCCTCTCGCAAGCAATAGCATGGCCCATGGTATAACTAGCAGGTCCTTTAAGTGGTTGGCTAAGGCAGCAAGTTTGAACATCCCTCTAGCACCACCAGAGACTTGCAAGAGTTTGCCTTCTTTGGAAGCACCTTTAAGCACTCTGCAAACTGCCATTGAAATAGACATCTGAGTTGCACTGCACATGGGATGGATTAGGAGAAGAGAAACAGGCTGTTGCTGGATGTCTTTTCGATTAAATCATATGTTAAAAAGAATCTGCACCACACCTGTCTCACACACTGTCTGATGAGACCATTGCAGAAGCTAGAAATGAAAAGCGGCACTCTAACAAACTGATGATGGATTATTTAAATGAAACTATTAATAGTAATGCTTATTTAGAAAATGAAAACTCTAAGATGAATGCAAAGACAGACAGGAGACCAGGGCAATTGGTGTAAACTGGGACTTTCCAGGCAAACCAGAATATACAGCTTTATCTCTTATTTAGCACTATTATTATGGACCTTTCCAGGTCTTTTGATGCTCAGCCCCTGAAGACTATTTCAGAGATGAGGACAATACTCTGTTTGATCTTTCCCTTCTTTGTTGCAGAACCTCTGGAGTTCAGATTGTACTTCAGCCCTTGAGATGAAAATGTTTATATATGTCTAAGGCCTTTGGTGGCAGATGAGAGAAACTCAACTTGAGCAGCTTAAGCAAAAATCGCAACAAAAACAGCAGCAGCAGTAACAAAAACAACAATAATAAATGATATTTACTGGAACGCTATTGGTGCAGCTTGCAAAATTAAAGATGAGGAGACAGGCGACGGGAAACCAAGAGTCAGAGCAGGTTTAGGCCCTCAGGGACAAGAACCAGGAACCCGGTGTCACCAGGGATGTGTCTGTGTGTATATGTCCCTCTCGTTTTTCACAATTTTGCATTTGTTCATTGGATTTATTTCTCTCAATGTAAACCAGCTCCTTCCACACGGCTGGGGTAATGGCCTATGATAGCTATAGGCTCACGTCCTCCCCAATTCACTACCAAAGAAAAGAATATTCTTCTCTTAATTTAAACATCACAGCCAAATCTCTTTTAAAGGTAAAATGCCTAATTATATTGAGTCCACGTTACTGTTATCATTTGAAAGACAATAAACATATACTTTCCTTGTACCTTGGAATCACATAGATGTTTATAGCTATAAGACCTCAAGAAAATTGTTTTATTTCCTCTAGGCATTATGGAAGCTGTGAAATGAGATAATAAACTGAGTGAGATGTAACTAGATATATCTCTAGAACCCACACTCAGAGGCTGAGCTTGTTTCCCATCATTCTCATTCCAACCTTAGCAGGGATTAAAACCAGAAAAGATGGTGATGATTCAGAATAGGCACAAAGCCTATTGGTTTCCATATTCTCTGCCTTTTTAAGGATCGTTTACTTGTATGTGTGTGTATTTTTTAGAAATTTTGTGCTCTGTAGGATTTATTGCTGTATTAAAAATTAATTCTTACCTACACTTTTACTAAACAAATACTTTCTTCACAGTGCAAAAGCAGTTTATACACTGGACAAACAATAAAGAAAGAAGGCTATTAAGGCATGGCAAAAGAAAAGGCATGTTTTATGGCTTTGAGGTTAACTGAATTATAAAATCTAACTCTGTGTGTAAGCCTGGTTTCCTGTTTCCCATTCAAACAGCACTACTAAAATATCCCTGTGTCCTGTCAGTTCCATAGAGCATATATATTCTACTTTTAAAAGTCTTGGCAGAAATTATGTCAACAAGAAAGCACTGGTTGACTTTCTGGGAAAGGAAGGATTAAAAAACACAGGCACACATTTTTTTCTTAACTTTGCAGCCTTCTTCCCCAAATCATTTGTTTGATAAAATTGTTTGACTTAGTACATTGATAAAATTCTATTTCAAGTGGAATTAAAGCTTTATGAAATTCAAGGCTACTCTGGAAAATTCAAAGATGTTCTCAAGTAGCAATTACATATAAAACAAAAATGTTTTTTTAATAACAAGTTATATTTGTGATAAATTTTTTTAAATTTGAACACTTTTTTTTGTTTCATTGTATTTGGTCACTGTTTATAACATCAACATCCAGTGCTCCCACTTACCTGAGGAGTAACCCTGGGCAAATTAGTTAATCTCTAAAATTTCTTCCTCTGAATAACAGGAACAATATTACCTTCTTTAGAGAGTTGTTACAAAGAGTAAATAAGATGATAGACAGACAAGCACTTAGCGTGGATAAACACTCAGTGTAGAACCTGGCATAAAGTAACGTTCAATAAATTTCTCAATAGGTTTTGCTATAGGTTGAAGTCTGTAGCTCAAAAGATAGCTATCAAGATTTTATGTGAGGTAGAGTCCTCATAGCATAAAAAGAATCAGATCTTTCTCATTCTTAGAGATATGAAGTTCGTGAAACCTTACAGGGCTCTGATAATGTAATGATTAAAACAACAACATTTATCAAAGAAACAGAATATTTCTTTGAAACTTTTCATTTTTGTCTCTACTCCAAGTATTTTTCTGTTTAAAAGAGAGCATTATTTCAGTTTCATAGGCATATAATAGAGGTACATAACAATGTAAGTTATCTCTTAGAGCTGAGTAAACTCCTATTTCAATTTAGTTTGGATGGTTCATTAGCTTAGCAAGTTGTTAGCTGAAAATGCTAATTCATTTCATCTCTGTGATTCATAGTGGCCCGCAGAGGTAGAATCACTGTGTTGAAAGGGACTGTAAGGTAATTTGTCATATCTACCTGCTCTAAATTTGATTCTTGCTTTAGGTTTGTGAAGTATCATGTTTAAATTCTAGCCCATTCTTTCTGCTTCACGGGTAAAGCTCATGGCAAAGACTGAACATAACTCACCTTTGAATCTTCAACAACTAGCTTAGTTCCTAGAATGTGGATCTTAATATTTGGCTGTTGGTCTGAATTGCACTGTAGCATATCTCAGTCCTCCTTATCTTTCCTCTTGTGTTACCAGGCCTTTGTGTTGGCATAGGCAAGTATGGCATGAAGATAATGCTAAACTCAATACCACACAGGACAGTCTTTAATCAACATATTAGAGATGTGGGATTTATTCTTCATTTCCTTCCCTTCCCCCAAATAATGGCATATAAGGATTTCTATGGTTAAATGATAGCCCTAAATTGTTCCTCACTCAGCCACCAGAGAATTGAATTGAATCGCTTATAAGCAAGGAAGCTGTTCATGTGGGAAGTATCTTTCCCATGGGATAATTTGTACAACTGTTCAAATTTAAACAATATATCTGGGGAAAAGGAGGAATGTGGGAAAATATAACAAGTTCTTCTTGTGTGTTTGTATAATTTTTACTTTTTGGCCAAAAGGAGTAATATGTAATCAATGGTTTCACGTTTTTCGGCACTTGGTCCCAAGCCAAGTTGAAAAATAGCTCCTCTCCCACTGAGGACCGTCTCAAGGCTTCAGTGTCTTTATGCTGTGAGAACCACATCCCAGGATGTTTCCCTCGTTCTGACCAGAGGAGGGTGGACGTGCAGACCTGGGCACTGTGGCCTGGTCATTAACACTCCCCAGCTGTCTCAAGACGTGGGATCTCAAAATAAAAGTGATGAAAAACATCCCCAGGCCCAAAAAGTCACTCTACTATCACAGGGGCATGAGAGAGTAAAGAACTTTCCGTGACTCCAGAACACTGTGATTCCTGATGGTATTGCTACAAAGCCGGTGTGGGGAGAACATGGGCTCTATCTGATCATCAGCAGTCTCCAGGCATCCAGGTGTGGGAGCAGATGCATGAGCTGGGCAATTTCACCTCACTCCCAGACACAACATAAGATCTTTGTGTGATCTTTGTCCGCGCTTTGCCCTTTGAGTTATTATCATCCAGAGTCTGGAACCAGTAGAAGAATCTACTTCAGACAGAAGCATTTTGTTCTATTATTATTTTCCCATCCAAATTTAGGTCAGGAGTTAGGTTAAAATTTTTAAGTGGAATCAAAACAAAATTAAGATCGATTGTTAGAGTGGTCAAAGTAACCAAATTGACTGTATCCTTATCATGTGGATTAAACTGATTTGTTCTTTATAAAAAGTACTGAAGGGTTCAATGTGCAACATGACTTGAAATATTCGACCTCTACTTATCCAGAATTAGAAACTGTATAAAGTGACCTAGCACTAGTGTTTCTTTTCAATCTACTTATATCTAAATTAAAATCAAATAAAATCAAGTTCATCCTGGACCAAAAGGTGGACCCAGAAGCTGAGACACCTATGGGCTATAAATGCTGAAGAATCATTGGACTATCTAATTTTAATATACCTGGTCTTAGTACAATACTCATATATATTTCCCCTTAAAACTTTTTTAAAGGCAAGCAAGGTACTAAGTGTCATGAAAAGACCATGAATTTAGGAATCAAAACTAAGTTTGAATCCCAGCTGTGCTACCAGATAGTGTGTGATGTTGGTCAATTGTATCTTCTCTAGGCAAAACCTCTGAGTCAGGAAAATTAGGGCAATACCTACCTCACCAAGTTGCAAAGAGTAACTAATAATGGATATGTGAAAGGCCAATAGTGTCTATATACATGTTAGCAACCCAGTTAATGTCAGTTTCCTTCCTTACTAGGCAATTCAAGATATTATATGTTTCTCAAATATTAAGTACTAATTTATTATACCTTAAATTGTGTGAGTTGTATTTTTAACTAGGCCTGTTGTCTCATATTTTGGAATTTCATTCTAATGAGTCCCACCATTGGTTCAATCAGATTTAAAAGGAAAAAAACTATTATAATAGTGAAACATCCTTCAAAATGAGTGATGGTTTCCAATTGAAAACTAAGTGATATTTAAAGAACTTAAATACTGCAAACATTATAATGTACTATCCTTCTTACCATTCATTCATTTATTCATTCACCATTTGACATATATTTATTGATTACCTGCAATATGCCAGGTACTGTTGTAGGCACTGATAGAGAAGTGATCCAAAAAGACAATAACCTCTACTGATATATTTATATTTTAGTGCAGTAAATAATTAATATAATAAATATATATATATATCAAAAGTGATATGTATTTTGGAAAAAATAGAGAGTAGAACAAGAAAGATGGCTCTTGGGGCCAGGAATAAAGTTTGAAATTGTAAATAGGACCCTTAATATACTCATCAACATGAGAAGTGAAGAAAACAAAAAGATAAGAGAGAAAGCCATGTAAATACTAAGGGGAGAATCTTTTAGGCAAAGGGAATGGCCGATGCAAGGGCCCTGAAGTATGATTGTTTGAGGAAAAGAAAAGAGGCCAGTATGGCTAAAATGGAGAGAGAGGAAGAGTAGTAAAAACTGAATTCAGAGATATAATGAGGGGCAGATTCATATTGACCTTGTAGTTTATTGTAAGGACTTTGGTTTTATTCTGAGTAAATTATGGAGCCACTGAAGAGTTTGAGGCAGAAGGGTAACTGAAACTGACATCTATTTTGACAGGACCACTCTGGCTGCTCTGCTGAAAATAATTGTAAGGCAGTCAGACTGGATGCTGAGAGATTTGTTGAAAGGCTGTTGGAAAACTTCAAGTGGAAGATGATAATTGATTGAACCAAAGTGGTAACCAAAGTGGTGAGACATGGTCAGATTCTGGTTATATGTTGAAGTTAGAGGAGTCA
The DNA here is from genome assembly GCF_000325575.1 of Pteropus alecto. Lineage (NCBI taxonomy): Eukaryota > Metazoa > Chordata > Mammalia > Chiroptera > Pteropodidae > Pteropus > Pteropus alecto. The sequence continues at coordinate 7,069,138 of NW_006436288.1, forward strand.
ACAGGACTCCATGACAGGTTGGAAACAGAGGAGTCAAGATTACTTTCAATGTGTTTTGCCTGATCAACTAAAAGAATATGAGACTGGCAGAGGAGGATTGAAGGTGGAAAGAAAATTTGGGCACATTTGAGATTTTTATTAGATATCTGAGTAGAATTATCAGATAAACCGTTGAAAATATGTCTGGAAATCAAGGAGGAGGTCTAAGCTAAAGACAATATGTACCTGTAGTCACCATAGAGATGGTAACTGAATTCAGGTGGTACACCAAACCCACAACAACACATCTCATAATTTTGTGGAATTTAGTTATAACTTGATTAGCAATTGTGACCCTTTTACTGCATTAGATTAGCCTTAAAATAAGGAAGGAATTCCTTTTATATAACTGAATCTTTTGGACTCCACCTAAAATGTAGACATTTTATTAGTATTTAAAACTGTAAACATGGATGTTGGGGCATTCCAACATTAAAAGATTAGAAAATTGGGAGAAGTGGGAAAAAGGAATAGCCAGTGAAATAGAAGAAAAACCAGGAGGATGCAGTGTTCTGAAAGCCAAGCACAAAAAATTTTAAGAAAAGAGTGATCAGTTGTGTGAAATGCTGTCGACAGGTCAAACAAAATGAGGCCTACGAATAAAAATAGGAGTTAGCAACATGAAGACCACTGGTAACTTTTCAAAAGCACTATAAAAAATTTCAAAGTAAAAAATATTATAAGGAAGACCAACAAAATTCTGATTTTTACGTTAAGATTACTTTGATTTCTTTTTTAAAGTATCAAAATCTTTAAAAACAGGGGATGGGTAGTTCTTTTGTTAGTGGTGAGGGAATATACTCAGTCTGTGTTTTAGATAATCTAGCACTGGAATGAGTAGCCCCTTAAATTACTCACTTTACTGAATTAAAATGTAAAAGTGTGGACTTTGTATTAGTAACATCATCTTTATCTACACAGAAACCCTTAATAGTTACAACTACAATATTTCAAATAAATTTGGAATAGAAATTCTGAATATATCAGAAATATATTTTTAGACATCAAAGTTTCATTCCGTTTTGAAAATTAGGTTCAACGACTTCAGATATTAAACAATATAAATTACATGTTGGAGTTTATTAGAAATTAATTTGGCCTCTAATAAGTACATACTTAGAGTGCCATCTACTGTTTGGTAGTAAAATCATAACACTGGCAAATTAGGATAAAGAAATAAAATACAACTATCTTCTTAATATCAATAATTTCTTTCTGAAAATCAGATGTTCTGTGTGACAACACTAAGTTGGAGAACATATCCCAGTATTTCAAAGGGTTGATACACATCAACCCAAAATCCTTACCAATTTTATAAAATGTAACGGAAGCTAACTATAGTATCTATGTGTGTAAAATGTATGTAAGCATACATTTGTATGCAATGAACTATCATGAGAATGTAAATGCTTAAAACATTACTTCTGATTACCAAATAATTGATATAGTTGTTTAATAAACAAGTGTTTTGCATGCAGTATATTCGTTGACCACTGACTTTTTTTTTTGAAATCTACAAATACTTTCAATTTTATTTGGAATGTATCTCAATTTTTTCGCAAATCATTTGTTTAACATGTTATATTTACTATAGAATTTACTATAGAATTATCTAATCAAAAAAATAGAGAAAATTGTGTATAATCTGTCATTTACCTTGGAAAAAGAAGAGGATATAATATATGTTATATATAACATTATATATGTATATATACATACATATGGGTTATTTATAAAATAGACAGATAAATCATAAAAAGATTAAAAGCAGTATCCTGGAGAATGAGGAAGAGATTAAAGAAAACAGAAATAGAAGCAAGGTTTTCTTAAATATATCTTGCTCAGTAGATTCAACTACATAATTATAAAGTACAATTAAATATAAAACAATTTTCAATAAATAAGATGAAAGGAATGAAAAGTTATATTAAATAGTGCAAATAAAAATATTCTTTTATTTTTTTAAAGAAATAGAACAAAAAAATTATCAGATTTGTATGGAATCACAAAAGATCCCAAAGAGCCAAAGCAATCTGGAGGAAAAAGAACAAAGCTAGAGTTCAAATTATACTACAAAGTAACAATCAATATAGCATGGCATTAACAGAAAAACAGACTTACAGACCAATGGAACAGAATGGAGAGCCCAGAAATAAACCCACATGTATATGGGTAAATAATTTTCCACAAAGGAGCCAAAAACATACAATGGAGAAAAGAAAGCATCTTCAATAAATAGTGATGAGAAAATTGGAAAGCCACATGCAAAGAATGAAACTAGACTGCTATCTGTTACCAAACAAAATTAACTGAAAGAGGATCAAAGATATAAATAGAAGACCTAAAACAATAAACTGCATAGAAGAAAACATAGGCACTAAATTCACAGACCTTGGATATAGAGAGGATTTTATGAATTTGACCTCAAAGGCAAGAGAAAGTAAAGATAAATTAATGAGACTATATCAAACCAAACACGTTCTGCACAGCAAAAGAAACTACTAACAAGACAAAGAGGCAACCACCCAAATGGGAGAAGATATTTGCAAACAATGCCTTCAATATGGGACTAATATCCAAAATATACAAAGATCTCTTACACCCCAACAATAAAAAAAAATCCAATTAAAAAATAGGCAGAAGATCTATCTGAACAGACACTTCTCTCAGGAAGACATATAAATGACCAGCAAACATATGAAAATATGCTCAACTTCACTAGCTATTAGGGAAATGCAAATCAAAACCACAATGAGATACCATCTCACATCTATTAGAATGGGAATTATCAATAAGACAAGTAATAATAAGTGTTGGAGAGGTTGTGGGGAAAAGAAACCCTCATGCACTTTAGCTTAGACCTCCTCTCTGATTTCCAGACATATTTTCATGTAAATTGATACAGTCACTATGGAAAATAGTATAGAAGGTCCTCAAAAAATTAAGACTAGAATTATCACATGACCCAGCAATCCCTCTTCTGGGTATCTACTCCCCAAATTTGAAAACATTTATCTGTAAAAATATATGCACCTCGATGTTCATAGCAGTATTATTCACAGTAACAAAGATATGGAAACTGAAGTGCCCTTCAATAGATAATAAAATAAAGATGTGATATAAATATATCTACATACACACACACACACACACAATGGAATATAACTTAGCCATAAGAAAAGATGAAATACTGCCATTTGCAACAACATGGATGGATCTTGAGATTATCATGCTAAGCAAAATAATTCAGACAAAGTTGATAACCATATATGATTTCACTTATATGTGGGATATAAAATTGAAATCTACAAGACAGAGACTTGTGGACATGGATGACAGTTTAGTAGTTACCAGGGAGAAGAGGTGGGGAGGTAGTTAAGCATAAAAGGGGTCAAATATATGGTGATGGAAGGAAATTTAACTTTGGGTGGTGAACACACAATGCAATATACAGATATTATTGAATTGTACACTTGAAACCTATATATATTATTAACCAATGTCACTCCAACATATTTTTTAAAATATTCTTATAAAAACATTGATGCATATGTTCTATAAAGTTAAGGTATAAAAACAAACCGAGAGTCATTTTTAATAGGAAAATGTTAAATAGAAAGAGTTCTGTCGGGGTATGCCTGCAAGCTTTGGCACATTGAGGAGACAAAGGACCATGTTTCTATAACTGGTGTGTGTTACACAGACTCTTCTCATCTTTGATAGACAATGACTTAAATTCAAGTATTACCATTTAATTTCAAATATTTATGGGCCTTAACAAAATTTTATATTCAATGTTTTCTCTTATTATCCCCTTACTTTACTTCTCATGGAATCAGTACAAAAGTATTTTATTCATTTGATAAGATTAATTTTTAAACTATACTAGGATTTAGGTCTTTGTGTTTTCATAGTAGTAGGTCATTATTTTATTGTTTCATTTCCATTTCCCTGTGTTTAACCACTCTACATCTATAGGAAAATCTAGTGTCATTTTACCTGTCAACACTTTAATTATTCTACAATTAGTTTACAGAATGGTAAATAGTAAACTTTAAAGAAGAGATTTGCAAAACAAAATGAAGAAATTATAAGTGCAATTATCTCAATGCTTTCCTCATTTTCTTTCCTCCACCCTTCCACTTATTAAGTCATTAAGCAAATATTTATTGAATTCTTGCTATGTGCAGGTTCTGTGTGTACAGTGGTTAGCAAACTTTGGCCTCATGAAGCTAAGTGAATCATGGCAAGGAGGAAACAAAAAAGTATGCAAGTTGAAGTTCCTAGTAATTTTTATTTTATTTTGACTTCAACCAGCTATTCTTCAGCCCACATTAATACTGCCTGTGTTAAAGAAAAACAAGCTTTCAAATTCACCTGTGTCCTATTAACAGGTAAAGAAAAGGAGGCATGGGAGGACCAGGGAGAGAGAAAACTAGTGATGACAGTGAAATTAAAACACTTGTAATATCTGACAGCATATAATGTCCCATTTCATTCTGTCATCCTGCAGGGCTCATTTCAAAAGACCATTTACTCCTCGAAGTCTTTCTTGGTGTTCTAAACTGGAGGTAATTTATTTCTTATTTAAACACCAAGCTCTTCTATCTTTTGGTACTCACATTTCTTCACCCACCTTCTCTTAACTATCCTTATATGATGCCTTTCAATAATTCTTTGAGGGCAAAAGCTGTCTCTAAGTTTAGTGTCTTCTATATAAGAGCTTAACAAATGATGATCAAATTGAAACTTAAAAAGTCATAATTAGTCTACCAACAACCAAACGTTAACACAAATCAAACTGACTTGTTTACCACTCAGTCTTTTAAAAGCTTGGAATATAAATGTACTCAATTCAAAACTGTGTGTGTATGTGTGTAAATATATACACATACATCATACAGTCTATATATTTCATATGATGAAATGTTCCAGTCTATAAACTATTATAGTTCCTAAGGGATCACTTTAAATTTAAAGTCACTTCCTGAGTGCTCTCAAACAGATCTTATTTTAATGAAATAATATCATTTTCCAGGTTACGAGTCATCTTTCATATTTGATTCATGAGAAAAATAAAAGCTCATTAAAATCCTTTGGTTATCTGAAGCCTAGTAGAAGATAGCCCCCAATCTCCCAAATAACATGAGGCATACAAAAGAGTACTTGTGTTTGAAAGCAAATCAAAAGCAGACAAAAAAGGTAAAAGTAAGATTTGCACAATTTTTTTACTTAGCAAACTGAGCAATGTTAGAAAATCTGTCCTACTATCCAGAAGTCAAACATATGCAATAATCACATTTTGTAGTCATCTCTGGGGAAGGCTTCTTCACAAATTGTCTGTAAACTTTCTGCAGACAATGCTTGTGAATAAGGTTAACAAAAACTCAAAGTGTCAAGTTGTGATGTAGGTAGTCAGAGAAATGGTCCGGACTATTAGAACAATCGTAAAGGTGTTTAGTGCTAGAAACCAGAGGTCCCAAAATGGATTTAGAATTGCAATTACAGTGACTAAGTTACCGGCCATGTACAATATGACTTCAAAATAAGTGCTTCCTGTAGATGCTCCCTTGACTCAAGCCTGCAGTGAGGTAGGTAAACATCTACTCAAGCAGTAGACTCCTAATTTGGTTGTCCTTTCTTATATTTGACAATAAAATAATTCACACATATTTTTGGCTAATGTTGCGAGAAAGTTATGATCTAGCTATGGTATTAAATTCTATATACCTTAAAATTTATATTATTCCATGACTACCAGCTTTGCTCAATTTACTTTTGTGTATCCCATAAAATTGTAATAGCCAATAACCTGAGAATTTTATGATGTTCAAGATCTTGACATTGAGTCATAAAAGAAGAAAAAATACCAACATGGCGATTAAACTCTAATCTTTGTGGTGTCGACCTTTAACCTAGTATTTTATAAAAACCACACAAAATGCTTTTTGAAAACACTAATGTGATATTAAAATATATTGACATTGAAAATATACTATAGAGATATAGACTGTGTTTTATACAATACATTTAAGTTCTCTTAATTTAATGTCTGAAATATACCTCATCTGATGATGTCTACAATGGAATTATCACTGTTTAATTGTAAAATAAGAAAATGATAGTATTTCATAAAGTCAAAGATTCAATTTAAAAACATTTTTATTTTGAGAATGTGATATTTTCTCTTTTTTCATTTAAATTGTTTCTTTACGAAGTGATGGTGATAGTTGGCTATGTATTTTTTCTTAACAAAGTAAAAAGTTGAAAATTGAAAAAAAAACAAAGTAGACTAGAAAGTTGGTTTTGATGTTTCTTTCTGGTATAGCAATGAGCAATTATTAAAGTTATTAGCATTATTCATTATTTATACATTCAATTAAAGAGAATATTTTATTATTATTATTGATTTAAGTCAAGATTAAGTAGATCAGGCCAAATAAAACTTTCTGAAGTAATACAATATTTTTTTATGTTCCATCAGCTTCGTAGAGCCTTAAAACTTTGGAATAAGCCTTTATTTTATATATACCCAAACACATGAAGAAACTTTCAAATAGATTGAGAGTTGACCCAGTTATCAACACTAGGTAAGTTAAGAGTGAGGACAAAGTATTGAACTCATGTTAAAGGTGATGAGGCCAAAAATTTGATACTCAGTTGATACTAGTTTTCTTCCTGATTCTTATAGCAAGAATGAGGAAATTTGCCATATAAAAAAAGAAGCTATTTTTAAAGACCTAGTTATTATGCCTCTCACTAATACCTTAGAAAATTCAAGAGAAATTTAAAAACTTCTAAATATAATAGAAGGAAAACATGTCATTTAATAACTAATTGCTGCAGTTTGAGTTGATAAGCCTAGGAAGAAGGAAGAATTCCTCACAAAACAAAATAAGCAAACAAAAAACTGCCCTTCCCTTTAAAAAAGATACCTTATATGTTAGTTGAATTATAAAAGGTGAGTTTCCCCCAATCAACCTTTTTTGGGCAGAAAAAGTATAAAGAAGAAAAAATTACAATGTATAATAAATATGCAAGCGCTATTGATTGTCTATACAAAATTAATTTCTTTCATACTAACAAATTTAATTTGTTATTAATAAAAATTAATTTCTTTCTACTTCTTTCATACTAACAAAATCCTGAGTATTCAGTTCTCTAGCCTCCTGCAGAGGTGGGCCTCTCCCTAACTCGGAGAAAGTCTTGACCATCTAAGTCAGTGATGGATGAGCAGTGGAGCTGCCTGCAGAGGTGCAAGGGAGTTCTATCTGGAAGTTTCCAGGACAGGTGTCTTTTCTCTTAAAAAGAAGAAACTGAATAAGTCAATTTCTCTGTACTTCTGGATGTTGTGTTTAATACTGATGACTGGAACCACTGCAAATATTTTATTAAAGGAGTAGTCTGAGAAAGAAGCCAACATACTCAGAATTGCGGAGAAGAAAACCAAACCAGAAGGAACCAGGGTATTTGATGGCATCACTGAACCTTTAACTACATCCAAAGCCTCCAACCCTCTGAACTTCATATGTGAGATATAATCATTCCTATGATTTAAACCACTTTGAATGGGGTGTTCTATACTCGCCAAAAGCATCCTGATACATAAAGCAACAAGAATTTTGACTCCCTGACAGATGGAATAGACAACTGCTTTGGTACTTATGGAATTATGGAAAGGCATCTTGCAAAATAGTTCGGGGCTGGGGAGGGATAGATGAGCAGGCAGGCAGCAAGCAAGATCCTAAGATGGATATCCAGTGATAACTTCCACATGGCAGGGATGGCTGGGAACTTTCTGTGCTGAGTGCTCTAACAACTCTCTGTAACTCCAAGTTGTCAGTAAAACTCAGCAAATCTACAATGACCTTGTGTTTTGATGCTTTGAGAAATAAAGGGAAAGAAAAAAAAATCCAATATTAGAGAAAGGACAATAACCACCATAACAAGCTAAGAATTGTTAAATTTGCTGATAACCTGGTCACGAGGAGAAATATACCCTACCGTGCAAATTTTTCAAGAAAAATTTGGAAAGGTAGATCTAGGGGCTTTTTATAAAAATTACTATAAAATGAAATTTTAAAAGATAGTATATTAGTACATCAAAATTATAAAAATCTTCAAATATATTATATATTATTATATGACAAATAACATTTATAATTATATATAGTATATATTATGATATGTAACGTATTATTAGTCAAGGGCAGGGACATCCTTTCCCAAACCTCTCCAAAGGCTCTGCCCTCCTGCCTGCTTCCCCCTGACTCACCACTGTCTCCTCAGCCATGGGAATACTTTCCCTAAGCCAGCTGCTCCAGAAGCCATAGTCCACCTTTGTGGAAATGGAGATTTCTTAGAAGTAAACCCAGTTCACTTGGAGACCCAGGAATGAAATGAAGATGAAATATTTTCTTCCTGGGTTCTTACCAGTCTCACATGATTCAAACCATCACTTTGGACCACCAAACCTTGATTGGTGTTGCCAGTTGTCCTCCTTCCAGGGAAAAATTTTGCAGCTCTTTGCTGAAAGTAAGGTCGGGGGGTGGGGGAGTGGAGTGTGTGGTGGGTGTGTGTGTGAGGTGTGTGTGTGTGTGTGTGTGATTTTTCTTTTTTTATTTAGGTTGGGAGTATGGGAGGTTATAAGTATTAGTATTGCCTATGAAGTGAGAGCTTTCTTTTACTTTCTGCTATTGTTCTGAGAGCTTTGGACCTGGAGAGTTGACCACCAGGCCATGGCCTTCCTCTGTATAAAACCTGGAGATGGTAGATGATCCCCAAGCAACAGCTTTTTTGTGTGTGGGGAACTGTCTTCTTCAGAGAAAACCAAGAATAAAATTCTGCAGGATTCAAGAGTGGGGTCCAGGCTAGGGAGATATCAGTGGAAATAAAAAGGAGAAACTGAAGCAGGAGATACTTTGAATATAAAATGGACAAAAAAAGAGGCACAAACATAATTGTAGGATATTTAGCTAGATGAGAAAACTGCGATGCTGCTGACTAACATCAGGAACATAAAAGTATGAGAAGGGCAATAATATTGAAGTTTCTTAGGAATATCCATGTGAAGTTGACAATAGGCAAAGGAAAAAATAATCAAAAAGAGAGAAGCCAGGGATAAAGAGGACGATTTAATAGTAATTTTTTCAGGTGAAACTGTGAGTGTAGATAAACTACAAAGAAGAAGAATATAAATTGAGGGGTAGGTGGAAGCAAGGATAAGAAATATCCAAATTTAAGATAGAAATATTTTGTTTCAAAATAGCATTATAAAGTTGGCATTTCTGCCTTCTCATCCTGGAAATCATCCAAAAGCAATGAGGAAAAAGGGACACAGAAACACTAAAGTTGTTTTTGGCAAAACTAGAAGACAGTTAAACTCCAAACCATAAAATAGGTGAAAGGGCTTTCGAAAGCAATGGAGATCAAGTAGGCAAACGTCCACAAAAAAAAGCAGAGGAAAAAAAAAAACAAAAACTGCAACTTGATAGCTGGAAAGATGCAGAATAAAAGCACATTTTCTGAAACAGAAGTGCACACACTCTAAGGTGCAAAAACTGTGTCCCTGGTCGGCAACAATAGGAAGGAGTACACATTACCTGTAGGAATTCGGTTTGGTTCCAAATATCGTTGCAGGCAAAGCCAAAAGAGAACTCACACAAAGGGGCCCTTTTTAATGAAGCAGTCTGTCTCTACAGCAGTGGAAGAGAATTTACAATCAGACAAACCACAAAACACTCTATGGTTGCCTATCCTCCCTCCCTTCCCCAAATTCTTACAAGTAGCTTTAGAAAGAAAATCTGTTCAGGACCCACATGAAGATACTAGGAGGAGAAAAATAGGAAAGAAGAAAGCAATAGAAAAATCAACTGACAAAGCAGGGACACTCACTAGAATGTTACCAAGAAGTAAATAAAAATTATCACCTGATATTTAATGTAAATGAGAAAATATCAAATAAGCAATTGTCTCCATGAAACAAGAATAAGGAGCAGAGATCCAGCATCTCAACAAAGATTTCATGAGGAAATAGAAAGAGAATAGGAGCTGAGAGAAATCAGGAAAGAGAAAACAAAATCACTCATAGAACAAAAGTGAGTTGGAAGAAATGCAGGGAAAAATAGATACTGCTGAAAATATGGTAAAGGACATAGAAGATAAAAAATAAAGTGAGCCCACAAAATGCATGAAAATAAAGAGTTAAAATGATGAGAAAAAATAATGGAAATGAACAATAGTCAGAAACAGGCAACATACACATCACTGAAATTCCCATCTAAAATAAAACTTCAATAAAAGAACAGAATATATATTTGAAGCTATATTCAAGAAAACATTTCTGAAACAATAGAAGACATGAATACTTTCAGGGAAATTTGGATCAAAGCAGTCAAAATCATGAAATAGCCTGATAAAGTTTCTGGTTTCAAATAACCTTTACGAATGCAGGCATAAATATATATGGGAGTGGAAGTGGGGTGGGGGTGGTTATTTAGTGTTTGCTAAAGTTTGAACAAAAAATCATCACTGATAATAATAAAAATACTAATAACCAAAATGTATTAGATAACCTTTTTCATTTTGTAAAATGAACAAATTCCCAGAAAGATGCAAACTACCAATACTGACTCAAGAAAGAATAGAAAATCTGAATAGATCTGTAACAAGTATTGAGACAGAATTAGTGATAAAAACTTTACACAAGGAAAAGACAAGGCCTGAGTAGCTTCACTGGTTGCATGTTTGTACCCTTAAACAGCGTCATCCAATTCCCCCATTTGGTCCTTTCTGCTTTTAGAGTCTTCAAGCTCAGCTGGTATTTTTGTTCCTCTCCCTATACTGGTAGAGCCATTCTAGACACTAAAAAAGAAGGAGCTCTGTCACATAGCACATTTAAAATACATACACAAAAGCAAAGCGCGCTTTCTCTCTCTCTCTCGCTCTCTCTCTCTCTCTCTCTCTCTCTCTCTCTCTCTCTCTCGCTCTCTCGCTCTCGAGAGAGAGAGAGAGAGAGAGAGAGAGAGAGAGAGAGAGAGCGCGAGCGCGAAGGACATATATGAAACATATCAGGGTAAGTGTCTGTGAGAGGGAGAGGACAGTGAGTGAGGATTGGGAATGAAGGGGGAAAAATAACAGGGACTCTCATAGGCCAACTATAATAAAAAATAATGAACAGAGAACTGTGAGCACCTGCACATAGGAAACAAAATAAAATATGCCAAAACGGTAATAGGGAGAACATGTCAATATTTTTCAAATATTACCAATATTTTTAAAATAACATCTCACTACAATAGCTTTCATTTATTCATTCCCACTTATTTTTCATCGGGCATTAAGAGGATACTATGAAATTCTCTATTTTCCCATTTCTTGGACCTTCTTATGTATTTCAGACCAATTTTATAGATACTTGTCATTTCTCTTTATGTTTGAAGATATGAATAATGAGTTAAAAAGGCTGCGTTTTAAGATTTCATTTTTCATCAGATGTTAGAACTCAAACACTTTTTCCTAGTATCTTATAAATGTTAGTGAAAGAAAGTGCCGATGTATCACATGTGAAAATAAATGTGTGAATATGGTGACTGAATGCATGAAGAGTGAAGAAAGTTTACATTATCATTTTATTCCTCATATGTCACATTCAATAATTTATATACCTGTTTTTTCATGAAATGTTAAGGTTCTTTACAATTGGAGCTGTGTGACTTTTTTTTAATTTATATCACCCACTATAAGGCTTAGGAAATTTATTCTACTCAGAATAGATTCTCAATAAATATTCTTTAGATGACCAGGTAGATGGCTATATAAATATATTGTGGCCAGTAAAGTGAAAAAGAGAGTTAAGTCCTTGCACATTCTATCCTTCCATCCTTATTAAAAGAAGAAATTAAATCTTTGAAAAAAGAGAATTTCAATATCATTCCCCTTTTCTCTTCCACATCTCAAGCCTACTAGGCTAGGGAACACAGACCCATCTGACTCATAGATAAGGAGGCTCTGTTCATGGTGCAGGTGACCAAACACTTATAAGTAAAAAGGAGAGTGAAGGAAAAAAAAAAAAAAAAAAACTCCTCTATTAATATAACACTGTAAATCAAATTAAAAAAAAAAATAGTACCTAGAGCATACAAGTACTTAGGTTACAGAACTTGCAAAAACATTTTGATGTGTTTCAAGCCTTGAGGTCAGAGGTCACTAAACAAATTCTCCAGCTCATAGGAATAGGGCCACCTAGTGGTCATAGTGGACAAGCACCTTTCTAATTTATGGTCTTAATACGTTTCACCTTTAAAAGGCCTTCAACAAGTGCCTTGCATTCATCTCTGGAAGTAGTGTAAATAAATCATGGAAAGCAATTTGACTATATGTGTCAGGATTCTTAAAACTGCCATTATCCAAGTTTCTCCAGGCCATATACATGAAGTAACAGAAACAATAACAATTCAAACTGTCTGGCTTTCCCTGCTCACGTAAGAACCCATCCTTCCATCAATGTACCTCAAGTCTTTTGAGAAATATTCAGGGATAATTAACATTTCTCAAAACAAATCCTATCCCACCAATGACATCACTGGTTTTCATGGCCTCATCTCCTCTAACCCCTACTCCCATCATGGATTCTGAAGCTTCACTCTGCTCTGTCCAGAGTGGCCACTAACAAATCCAGTAGCAACCTCTTAGCCTAAAAACACTGCTAGCCCTCCGCTTTCCCTGGTCTGTGTCATACTGCCTGACCCAGACCTCTAATCACTGCTGCCTCTGCCTTCATTCCTCAAACTCACCTTCATCAAGACAGTGCCTTCACCTGCTATCTACAACTCTGCCTTTCACAGTACCAAATGCCAACCCATAGAACCTGGCAGACAACAGACACTACACTATCTTCTCTAATTTTCCACTCTTGCCCAGATACTCAAAACTCTCCCTTTGTGTTAGTTTCCTATTATTGCTGTAACAAGTTACTCCAAATTTAGTGGCATAAAACAACTTGGTTTATTATCTTACAGTTCTAGAGGTCAGAAGTCCAAGATCAGTTTCACTGGGCTAAAATCAAGGCATCTGCAGGCCTTTGTTTCTTCTGGAGGCTAAAGGGGAGAATTGTTTTCTTGCATTTTACAGGTTCGAGAGACTGCTTGCTTACCTTGGGCTGTGGCCCCTTCTTCTGTCTTCAGAGACAGCAGTGCAGCATCTTTTCTCTGACCTCTGTTTCTTACATCTTTTCTTTCTGACTCGAACACACCTGCCTTCCTTTTATAAGAAATCTTGTGGTTACATTGGTCCCACCTGAATAATCCAGGATAAACTCTTTATCTTAAAATCCTTAAATTAATTGTAACTGCAAAGCCCCTTTTACTATGTAACATAGTCACAGGTTCTGGGGATTAGGATTTGGACATCTTTAGAGAGCTGCTAGTCAGCATGTTGTACCCTCCTTCAGCATAACACAAATGCCTTCATGAAAATAGAGATAACTGAGTACTTTAAGACCCATCACCATTTTTTCCAACCATTCACTGACATAATTAAGTTTGGAATCAAACTAATAATAATTGTAACCTAAGTATCACTCGTTTATAAATCCTCAAAGTACTTGAGCCTGTTGTAGTACTTTGTACTTCAAGACTTAAAGAAAATTTGTTTAAACTCCCATACTACATCTAGCTGGATATCCACTATCCCTCTCAGTTCCTCCAAAGACTCTTGGGAGGCTTCTATTTCTCCTGCTCATCCCTACTTCTGATTTCCTACTCTTGCAGCATACCCAATCCCACTCCACTTCTCAAATCTTGTGCACTCCCTCTTGCTGTAACACTCTTTTTCACATGCTAGACATGGCCCTGAGCACCGCATGCCCCTAACCTACACTTAGCACCCTGACAGAGGCTGTGTGGGTAGCTGACTCTAGAAAACAGAAAAGCCACAGAATGTGTTTACAGCGCAGCACAGCATAGCATGACAAACATCTTAAAAATGCTCTAACTCCATGCTCTTCACCTTTTCTACCCAAAATTTCATCTTTTCTACCCAATGATCCTCTCAAGGAATTGTGCTTTAAAAAAAAAAAAAAAGTCCAGGATATCTTCTTATGAAATATGAAACATTGTGCCAGCTCATAAATTAAAATTTTCTTCTCTAGCCCATAAATATTTCAAAAACTCCATTTATTGGAGTGTTATATATTATTCACTGTCTCAATGCTTTTAATGCATTGGCACTTGTTCTCAAAACAATTTTATGGTATGGTCATTATTATTGTCATATCTATGAGACAGATGAGAAAATTTGACTCATAGAGGCTAAGTAATTTCTCAAGGTCAAACAATTGATAAGTGGTAAAGGGAAAATCTGAACCCATAGACCAAAGCTTGCACAGAAGACACTCTGTCCTCTATGGAATCTTTCCTATCCAAAGATCTTCTGCACTCCACCCACTCATCACATTGCACCATCTGGAGAAACGGACAATGTATTATCTGGGGCACTCTGGTATTTCTGGCTTCCTCCAAGGTCATAAACTCCCATATGCTTGCAAAGATCAGTGCTTAGCAATCACATGCCCACACAGAGCGGGAGTAGTGCACGTGACTGGACACTAGGCAACTTTGTGACATCCCCAATAGATTACTTACCTCTTTCCACAGTCTCCTTTACCCCATTATGGGCTCCTTCAGGAATGGGGCTATACCTTCAGACTGGGCCCTATTGATTTGGCCCTTGTGACCTGGGACTAGCAGCTGTCCTCTGCTCAGGACAACATCTGGGAACAGAGATTTGATTAAATGACCCACCCTCTTCATTCTCTGATCAGGGTGATACCCCTGAATCTCTGTTTGCTCAATGGCTCCTTTTGGAATACTTCCTTCTCACCCTATACCAGCCTTAGTGCTTCTACAGCAAGTACACTTTAAACAGTGGAATTCTCCATTGGATCCCTTTTGGGGAGTGATTTACAAGGGTACCTGATGTTGTTAGCACCAGCTCACTCCTAATGTCTCATGGCTGCCATAGCTGTTCCACCATCTTGCCAAAGAACCCTATCTATACAAGAGAAATGAACACACTGCAGAAACATCTGTTACTAGATCCCATTGATTCTGAGTCTGGGTGTTCTCTCTGTTCCTTTCTCTCTCCACCAAGTCAGACTTTAACTACTAAATCACTCAAGACAGTTTCTCATAGTGTAGGGGTCCAGCTTCTAGAGCTTTAGACTGTATTCAAATGTCACCTTGACCATTTGCCAACCGTGGGACTTTGAAGAGGATTTGAAATTACTTAGAGAGCTAAATAAGTCTCAGTTTTTGTATCCGCAATTGGAGATGCTGTTACGTGATTAGGGTTGTCATGAGAATGAAGTGAGATAATGCATGTAGAGACTCAGCAGTCTGCATAGCACACAAGTTCTCAAAAAATGTTATACATCCTTCTAGAAAATGGTCATTCTGTTAACATCATCACAGTAGAAAGCATTTTTAATTCACCACTTTGCAGAGTGTTGTTCCAGAAGTATTATTCTTTCAGGGCTGGGCAGAACCTTCTCTGGTTTTGTTGGCCTTAAATCTGGTCTTTGAGGGGCTTGTTCTATAGCCTTAAAAAACACTAAGTCCTGTCTGCTTCCTTACCCACCTTGTCATTCTGAGTAACCGAAGATGGCTCCCAGGGCAGTTACAATTTACCTGCTTCCCTCCACTTTCTATTCTTCCAAGCCTGTCACAGAACAATGGTGGTATGTGCCTACAAAGACCTAATATTTTGCCCGAAGTTTCTCTAATCATGAACAGGTCTTTATCAGACATTTTAAATACCACAAGCAGCTCTACCACCTTCAACTCTCACCTTATCAACTCTTTCCATAGAGTTTAAAGACTGAAGTAGCTGAAAGCCCTATTAGCACTGAGCTCAGTGATTCCAAGGCACTTCTCTCTCTTCCTCCTTCTAAAATCATAATCAGTAAGAGTTTGGTAGGGAAATGCAGATAAAGGCCCAGTGAGTCCTTCAAGTCTTGCAAATAATCTGAGTTTCCAATGTAGCATTTTCCTAGAGATGAACCCTTCTCTTATTTGTTCATAGAAAATAAACTTTTCAAGTTTATTTTCTATAGCTTCTTTCCAATCTGCTTTTTGGAATAAGTTTCCTAGCATGAACATATTCATCTTTTTAAAAAATCATTTATCTTGATACAAATTAAAAACTTACTCTATCAGGTAGTAAATGCCAACTCAAATCTTAATAATTATAAGTCCACAAACGCCAAACCATTAGCAAGTTTGTGACTATAGAAGCCTTATTATTCAGGATTCTTTCACTCTGTTTATTATCTTTGCTTGAGGAGTGTGCATCATGAGTCCTAGCAATGGGGTCTGGCCCACAGCTGAAATTTCTCCCCTTAGGTGCTGTCATCATACCTTCTGAGAATACCTAAGATTTGGTGACTATGCAAGCTCTATCATGGCTTTTGAAAAATTTTACCAGTTTAGTGCCTATTTGGGGTTATTTATCTAGTCTCTTGGGGATCCTTCCCAGGAACCTGGGGCTAGAGTTGACTTCTTTTCTTCAGCTAATAGGAAGGAAGGAAGGAAGGAAGGAAGGAAGGTAGGAAGATAAATGAAAGGAGGAGGAGAGGAGGAAAGGAAGAAAGAAAGACCAACACTTAGGTTTTGGCGATTTTTAAAATATGTCCATAAATTCTTTAAGGCACCCACCTTCAAAACCAAAGCCCAATTTCCCTCCCCTTGAGTGTGGGATGAACTTAGTGACTCATTTCTAACAAATAGAATAAAACAAAAGTGGCAGTATGTGCGTTTGGAGAGTAGGTCTTTAAAACGTACTGCAGCTTCCATCTTGGTTGCTCTGTTTTTCACTCTCTCTTGAATCACTGTTTTGGGATGCTAGCTGCCATACTGTGAGCTGCCCCAGGGAGAAGCTCATGTGGCATGGAATTGAGAGAGGCCTCTGGCCAACAGCTAGCAAAAAACTGAGGCCCTCAATCCAATAGCCCACAAGGAACTGAGACATGCCAACATCCATGTGGTTGAGTCATTTTAAAATTGGATTCCCCAGCTCTAGTCAAGCCCTGAGATGATTGTGGCCCCAGTTGAAAGCAGGACTGAAACCTCATGAGAAACTCTGAGACAGAATCATCCATCTAAATTACTCTGACGGTTTGAAACTGTGAGATATACGTGTCTGTTGTATTAAGGTGATAAGTTTTAGGGTAATTTATTACATTGCAAGAGATAACATTGCAAGAGATAACATATATAAATAGTAATAGTTGCCAAAACACCTAGATAGCTTTGAATCTTAATTCGGATTCAAAAGAAGGTAATCACTACATTCTAATCCAATAATTTCATTTATAGAATCTGTTCCAGGAGCTATCACTTACATAATTTTGAAATTATACACAAAAGTATTAGGGATTATTACCTTACATAAAAATGTTCGATAATAAGGAATTGCTAAAAAAAAATTATGGTCTGTCCACCTTAAGTAACTTTAAACAACTTTTAACAATAAGTTTATAGACTTTGTAATGATACAAACAACGATGATAATGAAAGAATATAAAGTTGCATATTATTGCACTTACAACTCTGTAAAAATCTACTAATTAAAATGCTAGTAAGAAAGTCTTAATTTAGCTCCAGAGATAGAAGTGAGCTCTTCAGGGCTGTGAGTCTCTAATAACTGCAGCCATTATAAGTGGCAATCAAGACATTCATTTTCATGGCCATATGTAAGAAGTCCCTTGAGGACTCACAAAAATACTAAAGAAAGGGAGACTTTATATGGAACTGAGACTCTTGCATCACCAGACACTGACTATACTAGATTTAGATGTTGATGTGGCTTTATTACACCACTTGCTGGTGAAGTTCATCAACATTAAAAAAAATTATAATGAACACTGTAATTCACTGATCTTTTCTTATGGGCCAAATTCTGGGCTAGGCACTTTTATAATAATTCAATTAATTCCGGGGTAAAAATGATCCCACCTAAGCCAGAACCGAGATTTAGACATGGCTGTCAGATGGTGCTACATGATACTCTTCCATGGTTTTTATTCTAGTAGCAGAATGAAGCATTCTAGCGGTGGGGTGAGGGGGAGGGTGGTGGACTTAACTACTATCTGTTACATACACATACCTGGAGGACTGAAGAGTCTTGTAAAGAATCAACTCACAAGGGGATCCTTGAAACAAAATTCTTTAGAAGGAAAGTGTGAGTCTGGAACGAAGACCTTGGGTTCTGCAACAGTCATTTCCTTACATGGCAAACACTTTGCAGGTGTGATTAAGTTTAGGATCTTAAAATAAGGAGATTGTCAAGAATTACCCAAGTGGGCCCTAAATTCAATCACAAGTGTTCTCGTAAGAAGGAGGCAGAGAGAGATTGCAAACAGAAGAGAAGGCAATGTGACCACAGAGGTGGAAATTGGAGTGATGCATCCACAAACCAAATACCAGCTGGCATCAGAAGCTCTAAGAAACAAGGAATACATCTCCTCTAGAGCCTCCAGAGAGAGTGGGGCCCTGCTGACACCTTGATTTTAGCTCTACCGTTACTGACTACATATCACCTAGTATTATGGCTTCAAATACTATGTATATGCTGATGACCCCAAAGTTATATTTATATCCTAGACTTTCCTATGAATTCCAGACCAATATATTTAGTAGCCCACGCTTATATTTCTTTGGATGTTTAATAGCTGTCTCATACGTGACATGTATAAAACAGAATTCCTAATTCTGCCCCCCAAATTGGTCCTTTTAAACTCTTTTTCATCTCAGTCAATTGAAGCTTTCTCCTACAAATGGTCAGGCCAAAGATCTTGCTGTCACTCTTGTCTCCCTCTTTATCTCACACCCCTCTTCTGGTCTGTCAGCAAATCTAGTTAGTTATACTTTTCAGATATGTCCAGAAATTGAGCCCTTTTCATCACCAAAAAGTACCTTACACATAGTAGGCATGCAATAACAATTTGTTGAAAGAATGAATGAAGTGAATTATTTCTGCTCCATAACTTCTTTGACAAAGGTTGGAAAATAATACCTTTATGTGCTATAACCTAGCCCACACATGCCTCTGTATTCTCATCTTTTGCCACTGACGAACAAGTATCATATGTTCCAAGTATAGTGGTCTACTTCAACTTTCCCTATTTATCATGCTGTTTCATTTCTCTGTGCCTTCTGCAATGCTGTTACCTCAGCCTAGAACATTCTTATATTTGAATGGTATTTCAAGAGTCATCTCAGCCAAAAAAAAAATCTCATTCTAGCTTAAATACTTCTCCCTTGTGCTTGCCTACCTCTGCACACATACTTTTATATAGCACAAACCACAGTCTACTGAGGTTTGCCTGTCTCCCCATCAGAGCTCAAAGCTGATATCTTGTTCATCTTGCTTTGGTATTCTTAAAGTGTAGCACAGGGCCTGGTTCATGGAAAGCAATAAATGTATCTACAAATGAATGAATGAAAGGATTTCTTTGTGTATTATGTTTGTTTATACATGGAATCATAAAACAAGAGATAATATAAAGATAAATATTTTTTTCACTATAAATATGTGAATGATTCGTTGGTAGCGACACTTCACACTCATCTTTGAAGGAAGAATGAGTTGAGTATTTGCACTGAAAGTAGTTTATTTTTATTCCTCCAAAGTAATCTGAAGACAAGTAAGCATTTCCTCTTCCTGGTACAGTAATTCTCTCTTGCTCTCTCTCATTTTAAATTTTATTTTATATTGAAAAAACACTTAACATAAGATCTATTGTCTTAAATTTTTAAGTGTATAGTACATTATTGTTAACTAAAGGTAAAATGTTGTACAGCAGATCTTTAAAGTTTATCAACTGAAACTTTATGCTCATTGATTAGAAAGTAAAAATACGTATTAAATGAGTATATTCTAATTTCATTAAAAAATATTTATCAAACTTTCATGTGCCATATATTAAACTAGATGAATCACCTCCATTTTCACTACCATTCTGTCTCTTTTTTTCTCTCTCTCTCTCTTTAGCTCTTCCTCTCTCCCTCTCTCTTTCAGATTGATAGCCAGTTGTCAGGTCCAACAAAATTATACTGTAACAATACAAAGAATACAAAATGCTTTATTATCATAAGGTTGCAACTACTATATATAAAACTATGTGTGGGCAGAGACTGGAAAAGTAATATGAGATGCAGTTCACAGACATTTACTGAGCACGTGCTGTGACTTACATACTGTTCTGGATGTGATTACAAAAAAGGAACAGTCCCTTTCCTGGAGGAGTCCACAGGATCATGGCATTTATGCACTTTGCTATAATCTCCTTTGATAAGTAACAATGGTGCCACTTATTCTGCCTTAGCTTGGAGGACACCGATGTCCTCAGGAGTCAAGCACTCAGGTTTTGGTGGCCCATTCCAGTTTATGAGCTTCTAGAGAATTATTGTAGATAATGGCAACTCTATCACTAGTGGGGACTAAGATTATTTTGGGGGTGGAGAGAAGGAAAGAGTTTTTGGAATGTAAGAAGCAGTAGATGTCCTCTTCACATGGTTAACAACAACAACAACAAAATTAGTGTTGGTGTTTCTGAACACACAATAACTGCAAAGGTCCTATTCAAAAAGCCAGTATGTGGGAGCAAATTGACCACTTGACCTGTAGTGCTGGTATGGTTATTGGAGTCTGGTCCGCTTCTTCAGGCACTACATTAATACCTGTTTGCAGCCATCCTACTCCATATTCAAGAGCACAGCACTTTCTCCTAGAACCAGTCCCAAGAAGGGCTGGGCCATCAGCTACTTCACAGGCAAAGAGATGTGAAGTTTTCAGTGCTTGTCCTTGGACCCCAAACACTAATGGCTTATTCTGTATCTTTCAGAAAGGGCCAAGACCTGAGCAGCACAAAGGCCTTTTCACTCTCGTTGAGAAGGGACAGCAATACCACTATTTTTCATTCTTTCTGGATGTATTAGCCTCCACCTAGGACAGACAAGGAGATTCTCTACTTCCAGATAGAGGTTTGCAAAAGTGGTGAAAGACAAAATGCTTGTTAGGTCAGTGAAACCCTCCCAAAAATCTAGAGAGAGCGAGAGAGAGAGCGAGAGAGAGAGCGAGGGAGAGAGCGAGGGAGAGAGCGAGAGAGAGCGAAAGAGAGAGAGCGAGAGAGAGAAGGAGAGAGAGAGAGAAGATTTCTTCAAAACTTTTGGCTGGATCAAGAGGTTTAAATGACGCTATCAGGGCTCTCTTTTCTCTCTGCATGTCTTGGGCCAGTTTTCTTCTATGTGAACATCAGTCTGCCAGCCCATTTCAGAAAATCAAACCTCCCATCCCTTCCCTCATCCTGCTCTGCGGATTCGGGTTTATAGGCCCTTAGTACCCAAAAACTCAGCAAGAGAAAGAGCCTTTCTGTCCCAGAGTCTCTGGGAAGGACTCTACTGGGCTCTTGATCATATGTCTATCCCTAGACCACAGCTGTGTTCAAGATGATGAGATACTTAGATTGACCAGCTTGGGTCACACACCAGCCGCTTTAATGCAGAAGATGTTAACGGAAGCTCCACCAGATAAGAATCCTAAAAGGAAAAGATATTTAGCAGACCAAAAAAAAAAAAGGTGTTTACTAACTACATTAGAGGAGAATAGTCAAGGTTGACTTTCAAGTTCTTGCGGCCAGGTGGTTGGTGATGTTGATACAAAACGCAGAGGTAGCAGTTTGAGCCCATATGGAGAGTTGAGCCCAAAATGTTGAATTGAAAGTGACTGTTGGATATTCGAATGAAGTATTCTCTTGAAAATAACAAGGAGCATAGCAGAAATACTTTTAAAATATAATTTTTTAATATAAAATTGATTCGTGTTAGGGCGCATCAGGGTATGCAATGGGAAACCCACCTCAGTCCTTAAGTGAGGAAGTTCTTTAGGAAAAGATCAATAATCC